>NC_044244.1:88152471-88456819 GCF_003957555.1 Calypte anna
TTAAAAAGTTTGTAGGGAAAATAAGAAAACTTGTTCTTATGTTAGAAAGAATACAATCAATGGAAACTTCCTTGTGGGTTAAATTAAGAGGATGACTGTCTTACGTTTAAGATCACTCTAAGTGCATACCTGAGCTTTCATCTCTTAGCTTTGCCAAGTGCCTGGACCCAGTAACCCAAGTGCATTTGGAGTCAGACACAAACTAAAAGAACAGCCTTTGCTGTGTCTAGAACCTGGAGAGTCCGAACATTTGGGCAGTGCAACCTGAGAGAATAGTGAGAAGAGCAGTCTGAAATCCTGGTGAGGGTTTTTTTTGGCACTTCTGAAGGAAAGGGGAATAAACAAGGCTTTTCTTTTTAGGAAGCAGTTTTTTGTCCCTTGCAAATAGTTTGTTATTCTTTCATCCCATGTCTTCCCAAACTGATTATTGTTGTGTTCTTTTTTTATCAGACAGGTGGCTTTATAGATATGTTTGGGATGATGAATGACATGATTGGAAACATGGTAAGAACCCTCCATAAGCCATTCTATATCAAGGGAAGTACTGTAGGTGCTCCTGCCATCCCACCTGATGTTTCCCATCTTACTGTGCTTCTTTGGTTTGGCCTCTGCTCAAGCAGCCAGTGTGGCAGAAGTTGTGTCACATTTATGTGCTGACCGGGATGGAGTGACAGAAAGCGTGTTCCTGAGGTCTACCTGCTGAGTGCAGGGAGGAGAGATGGGAGAGGAAGTGTGGGGGTAGACTTGTTCAGCAAGAAACAAGAATTAATGTAACAGGAAGATGTATTCTCCAGAAAGATGGACCCATGGGGTTTATGTTCTTCCTGCTGTAATTTCTTCCTGCTTCATTGGAGAGAGAACTATCTGCCATCTCCTCTTTCCTCCCATTGCTTTATGCTGTTCCCCATTTTGTCTTGCAGGAGCATATGACAAGTGGTGCTAACTGCCAGACATTTACCTCCTCGACTGTCATCTCCTATTCCAACCTTGGTGATGGGCCCAAAGTCTATCAGGAGACCTCAGAGATGCGTTCAGCACCTGGCGGGGTAAGGAGGAGGTTGCACTGTGTCTTCCCTGCGTGAGGCTGCTGGTTTTGCTGTGGGTGGATGGGTTTCATTAGGTGGCTCAGTGCTGGCCACCCACAGCACTTCTGCTTTGGAGTTAGTTGCCATTCAGGGAGCAGGTTGTGACTCACAGAACCATGCTGAGGGCCACAGGGAGGGGATGGGAAGTGCTGGGAGTCCGTTTACCTCTTCATTATGTTGCATCTGGCGTCCCGGGAGTGGTGACGGTGCAACATGACTGAGATCCTGCAGGCAGGAATCCGAGTGCGTTGCAGGGCTGGGGAAATGAATAAAGTGGGAATCTGCCCCCAGATCCGTGAGACTAGACGGACTGTAAGGGACTCGGACAGCGGCTTGGAACAAATGTCAATCGGACACCACATCAGAGAGCGGGCCCACATCATGCAGCGTTCCCGGAACCATCGCACGGGTGACCAGGAGGAGAGGCAGGACTACATCAACATGGATGAAAGTGAGTACTTGCCCGTGCCTCCCTCCCAGCAGCAAACCCAGGTGCTGCTCCCCCCCCTCCTCCCTCTCTGAGCTGGTTCTCTCCTTGCATAGGTGATGCAGCAGCGTTTGATGACGAGTGGAGGCGAGAGACGTCCCGCTTCCGGCCGCAGCGGGGGCTGGAGTACCGGCGCCACGAAGGCGGCAGCGGCCGCCGGGCTGAAGGGACTCGTCTTGCGATCCAGGGCCCCGAGGATTCTCCCTCCAGACAGTCCCGTCGGTATGACTGGTGAACCCAGAGCAGACCTTGTGGGGGGTGCGGCCTGGCCACCCCCAAATCTACCTACACGCTCTTGTAAGTCTCAGCAAGATTTTTTTCTCCTTGTCTCCCACTGCACGGTTGCTTCCCAGCCCTTCGACTTTTATTTTCATTGTCTCAGTCTTACGTTATTTTGAAGTGTTGGTTGGAAATGGGTTTTCTCATTTAATGTAGAGAGGAGGGAGTTCAGAGGAATTACTGATTTGAGTTCAGAGGAAATACTGTTCTGAATGGGAAGGTGTTTAAGTTAGCTTTGTCATCAATAAAAAAGCCTAGTGTCAGCCTTAAGTGATGGTTGAAATGGTATGAAATGATGTGGGATTGCAATCTGCAGTGTTTTTATACTGTCATTGTATAGAACTTGGGCACCATTTGCTGTCAGTGCAGTTCAAAATACAAGTAAGTGCTGGTGTCTGCTCTCCTGTGTTTTGAATAGGGTTCACTAGGGTGTGATCTAATTCCTGAAAAGGGACCTTTTTCCTTTTTTTTTATTTTTGGTGTCTATATATCAGGTTTAAACATGTCTTTATCTGTCTTCTGTGATGCTTTCTAATCATGACTTACTCTTTATGTTCTCTATTTCCCTTCCTCCCAGGTACAGACAGTGAAACTCTGAAGCCCATTCAAAGCACCACTTGGACCCTCCTCAAATTTAGTATTAACCTCCCTCCCACTCAAGAATTGAAACAAAGCAACTAATCTTCTGCATTGCTGTTTTTTGCCCCATTTGGGTGCTACAGTGGGGTGTGGGGAATCTCACTGATGTGCAAGGAACGCGTTAATTGCCCATTCCCTTTTTGCTCTCCCTTGGTTCTGTTCTTTCTGCCAGTAGTGGTGGGCATAAAGAGCTGCTGCCTTGCCTCTTCCATCCTTTCCACTCTTTCTGTGCTGGGTTGGGCTGGTTTTGAAGTTTGTGTTTAGTCCCCTCTGAAAGAAGTATGAGGGAATTCTGCTAGAACGCTGTACTGGTCCCCTCACCAGGACAGAGGCTTCTGTTCCCTTCCTGCTTTTCGGTGCAGCTATGGAGAAGCAGAAGGAGGTGTGCATTAGAGAAGGGAGGAGCAGAACAAAAGCTGGATCAGCCTGTGGCCCTCCCCATTACCCCTTCTTCAATCACCTCCCCCACTTTTTTAATTTGTGAAACTTGTAACTAGATGTTTACTGAATAAAGAAACAAACTGTAAAGAACTGTTGGATCAATCTTTACCTTCAGATGACTAAGTGTGCCTGCTGTGGAACTCAGGTCCTTTGGGAACTGCTGAGGAGAAACTTTGTTTCATTCTAAGGCCTTATATAGCTTTTCCATATAGTTACAAAGTGAGATCATATTTAATATGCACACGGTGAAAGGAGACCCAAAACCGTGCCATTTGGAAAAAAAAAGTTCTATTTATTTATTACAATTTATAATACTGTAGTTTGGCTGTGGACTTAGTGGTAATTAGTCGGTCTTTCTTGCAGCCCTGTCCTTTTTGCAGCCCTGAATTGGGCCTCTGGCATTCCTTCGGGGCCAGGGAATAATCCCACTATTTTCTCTATTTCTCTGCAACGGAGATTGATGTTGTTATGAGTTACATTCTCTTGTCCAGTAACAAGTGCAACCTGAAAGGCCTTAGGAACACAGGGCCAGGGAAGATCTGCTGGGTTTGTCGAATCATTTGGAACAGGAGGCAGGAAATGGATGCAAGACTTGCACTTGGAAGTGGTGTGCTGAGATCTTGCCACGTATCCCCTTGTTTTACACCTGTACGCTAACAGAGGGACAGGCACCTTGCTAAGGACTCCTGCCCTGAAAACAGGATGGAGAATCCAGCCCCTTAGAGCTTAGGGCAGAGTTTGCATGTGCTCCACCCTTCAAGGAAGTGCAGGATGGCATTATAGTTGATGGGAGGTTCTGTCCCCCAGCAATTCCCAGTAGAAGTCGTGGTCTTCAGGTAAAGGCTCACCAAGGCTTCCACATCCAGGTGCAGTTGGAGAGGCTTCCGGAGTCCAGGTGTGCAAAGGGAGCAGCCTCAGCTGAGGCAGTGAAGCAAGTGTTGGAGGGGGAGTAAGGCAGGGACCCCTTTGGAGTGGACTGAGGGTCTAGAGATGGCATGCGTGAGGCAGGCCCTGAAGAGAGCACTGCTAAGAAGGAGGAGCTACACAAAAAAAGCAGGAGAGGTTTGATGGTTTTGGCTGGGATAGAGTTAATTTTCTTCATCTGAGCTGTTGTGTGGCTATGTTTTGGATTTGTGCTGAAAACTGTTGATAACACAGGGATGTGTCAGTTACTGCTAAGCAGTGCTTACACAAAATCAAGGTTTTTTCTGCTTCTCACACCACCCCACCAGCAAGGGGGCTGGGCATGGACAAGGAGTTGGGAAGAGGGGACACAGCCAGGACAGATGACCCAAATAGGCTGCAGGGATACTCCATACCGTATGACAGCATGCAAACTAGGGAAGAAGAAGAGTGGGAGGGGAAATGACATTTGGAGTGATGGCATTTCTTCCCAAGTAGTCATGGCATGTGATGGAGCCCTGCTTCCCTGGAAGTGTCTGAACACCTCCCTGCTGATCGAAACTAACAGATCAATCTCTTGGTTTGGTTTGCTTGTGACGCAGCTTTTACTTTACATTTCAAAATGTCTGCAATGTCAACCCGTGGGTTTTTACCACATTTACTTTTCTTATTCTCACTGCCATCTCACAAAGGAGGGAACGAGCAAGTGACTGCCTGGTGCTTTAGTTGTCAGCTGGGGTTAAGGCATGAGAGTGGACAAGTCATCTTGGGTTTGCCAGACTTTGACAGAGGGAACTGTAGCAGCAGCAGCCCTCATCTCACTGGTAGTCTCCAGCTGTCTCAAGATATGTGAGACCTGGTATTCTGATCCAGCAAAGAACCAACCAAGCTTAGAAAGGTGCTTACAGCGTTGAGACAGTGGTGGTAACCAGCTGCAAAGTGCTGGCCATTCTTTGAGGTAATGTCTGAGAAAGGATAGGGAGATGGCCATAGTGGTGGTGGGGATTAACTTCGACCTTTAAGATGTGAGGTTCCATTCCTCTTTGGGAATGGAATTCCTATTCTTGATCTAATCCCTAATCCTTTTATCTGGATTTAGCCTTCATTGGGTGTTGCCCTGCTTATTGATCCGGGACATTCATGTGTTCTTGCACCTTGGGGCAAAGGGTGTGATTTACCCAGCTACTTAGGTTTTGCTAATTGCTGTACAGTTTTTCAAGATCTCAGCCTTCTGCAGGCATGACAAAGCTCTGGTAGTCTAGGGAAATGGAAAACAGCTTCAGCTAGAAGACAACCATGTGCTAGCTCTGGATAGCGAAGACAGGAACCCAAGAGAGAGTTCTAGAGATCTGAAACCTAAAAGTAAGTACAGAGAGTGTCTTGGGAGAGTCTCCCCTTTGCTAGTTCTGAGGCTGACAGTTCTTTAACCTCTGACTTCAGAGAATAGGAGTATTTTTCCCTAAGAAGGGAACCTCCATTGACTCCTCCAGTTCTCAGAGGCACGTGCAGCTCAGGGTTTTACTGAAGAAACCACCTCAGCTACTCCAGGCTGGAACTGATCCAGGCACAGCAGCACTTTTTGATCAGTGGCTTGAGGGTCTCTCAAAAAGTGGGGACAGTATGGGAAAGCAAGGAGAAAGAGGGCAGACCTGGACCCCAGGGGGATTAAGGTGCACTACCACTGGTGCCTTATGCTGAGTGAGTGTGAGTTGTGCCTGAAGCTCGTTGGTATCACCAATACCCTGTTCTGATGAAAATTCACTTACTGATCACTGACGCAGGTTATTAATCCAAAGGAAGAGCCTGCAGAGAATTGCACCGGGGCAACAAAAAGGTACATGTGCACAATGATTTACTCCTCTTCCTTGGTGTTGAGACAAGCTGTGAGAAGCTCTAAATTGTTGTAAGCAGGTGCCCAAGCCTGCATGTGCAGCACTGCTGTGACAGAGCTGCCTGAAGACAGGAACACACGTGCAGTCAGAGAGCCCACTGCTGTTAACACCTCCCTGCATTTAGGCCACACTGACATCTGGTTGATTTTTTTTTCCCACTAGTTACAGTTTCAGGTGGAATAGTTTCTTGTTAAAAATTGATGTATCCTTTTTTATAAAGTTCTTAGCCTCACTGTCTCAAAATTGTTCCTGTCCATCAGCTGTCATATTTTTGGATTAAATAATGGGTTGGGTTCATAAAAGGCACTACAGCAACCTGAAGTTAAAGGCTACACCAGCACAAAGTATGTTACTTAGCCACACAAGACTATGCTCTGATTTGAAAGTAATTATTAAAACAACAAAAGGGCTGATACTATAAATGCTAGTTCACTGACAGATCTTAAGTAATGGGGGAATAAAAGAGACCCCAGAATATGAAATTATTTCTGGTAGGATGCTGCTAGATTTGGAAACGAATGCTCATTATTAACTGAAAGAAGATATTAAGCCAGTGCTGATGAAGCTTTCAGAGGACCCAAGGAACGATGAAGGTGATAAATGATGTAAAAAGATGAGATACACAGAGCAGTCAGTAGCTACTAGTGTGGTGTTTATTTATAAACAATAAGTATTTTTGGCTGGAGAAAGACATTTATCCAGGAACAGAAATATAGTCTGTGCTCTTTCAAGATGGAGGACTATTTTCTGGAAATTCTAGAGGGACTCCAAAAAGAATTAGGGGGTTGGGAGTTAGCCATGTAAAGGAATAGTATTTGCATAATTTCCCAGCTGTGGAGATGGGCTACAGTCAGAGGTATAAAGCCTCAGCTCCCCAGGCCAGGAGGGTCAGGATTCTCCCCTGTATCACAACAGTGGACTGATTGTGTGAAACCTGAGCACTTGAGTAAGGAGCAGCGAGGATGACTTGAAGCCTAAAACACTGACTTGCATCACAACCTATGATGAACTCAAGACTCTGAGCTCATTTCCCTTGAGCACGGGCTGGCGTTTCCTATCGGTGTCTGAGCCTTCTGACAGCAGAGGGCTCTTCAGCCTCGCAGAAAACCTGCAGCTACCTAATGATGGAACTGGTGGTGAGCTGCAGCCCTTCACCTGTGAGCATGATCATCAGAGCTTACCTGGGTGTTGCAGCTCTTGCTACTCCAAATCTAGATGGGGTGTCTCAAAAAATAGTTGGAGAATGGGCACAGGAATGGGGTGAGGTAGTTGTTATCCAGGAAACGTGATTATAACTGTCCCCTCAGGCTCTAAAAATCTGTGAATCAGAAAGAAAGCTGGCCCAGTGCTAGACTGCAGGTGATGATGAGAAGGGGGAGGAAGAGACCTGGGGACTTGACAAAGACTTCAAAGCATATGGGATCACAGAACAAGCTGCTGGAAGCTGAGCTGTATGTGGGCACAATGGTTTGGAAAACAAATATGCACTTCCATGGGGCGAGAGTATAAAATCCCACAGACAAATGCCATTCCATGGCATTACCTTCAGTGCTGTAGAACAGCAGGATTTAAAATAGACCTCAATACAGAGTCCAGGTAAAAGCCACCTGCTTGGTTTTTGCAACATTTTTCTACTTTGCAAAACTCTCAAATAAATGACTTGGTTTTCTTTTTCAGCTCTTTCTTGAGTGTAACTACTTTTTTTCCTCCTGGGAATTTTCTTTTTTAAAGACAACGCTTCCAAAAAAAGTTCTCATGGAGAAACTCCACTTTGGTTATTATTGCCTCCACCATCTCCTAACATCTCTCTGGTTTGGCTGGCTGGGTTTGTAAATTCTGAAGGCACTTAAATCAAACCTCAGGAGTAGAGGATGGGGGAAAGGAGATACAAAAGAAGGCGGAATAAAACAGACACTACATATCTCCAGCTGCTGGTGCCATAACGAGCAGAGATAAGTTGGAAGTAGAGATACCAGCCTTATGACATTTATTCCTTACTAATAAAGAGAAAAGGAGAACAAATGTTGCAAAAAAACCAAAAAAACCAAAAAAAAACCCCAAAGCCAAAAAAACCCAAACCAAAAAAACCCCATGAGTGAATAAACAAAACCCAGACACATTACCAAATTGGATGAGGGCATCACACAGGAGGATGTAGGCAGCCTTAAAAGTGCCAGTAACAGCAAAAGAAAGCTAGTAGCACAAAGTAAAAGGGAAAAGGCACAATAGGGCCTGAAAATCAAGACTTTGTTAGCTCTGAACTGGAGCCTCCTTGGTTCCAAGCAGCAGAAAGGACAGACTTAGGATCAGCAGTGATACCTTAACTGTCAGCACTTACTGAGGCATCAAGGAGAAGACACAGGCAATCTGAGAGGCGTTCCTAGTAGCTATAGATATGTGTTACTGTTGCTGTGCAAGATGCTGATAAGACTTCACGTGTGGCAGAGCACTGTGCTCATTGCTAGCCAAGAAAGCTTAATTTGAAGTGGAAGTAGGTGCAAGCTTGCAGGGTAGCCTCCAAGCTATGGAGAGCTCACAATGTATGGAGGAGGCTGGTTGGTTAGGTGTGCAAAGCGAAGTCTTTACTCAGGGGAAATAAACGCCAGGGAGAAAGAACAGCTACAGCTAAAGCTGCACTGACACAGGCGTGAGAGAATATGAGCTAACTATGAAGCCATTTAAGCTGGAAATGAGAAGTTTCTAACTACTACAGCAGCCAGGTTCTGGGACAGCCAATCAAGGGGATTTATGAGAACAATAAAAATCAGCTTTTGGTTAGCTTTCACTTGAGAAAGCTTTCACAAGGGATTATGAGACCATGTTGGTGAGAGACTGCATTCAGTCACCTGGAGGCTGCTTCTCACTTCTGCTCCCACCAAAGAGAGATCATCCATCTTCCCACAGCCTGAAGCCAATGCTAATGCTTCAGAGGCAAATGTGGGGAACCCCGCAGGAGACAGGGCAAACCCTCTCCAGGAACATTTTCTTCTGATATGAAGGAGCTGGACCCTTGTGTGTGCCTTGGAGCAGGAGAGCTTAGAGTTGCTTTTAATGCATGTAAAATGCTACAGTTATTCTGGCATATCTTTTTACCCACAGAAGGGTCACAGCTCCTGAATCCAGCTGACATTTCGGTATCTATTGAATTCATCACAACATGAATATAATTACACAAAAAATTATGCTGCAAATGAGCTCCTTCCCTGGCACTGGCAGAGCCTGCCACCAGCAGAAAAGGAATAGAAAAATCCAACCCAGTTCCACACTGCACCAGCAGTAATGCTTCTGCAAAACTGGAGCAGCCTTGAAGTGAAACACCCAAGAGGTGGGTGGCTGAGGAACCAGTACAGAAAGCAGGTGGGTTTTTTTTCTGAGCATTGCAGCTAAGCAGTGACTAGTACTAGGGAAAAGGAAGAGGAAAGAAAAGCCCTGTAGGTGGGAGCATAGATAAGCACCCATGTAGAGAACGTCAGAGAGGGAAAGAAGCAAGAGAATGAAACTGAGTAGATATTCCAGGGCATTAAAAAAACAAAAAAAAGGACGAGGATGTCAGGGATCTGAAAGCTGCATGTGCAGCTACTGATATGGACCGTGGGACTCCCCTGACTACTCCAGCTTGTACTGTGCTGCACTCCTGCAAAACCAGGACTTCATGCCAGTGTCCTGGTCTGGCAGTGGCAAGGGGCAGGCACAACTTTCAGTGGCAAAGCAGGGAGCCTTTGCATGACGGTACATCCCCACAGGAAGCACAGTGGGACACCCATCCCACTGTCTCAGTTCACCCAACAGACCAGGCTGTCAGGCACTCATCTTCCACAAAATGCTTTTGGATAGATGGTGATCCAGTGCCCTGTTGGAGGCAACCAACCCCTTAGATGTCTCATTTTGGGAACAGAGGCAAGGGCAGCTTCAGCTACCCCTATAAATGAAGTGTTGGCTGCCTTTTTGCAGGCCCCTATTGAGGGCCATTAAGCACAAGACCACCTCTACTTCCACAGATCCTCCAGCACAAATCACTGTAGGAGGGGGAGAACTGAACAGGTCCTGTCCTGCCTCCTCCCTTTTCTGAATCCAGATATGAAAGCCCCACATATAACAAGCAACGAGGGGTTGCAAGGAGTCTGTGCAAGAGTTGTTACACTGTCCATGCCAGGGCTGTCAGATATCCTCCTCCTCAAGGTGGGATGAACACTTCTCCATAGCCTTTCTTCTACCAGCCCCTTTGCCAGGGCTTGGGATGCTCTGTGTCCAGGTATATGTGTTCTGCTCTACTCAAGGTCTCTTTTCTCAGTCTTTTATTCAGGAAAAAAACAGGGTTGAAATGCAAAGACATTTAAAATTAAAATGAAAACTTATAATAATGCTCAGTACTTATCTCACTCTTGCCATCTTCAAAGTGATTTATAAATGTTAACTAATTAATTAATCTTCAAATCCTCTCTGACTGAAATTTAGAGTCGTGGCTGCAGTGAGCAGGAAGATAAAAAGTGTGAATTTCGAGGTGATGGGCAAAGGGAAACCTCTGCTCCTGCCCACTGTTTGCCACCTACCAAAGCAATTTGCAGCAGTATTTCCATTCTGCACCACACACTTCTCATTTATTTTTCAGTTATACCAAAGGTCTGAAGTAATTTTACCTGCTACCTTGTGCTTCCTTTTTCTTAATGGAGGTCTTAAAAGGCATTCCTATTGAAAAGAGAACAAAATGGAAGGCTTTCAGAGCTGTGTAGATACTTCTAGCTCATACATGTTTAATCCTAAACTCTCCTGAAATCCACAGCACAAACAGCCTTGAGAGAAAGGGGCAAATAAGAAAACAGGAAGGCAGAGCAAGGCCTGTGGATGAGCTTGCTAAATGTTATTATTGGAGAGTTGAGCTGAACCTCACGGAGGGGGGGACAAGCTGGATGCCACAAAATGAAGTTATGGCAGATGGATGCAGGCTGTAATTTAGCTGTGAGGATCTGAGACTGGGGCTTCAGCATAGCCAAGGTCTGGTGGGGCAAGGCCACCCAGAACCCCTTGCTGATCCATGCTCTGGTTGCTGTCACCCACATATGGGGTTTTGTGCTCACAAGACCAATGCCAGTGTGTGCTCAGGTGCTGCTCCACCTTGCCCTGTGATCTGCAGGGTGCTCACTTTGATTGCATGTAACCAGCACAGAGCTCTTGGCTCAGGCAGGCAGGCACCCAGCTCAGCTCCCAAGTTCTGTAGCCTGGATTCAAACTGCGGATTTTCTATGTTTTAAAACACCCTTTGTGCCCAATAGCCACAATACAGCTAAAGACAACAAAGCCCAGCAGGTCCTAGAGGAGCTGAGATGCTTGGGATAGAGCTGTCACAGCTGCTCTTCCTAAGCAGCAACAGGACTCTGTGAGGGATAAGCATCTTCCGCCACTATTGGTAACTCCCACTCTCCTTGGAGGTGACACTGTCCCAGCTCCAGTCAGACCTCAGCCACTAGAACCTGTGCTTTGTCCTGCTGCTCAGCTCCATCACAACCCCATTCTCCTCTCCCCTTCCCATCACACCCCAACAGCTTTGCAAGTGGCTCCTCTTTCAAAGGGCAAGGAGGTGCCAGACATTTGGCAGGTGCTCAGGGCTCACCAGGTACCACCGCCTCCCCTGCCGGCACCTTGGTCCTAGAGCAGCCCTTCCCAGGGAGCAGGAGAATCAGATGCACACAAATGCTATTGCATTGCTTCTCACAGACAAACGCAAATGCAGGGAGCACAGTGACTTTCCTCACCGAGAGAGACAAATGAAGGTGATGTGATGCAGAGGGAGGAAGGCTCAAGGTAATTTAAACAAAAGCCAGAAGCATTGCGACAACTCCTCCCTGCAACTCATGGAAATCACAAGTGACTCCCAATTGCTACAAATGAGACAGAATTCTCCCAGTGGGCTGAGACAACACTGGTTTAGCTGTCCCCTTAGGCACTCCTGCAGCCAGATTTACACCAGTTGTCTGGGTAACTGGAGGCCAAATCTCTCTGCCAGATGAGTACAGCTAAGGGGCTCAATGCCTAGGGGCACAGCATGGGGGAAAGGTGTGAAGGTGCCCTGGCTCTTGGACACCTCACCCCAAGAGAGGCTCAACCCATCCCTGCCCTTGGCCCCGGAGTCCAGAATAGCAGAACAGCAGTATTGCACAAACCAGAGTTTTGGGGTTTGTGGTGACCTTACTACCACTAAAATCAGCATGGTCTCATCTCCCCTCCCCCTTCATCACAAGGTTTGATCCCTCCTACACTCTCCTAGCTCCTGCTCTTGCTTCTCTGCGCTTAAAGCTGCCTCTGAAGAAAACTCAACCAGGCCAGTGAGTTGGAAAAGTCTCCATGCAAAGACCAGGGCTTTCCCATGTTGGTTTAGTTTTCCAGTGGTTTGCTCATGCACAGGCACTCAGGTTTAGGGAATAAAATTTTAGCGTTTAGCACAAGGGAAGAGGCGGAACGACACCGGGGGTGGGAGTCACAGTGTCAAATTACATTTACATCAGCATACACCAGGGATGAAAAGCTGTGCAACACTTACATCCCTCTGACTTGGCTTCAACCCAGCCTCAAGGATGCATCTTCTGAAGACTCGAGTGGGTTTTTTTTCTGGGTATCTCATGGGAGGTAATTTCATCTGAAAGATTTTTCTTCAACAGACTCCAACATCATCCAAGCACAGCTTAAGCAGCATCTATACCATGAAAACTCTCTCTCTCTTGAGGTACCGACTCTGTTACCTTCATGTCCCCACACCAGGTTCTCGTTTTGTTCAAGGTCACTGGACATGTAGTATAGACACTTTTTCCCCAGACTCCACACCTGACTCTGAGATTACCTGAAAAGCACCTCTTTTGAACATTCCAAATGCAAATCATGCATATGAGAAACTCTTGAAATAAGACATAATTTGTTTCCGTATTATGGATTCTCATCCCAGCTCTACTGAGCTACCGTGGCATGGCCCTTTGGAAAAGGAAGCAATTATTTTGAGGATATATTACATCCAGAAATGGGACAGAGGCTCTCAATATCACAACTTGGTTTGGAACATCCAGAATCAGTACATGTGACAAAAAGACACCATCACAGGCGCACAAGTTTCTATAGATATGTCCATAGATCTGTATTTTTATTGTTTAATATATATTTATAATATATTTATACATTTTTAAAAGAATCCCTTCAAAAACTACCCCTCCCACCTAGTAAAACAGATTAAACAATCAAAGATGGCAGCTGCATCCTGGAGCAAAGTATCCCAGGGTCTCATAGAGCCAAAATGATTGCTAAGCACCAGCGCACTCTTTCCAGGCTCCTGTGATGCCCTGCAGGTGCAAATGTAACCAACATAGTTTGACAGCTCTTTAAATTGACCTGTCGAAAGGCAGGGAGAAACAGATGGCCATGGTGGTGTGGATTTGAGGGGTAAGGGAAAGAGCATACAACTGGGAGAAGCTTCGAGTGTGAAATGCTGTAATGAGGAGGGGGGAGGCACTGCCTGGAAAGTTGGTAAAGGAGGTAAGAAAGAGAACACACACAGAGAAGAATTAGCTGGCAAGATGGATCACAGAGAAAAACTTGGAAGCATCACACTTGGGACCCTGGCTACCCTTCCATCCCCCAAACCTCTTCCTCTCACCCTCCCAGTTTTGAAGGGAGATCCAACTAGTTCTATTTAGACCAAATCTTCGCACTGCCCCGGAGCCTGTGGAGAGAGGGGGGAAAAAAACAATTCAGAGTGGACATTTAGGCTCATCCCTGACTTTCTTATCTGAATGCACACAAGGAAGAGCAGCTGACATTCTCAGCAAAAGGACACAAAGAAGGCTTATGAATGCAGCTTCAGTTCAAGAGTTGCAGAGATCTTCCCCAAATTAGCAGGAGATGACCTCATCTGGGACTACATCTCCAACTGTCCCCTATCCTGGGCAGTAGACCCCAACAGCCTGTAACCTCACCACTCTGGAACAAGCCACCCCTCAGTTCACCTCCCAAAAACACCCATGCACAGTGGCTCTGGTTATTTGTCCCTGTTCCTCACCCTTTGGCTTTGGAAGGTTTCTTGCTCGCCTGGCGCTGGTTGGTGCCAGGGGCTGGCTCCCTGAGCTCTGTTAGGTGCTGTTCCGGGTCTTGGGACGTGGCTGCTGCAGCTGCTGCTGTTGTCACTTTAATGGTTTTCTTCAGGTTTGCCACCTGCAGCAGCAGAAAAGCAAGAACCAAGGATTTTCCAATGATTTCTTACTTTGTTTTGTTTTTTTGTAGTTTGTTGGGTTTTGGTCTTGTGGGTTTGGTTTTTTTTTTTTCTTTTTTAAAGCAAGCCTTGGGTTTAAGAGCTGCAAGCTCAGATGAAACAAAGAACTACCAGTTTTCCAGACCTCTGCATTACAGAGGAGTGTTAAGCTGCTTTAGGACTCTTCTTCAGGCATAACCCCCTGTGGGGGGTCTGGCCTAGGGAAAAAGGTAATGCCTTACTTAAGCAAAGACTGCAAGAACCACAGGGTACTGGTGCTGGCTGTTTCTAATTGAAGGTCACTGTCTGCTCCCTCCTCAGCCCACTCACCTCACTCTCTATCTGCTGCTTAAGTGCCAGCTGTTGTTCCTTATGTTGGTTGGCCCTGCTAACCTGTTCTTCGATGCCCGACAAGACAACCTCACAGCCCTGGCACCTGGAGAGAAGACACAGAACTGAACAGGCCAGGTAATTGACACAGCATAGAAAGGAACATGAATGATGACAGATTTCAACTCTCAAGGCCAAAAAAGACCATCAGGTGATGGCAACACTAGGCAGGAAAGGCACAGGAGCAGGAGTCCACTGTAATGACATTATTATCTGGGAGGGGGAAAAATAACAAAGTGACCCGAGGTTAGGAACTACAGGTAGACACTGTGAAAGCCTCTTCTGTGCAAAAGTAGCTGTGGTCCCTTCAGAAAAAAAAAAAAAAAAAAAAAGAGGAGCATTTGGAAAGCTGTTTTTGGAAACTTACTTTCCATTGGAATACGGGAAAGGAGATGGAGTAGGCCACCTCAGGACACAACCCACCCAAAAGGAGCCAGGGAAGCCACCAGCCACTCCTGCAACTTCAGGGTTGTTAGCACTGAGTCCCTCCCCTCCTCACCACTCCTGCAGTGTGCGGGTGATGGTGCCAAGCTCCTCTCTCCGGATGTCCCTCCCAATGCTGTAGTCCACCTCCAGGCGCTGGTTCCGCTGATCCAAGCTCCCTCGCAGCACATCTGCATACACAGCCTCAATCACGAGGTCCTCCAGTTGCCGGACATTCTTCAGCTGCAACTGCTCCAGCAGCACTGAGTAGGGGATGCACTGTGGAAACATAAAGGTAACTAGTATGAGATAATCCCAATGGAAGGAGAACTCAGGGAAAAATAGGGCCACTACCTTGATCTTGGCAGCCAGAGTGACGACTGACAGGTGCCTCAGCTTGTTCTTCTGAGCTTCTGTCAAGGGCGGGAGGTTCGCTGCTTCAGCTATTGTCAGAGGGAAAAACAGGGTATAAGACTTTATGCCTTGCTTTCTCTTCCTGAGCACCGAAGCATCTGCAGCATACTTGTTTCCTAAAGCACCTGCACACCAGTCCTCCAAGCGATGCTTCACCTTGACAAGCCATCTCCATTTAATTCTTTGCTCAAAAGACTACTGAGCAGCCTTTCCTCCCCTTACCCTCAAGCTATCCTCTCCAGCTGTCCCACACCTTATTTACAGAGGCCTCCACATCCCAGCAGACACCTAAGTGGACACCCTTGCCCCTCAAAAACGCCTCTGTCAAGATTTTCTTAGAAACTACACACGCAGCTGGCAAACAGCAGCATTAATTATCATCAGGTGCTCCAGCGGTTTGGGCCCAAAGCACCCATAAGGTGCCTGTCAGGGCGCAGAGAAGGCTCTTGCTGCCACGGGGGATGCTTGGAGTGAGGGTCTACAACATCTCGGGGAGGGAGAGGAGGGCTCTGGCCCGTTCTCCACACCGAGGCACCGGCATCACGGGGATGGGAAGGGTCCCCCGAACCGCGTCGCGCCCCCGTGGCCTAGCTCACCCAGATAGTCCGCGTAGGTTCCGTAGGCGAAGATGGTCAGGAGGCGAAAGACGGGGGAGAACTCGCTGTCTGCCAGCTGCGGGGACACAGGGTCAGGCCCCGCCGCCTCCGGCCCGGGCCGCAGGCAGGGCCGGCAGGCCTGCCGCCCGGAGCGGTCCGCGGGGCCCGGGCCGGGCCAGGGCCAGGGCCGGTCTCACCTCCCGGACGGCGGGCATGTCCAGCAGCTCCCCGAAGACGTAGATACCCGGGGCCTCCAGCACCTGGTGGATGAGGCTGGCGAGGGCGGCGCCGCGGGCCGCCTTGGCCAACAGCAGGAACTGCTCCTGGCTCTGGCTCGTCACCTTCCCCTCGGCCGCCATGCCGCCGCTGCCGCCGCCGCCGCCAACCCGCGCGGGGCTCGGGCCCCGCCGCACTCGCCCTCCCGCAAGCCCCGGCCCCGCCGCCGGGCGCCACCCCGCCCCGCCACAGCTCCTCTACGGCACCGCGGTCGCAGAGCGGCCGCTTCCGGGTGCGACGCTGCCCGACCCCGCCGCACCGCGCCCGCCTCCGACCGGGGGAGGCAGCGCCACGTCCCGCCCCCGACGCTTCCCCATTGGCGCAGCACAGCGCCGAGCGCCGGGGAGGGATTGCGGCCGGGGCGCCCTGGGACGGCCGGGTGGGCCTCGCCTCGCCTGCCCGGGGGTTCCGCGGTGCTCCCCGCCTTGGCCCCGGGATCTCCACCGGGTGCGTGCTGCTGTCTGCGTCTCGGGAGTCGCCTGTCCCGGCGAGAGGCGGTGAGGGGTGCCTGGCGGGGCCTTGGGGCCTTGGCACCGCCTTCCCAAGGGCACGGCCGCGGCCCTGGGGGCTCCGCCGGAGACCATCGCACGGCAGGTCCGGGGCCCTGGGCCTCGAGCGTCTCCTGGGCCTGCCCGGGCTACGGCTCGGCCTTCCTCCCCCCAGGCTGCCGGTGGCCGCCGGTGTGTCACCAGCTCTGGCCACGCTGGGGACAGGCACCGTCTGTCCCTCGTTCCCCTTTTCCACCGCTCGTTTCGCGCCCTGACACCTCGCTGCTCCGTCCTTTGCCACCCGTCTCCTGTCAGATGCTCCCCTTGAGGCTCACAACCTACCGGAACGTGTCCCACACACGGCTGCTGGCATCGGGGATGCCATGTGAATATCTGCAAATTTATGGGTCTTTCCGTACATTTTGGGGGATATTCTGCCTTTATCAGTACGATATTTATGTTACAAGATGAGAAAGCAGGTAACAGTGCTTTATGGCCCAGAAGTTTTGGGTATTTCAATGACAACGTTCTGTAAGCACCACACCAGAATGAAAAAAGGATGCATAGAATACCTTGTATGTGCCTACACACTCTCATCTTTACTCTCTTTCGCACCATTGAGATCTCACTGTTTTGGGCACTGTTTTTGGAATATGTAAATGTGAAAAATCTTATGTTGCAAAGCATCATAGTCATGTATTTAAGCTATGCATTTCTTAAATCCCTGCATGCATCCCTTCCTCAACTGCATTATATTTTATGAAAAAATGGGTTTACTATCTGCTGAATCATTAACTGTCATACTTGTCAAGGAACATGTTCTTGATACAGGCAGGGTATGGCCATAAAAAGGTAGTTTAAACACTCTACGAAGATAGAAATGTTTATGGTATACTTTAAGTACCTCTTCATGGGCAAATGAGTCAGCGTAATGCGATTAGGAGGCATCACTGAGGGCATGCTTCCCCGTGCTCAGTGAAATAGCTGTTTTTACAATGATGGGTCTAAAAAGCAAGGGTCGTTTTGGTGAAAAAAACAAACAACCTTCATAGCCCTTCTTGTATAAATCATGTTGCAGGCAGAGGTGAGCTGCGAGGGGGATAAGGGGACTGTAAGGAGCATAGTCAGCACACTTGCTTCAATAAGCAGCATGAAGATGTTTGTCTGGGAGTTTCCATTCCAATTTCCTCATAGCTGGCTCCTTTAGAAATCAAGGGTGACTTTCCATGAAAGCAAAGGAGACAACAAACTGATGGGAGCCTATCGCAGGCAACGTGGGTTTAGCATCTTATTAAAATCTTAGTGCTGTATGGGCAAGTTTGTGTTCCAGCATGTGACTGCCAGCAAGAGAATCAGTCCCCAGTTTGATCAACTTAGCATGTATTAAAGCCAGCTGACTAGTGTTTTGCCAGACATCTGGAAATACACATAACACCTTGAAATCTTCACGTGGGCAAAGCCTAAGTTTGTAAAGGTTTAACTTGGCAGTATCAGCAGTTCTTATCACTTGCTTTGACTCTAGCTCTTCTCAAGCAGTTGCTGTGTCTGAGTTGTCAGGAAGGTTCCTTTGTGGTGCTGTGCTGCTCCAAACACAATGCTAGAGCTAGAAAACACAATCCCAGGCTTCCTTGGGGAGTTAGATCAGTGTGTCTCCCCATAAGAGAGCTCCAAGATCATTTGAACAGCCACTGGTATTGTCCCTAACCCTTCTCTGGGTCCCTGAGACTTGGTCTCAAGCCTGAGGCTACTGACAGCAAAAGGAGCAGAGCAGACAGACAGGGTCAATGTAGAAAGCCCAATTTTTAATGTGAACCATCATGCTGCTGGAATTAGGTGGATGTCACTCAAAACTAATTCCCAGTAGAAGGAGCAAACAGATGTTCAAAGTGTTTGGGCCTGAAAAGCAAACTGGTGCCCTGATGAGGGTGTCAAGACCCTCAGTCTTGTTCTGGTAGAGAACATATTCATTTGCATGCTCTGATGCCTCCTCAGGTTTGCAGTGTTTCAGTCTCATTTCCCTCATCACTCCTAGAGAAGTGTCCTGAACCCACCAATTCAGGACATGTCAGAAGCTGTCCTGCCCCCAGTCCTCCGTGTGAGAGGTGTTAAGGAGCATTTCCTGCACTCAGTCAGACACATCTTCAGGACAGACTGAAGAATATGATGGCCCAGGGCAGCAAGGAAGGGCTATCAATCTGTATTCTCAGAGGTAGAAGGGTCTGGGCTTCTCCATATAGCAGAATTAAAGGAGAAGCAGGGCTTATAAGGCTGGGTCAGAGCTGTGAAGGCAGGTTACAGGGCAGTATTAAAAAGAGGGCTATCTCCTTCCTACTTTTCCCTCTCTTTCTGTATTTAGGTCTGATTCATCACAGCCTTACACATGCTATAGTCATTTACAGATTGCATTCATATAATACAAATCATGATTTGCAGAGGTTTATTACTCTCTTCCCCGCCCCCTCGCCAGCTCCTTCCATCTCAGTTTTATCTCTCTATTGATCTGTTTCTCTCACACTCTCTGACACGCTTGCTGCCTTTCATGACCAGTCAGATAAACTCAGGCAGCCCCAGCATCTGAGCTAAATGATGCTCTCTCTGTTTTTCTTTTCCATTCTGACCTCAGGATCTTATGACCTGTGTGCTGGGTCCCCACATTTTTGTCTGCTCCCTCTTTCTCCTGCAAAGAGATAAAACAAGGGCAAAGACCAAAAGCCCCCTAAAAAATCAGATCTCCAAATGAGAAGCTCATTGTCTTCCTAAAATACACAAATTCTCATGAGAGTGCATGTTAACATCCCCACAACTTAGCAAAGTCTCTTTCTCATCCCTAGATCAGGGTGTTGGGTGTTGAGATTAAATTCCAGACTCCAAGTATCATTAATTCCCATGCTTTCACTTTGATCCCAAATAAAATGCCTCTGCTTGTGGTCACTGGGAAACTGTGAAATGTGACTCTCACGTAACTTAGAGTCAAAAGTAGGAGGTGAAGAGAGCAGAAGAAACCAGGTCTTAAGGTTTCATAATTTTAAGGTAAACCTTGTGACATGAGAAGGTTCTGCACTGTTGTTTTTTAATGTTTGGAATTTATAATCCTGTAACTGTAACTATTCCTTTCATCATGGCTTGCTTCTAATCTTGCTCTGTTCTTTCCAGAAAAAAACCCTTCATTCTCTTCATACTGTAGATCCACCTTCTTTCCTGTGTGCTCACTGTCCCACTTTAAAGCCTGTAGAGCTGTACTTGTTCTAGGCTGTTTCTCTCTTCACCACTGCAGAATCCAAATAACTTGTCAACGTGCCGGTGATATTTTTCCCCACTCCTACTCCAAACATAACTAGCATCACATTTCCTGAGACAATTTTTCACAACTGTAACACATACCCCAATGTAAAAAAACAAAAAAACAAACCAACAAACGCTGTGAGGACAAAGGAGGCTGGGATGAATAGCCTGGATACCAGCATGATCCAGGTTTTTAACCCTATAGCTTGTCCTGGTCTAATGCACCTGTACTTAGTTACACCTAAAGGCAGGCAGTATCAGCTGCTTACAAAGGGGCTTAAAAAGAGGGTAACCGACTGTTAACTCTTCCTTGTATCCCCTTGCACCACTTTTGGGATTTTGCAGAGCAGGAACTGTCTTCCAGACAGGCCACTGGTTGTGATTCAAAGGCTCCATAAGAGAGGATCTTGTACTTCACTTGGTAGTTTGTTTCTGTGATTAATCACTCTCCAGTGACTGGCTCTTGTTTTGCTCTGCCAGAATATCTGCTACGCTTTTCCCCAGGAAGGACGTGATACTGCAAGCAAGTCATGTCTCATTCTGCTTTTTGATACATTAAACAGGTTGACCTCTTTAAATGACTGAGATCTCCAGCCTTCGGATCACCTTTGATTCAAAGTTATTTTTAAAAAATGGAACATGAAGCAGTGCAGTTTTCCGGTAGAGGACCTACCCAGACACAGAAAGAGTTTTAATCATCTCCTCACTTCTCTTCCCTACTTCTGTCTGCACAGCCAGGGATCACTTCAAATCCATAGCTGCAGCCAGGCCCACTGGCCTTGTTTTGGGTTTTATGCCTGTAACGGGCCCTAAATCCTTCTCAGATCAGTTTTCAGAACTGGAAGTTGTTCTCTGCAGATATGGACATTTTTTTTTCCTGTTTGCAGCTGCACAATTTGCTTTCAGCTATCTTGTAAGAAGTTTTAAGAGAATGACATTACTGAGTGCAGTAGGTCATTCTGTGATGGTCCTATCCTCATTATTTTTAACACTCAAACAGTAATTTGTGTCCTCAGAAAGCCATGTCAAAATGAACTGTATCTACTGCTCTCCAGGCACTGAATAAAATGGTGAGTCACACCTGCCCCAAGATTTGTTCGTGGCATCCACCATAAGAAATGCTGCTACTCATGGTGGGCTTCCAGGGACGACCTCTTTGTATTTGTAGGTTGCTGAATGGAGTTAACCAGCTCACTTAACCTCCTGCTCTGTTAATATTACATGATGCTATTTTTTCTCATCAGCATGCTTTGGGATATTAATGCTTCCAGAAGCCTGGATAGATCTAAGCCATCACCTTTTCCAAACAAACCTGTAGTCACATCAAAGACTGACAAGAACAAAACAAGTTTATGCAGCAAGATGTTTCCTCCAAATCGGGCTGATTGGCATTAACTGGAAAATCTCATATCATCTCTTTGTTGCTTTGCGTAGAAACTTTCAGGTCTTCTATTTGCTATTTACAAATATTGGCAGGGCCCAGCTCACTTCCAGCCTTCTGGGATGTCTCTAATATTTCAGAGCTTATTATTTGGTGAGCAGGCCAAGGAAGATGTGTTCTCTACAGACTCATTTCCTATACATACTGCCATACCTTCCTTCCCACTTCCATACCTTCAGGCAGGGCATCTTGATGGCACCCTTTCCACAGACTGCCTCACCAGTGAGTGCTTTCCCTGGGTCTATAGTCTAGGTCACCGGGCTCCACCGCTTTCTAACATACACAGCTTTTCCACTATTTTCTGCTTAATTCTTTTGGCCTGCTGGATGGACTTCTTTAAGCTGTGGGGTTTTGGCCAGCAGCATGGCTGTGGGCTTTCTTCCATCATGGGCACCAATAGCATCTCTCTCCTCTGCCCGGCTCCTGGTTTTCATACAACTTATTGGATCTTATTTTACCTTTTAGGCTCTGTTTCTTTTACTAAACCCATGGCACCCAACCCAGACAAATGGACAAAGATCTGCAGATAGCAGCGTAACCATATGGGCCTCTCTGCCCCTAGGTAACAACAGTAAAACCAGCAGCAGTGGGCTGCTTGGCCTCAGGACTCTTGAGGGTAAATGATCTGTATGTGATGATATTGAAGTTACTCAGACAGAAAGAGTTAAAAGACTCATATTCTTCCCAGGTATGGCCTGGCTGGGAGGTACTTAATTCTTCTCACACGACATACACTGATTCTTGTCACCAAACAGCCATAATTCTTAAATCTCCATCTTCTTTCTATCACCACATCGCCCTCACTTGAACATATTCAGAATAAGACACTATACTCTCGTATTCTCTTCCCACATCTGTCCCACTGATCCTCCATCAGCTCACCTAATTCCATCTCTCCCATCAAATTTCCCCACAACTTTATGTTAGTTTTTGAGCCCACCCTATCTAGAGTACCTCCAGCTGCCACTTGCTTGTCTAAATCTTTGCAAACCAAACCAAACAAGCCATTCTCTTTATATCATGCAAGAGTCCTTGCACTCATTGCTCCCATAATCTCAATGGCTTTACTGACTCTCCCAACACTTCCCAAGATTTCCTTGGTCCCTACAATATCCTCCTCCTAGGTTTCTCTCCTACCTCTGGCTCCTTTTTCTTCCTTCTGTAGTTTTACTCTTCAGGGAGATTTTCACTGTTTGCATCAGTTGGATTTTCGCCCTTTAGCTGACCTTTCTCCAGTTGAAATTTCTCGTCTGTTTTGTGCTTCCCAATTATACTAAACACATTCGTCAAGAATTGAAAAGGTCAGAAAGAGTCTGTGTGGCTGATGTAGCCCCTTCCAGAGCTTTCTACCCTCCACTGACCCCAGGTAAGAAGGCAGGAGGAGAAGTGCAGAGAGTAAGACAAGCTGAATGCCAGCTCATGTCACACTGCTGTGTGTGTACAGGTGGTTTCTTGGGAAGAGTGTGCAAGGGCTCACTGTCCAAGCTTCACACACATTGTTTGTAGAAGTCCCAGGAGGGTTTGAGATTAAAAGGCTGGAGAATGCGACAGAAGCCAGGATAATCTCTGACATAAAGCCCTGTGTACGTGAGGGAGACAAAAGCCAGTGGGCTCAGACGTGTGCATGCCTGTTGACACACAATGGCGCTGCATCTCACAAAAATCCAGACCATGACATCTCCCCTGGCAGCTCCATCCTCCCACACCCTGACCTCCCAGTGACCATAAGCCTGAACGCAACTGCGTTCCCTTGCTGATGTGACCAAACACAGACTGACATTACTCACAAACAGTAGAAAAACCTGTTGATTCTCCCAAACATGCTCACAAAAACACACTCAAAACTCAAACCTCCTGACAGAGGAAAGGTAAGGTCAGCCTGGTTCATTAGTGCAGAAGCTCACCTGACAGTGGATCAGCCCCTTCAGTTGCCTGTCCAAAGTTGGCAAGACCTGTTCTGGGCATCCTGCTGTGCTTGTGGTTTTTTGTCATCTGTGTCCATTCCTGATGCAGTGGCAGGTTGCTTTAGATACGAGTACTGTCTCTGATCTTTGTGTTTTTTCCTTGGGTCAGTGACAGCCTTTCCTCATCACTTTATGATGAAAAGTTTGATTGTTTCTGAGGATCTGAGGAAACTGCTTTCTTGCTTCCTCATGTTTCAGACCCTGGAGTGGAAACTGTCTTTCTGTCATTGACTTTCTTCTTTTGTCTGTTGGTTGCTCAGATGCTCCCTTCTGATTTGGACTGTGCTTTCTGTTTGGTACTTGATGGTGGAGGAAGATTTTTCCTGTAAAACACCCATTCCCTCAAAGGCACATCAGCCTCTATCTTTCATTTTGCTGTCACACTCCTACCATTTCCAGAGGCATCCCATCAATCCCTGGAAGAAACGCGCTTGGGGACCCGTTCATACGACCGGGGTGCTCTCCCAAAACCCACCTTGGACAGACCTCTCCACTGCTTCCACAGTACCCGTCTGTTCCACCCGGCCCACGCGTGGGCCGCTCTGTTCTGCCCGTGAGGTTCGACCAGATCCCGCCACCCAGCAGGGGCTGCGCCCCGCCGGGGACACCCGCCTGCCGTCCCCCGCCCGGTACCGCGGCGCGCAGGGGAGGCCCGGGACCCGAATCTCGGGGGTGATGGATGCGGGGCCGGGGGGCGGGACAGACGCGACGGCGAGGGGCGGCCGAGGGGTGGCATCTCCCCGAGGGGACTGCTGCGGGGCGGAGAGGCGGGGGGTGGCGGCGGCGGGGGTGAGCCCGGAGGGTGGCCCGGGGGAGTGGGATCCCGGGGGGCCTCCGCCCCCAACGACGGACCCGTCTGGGGGTGGCAATCGCCGGAGCTGGAGCGACGGGTCCCTTGGAGACACCTCTCTCCATGGCAACCTAATCGCTTCCTGTGAAGATCCCGAAATAACCGACGAGACGGGGGAGCGGAGCGGAGCCGCCGAGCGGAGCGGGCAGCGGCGGCGGGGAGGCGGCGGGCGGCGGGGGGAAGGTCCGGCGGGCGGCGGGAGCGGGGCTGCGGGAGCGCAGCGCAGGCAGGCAGGAGCGGGAGCGGGAGGAGCCTTCACAGGCGGCCGCCGGGGCAGGGGGCTTGCTGGGGCAGGGGAGGGCGGTGCCCCCCGCCCGGCCGCTTCCCCCGCCCGGGTCCCTCGGCGCGCCCCTCGGGCTGCTGCGGGGGCGGCGGTGCCGGACGCGCCGGTGCCAGCAGCCATGGGGTTAACGGGAGGCAGTGAGCGAGAGAGACAGAAACGGAGAGAGAGGAAGAGGGGCTGGACCAGTCCTCGGCAGCTGTTTATTTCAAGGCATCTCTCGCTCCCTCTCCCCCAGCCAGGGCTCAATCTCATCAAACCTTCCTCCTCCTCTCCTTCCTTCGTCCTGGCCATGAGAGGCACCGGCAGCAGCAGCTGTGCTCCCCTAGCCCTCTGTTCCGCCACTCCGGCTGCTCCCCACTCGTCTCCCCGCAAGGTAAGTTCATCCTCTCAGCCTAGGGTTGGGGAATGGGGTGGGGACGGGGCTGCAGGGGAGAGGGGCAGGGAGGGATGCGTGTCCGTCTCTGTCATCTCTCCCCGTCTCCTTCCCAGTGTCCTTTCTCCCCCTTTTTCTTTCCCCTCTCCCCATCTAGGTGCTCTGTCTCCTCCTAGCCGTCTCTCTCCTTTTCCCCCGCTCCTTCTCTTTCAGTCTGGGGCAGGGGATGCCCAAGGGGCTGGGAGGGAGGGGGCACAGCCGAGGCATCGCTGCCTCTTGCCCTCCAGCTCTGGGCTCCATCGCAGACCTGTTGTACTGGAGAACTGGAGCCTGCGCTGAGGAAGGCGACTTCAGCCAAATTGGCGCAGCTGGAGAAAGGAAACAGAGGGGTCAGTCCTTCCTCCTGCCTGGCCAAGGGTGCACCATGCAAGAGAGAGCAATTCAGCTGTGGAGACCCAGCACCCGAAGCACTCGGATGCCCGGGAACAGTAGGGAACTGGGAGGCAGAAGACTGGCAAACTCATGACATGTACTGCAGGCAGGCACTAGATGGCAGGGGACCGGCATCCTAGAGTGCTGCTTGGATTGGGGCCACACTCACAGTTCCCAAATGCAGGGAGACTTAAGCTCAGAGGACCATTGATGGGCTTCACATGCCCATTCCCTAGCTACCGAAATGTCCAAATGCACCATCACCCTTACAGCCCCAGATTCTTCCTCAGCTTAGGAGGATTTCCGTATGCAGCTCGGAAACGCTCTCCCTGGTACTTTAGCACAGGAACTCCCCCCGGCAGCCACTGAACGCTACAGGACCTGCACTAACACGGGGTGAGCAGTGTCAGCCCCTCTGCGGTCCTGCCAGATCCTCCTGGGCGCTGCCACCAGCCCTCTCAGCCTCAGACACATCACATCAGCCTGATGTGAGACACTGCATTCTGACTGCCAGCCCCCAAATACAGCCCATTCTGCAAGCTATCACCCCTGGCCCCATGCACAATGCAACCCCTTCCTCGTATGGGCTTGTCCATCTCCCACCTCAGTGTACCAGCATTTGGATTCATGCTCCTGGCTGCTAAAACTCCTCTGAGTGCAGCAGAATTACCTCCCTGGGGCAGCTACTCTGGAATTCCTTCTTCTCCCTGTGCCCACACATCCAAATACAGCAGGATGTATATATAACCCCTTTTCACCAGCACTGGGGTTCTTGCTTCCTGTGACCAAACCTATAATGACTACATCTCTGCCTCTTGGACCATGAACTTTGGGATGTTCATGGCTACTGAGAAAAATATAGGTGTGGGGTCTCATTTCCAGTGCTTAAACTCAGTGTGTGGTTCCACAGTCCCAGATCACAGTCTCATATCGGTAGCTGTCACTGTAGCCCTTAATGCTGGCTAGGACTTAAAAACCTATCACTCTTTCTCTGTGAGGAGGGCTGGGTCCTCCTCAGGATTGTTTTGATTTTTATCACTGTTTTAAGTGGGATCGTTGCCGTGGGGAAGCGGAGGCAAGAAAGGATTTGCATGGAGCTCTCAGTGCTGTGGAGTTGCTAATAGCAAACGTTATTTCAGCTGGTAGTAAGTTTCATAATCTTGGCCCAGCTCCTGTGAATGTTCTGTTCCTCAGGGTCATGAGCCTTTTTCCCCTTCTTCCATCCCTTCCCCCTCTTCCCAAACTGGTTGGCAATTTCATTGTTCCAGTGGAATATATCCGTCATGTGAGGTCATCGCTGCATAAGGAGAGGTGATTGATTGCTTAGGTCACTGGGGCCTGTCCCATGCTGGGCTTTGAATGTTGGCTTGGAGACCTTGAACTGGACTCTGTGCTCACAGGCGAGACAATGTGGGGTGCAGAGGGGCACAGTGATGCATTACCGGCAGCTTGAGTCTCCGAGCAAACAGACTGCTGCATTCTGAACTAGCTGGAGTGCTCTAAGAGCAGACAGCTTCATTCCTAGAGGCACAG
The DNA here is from genome assembly GCF_003957555.1 of Calypte anna. NCBI lineage: Eukaryota > Metazoa > Chordata > Aves > Apodiformes > Trochilidae > Calypte > Calypte anna. The sequence goes on from NC_044244.1 coordinate 88,179,170, forward strand.
TATCACAGCAGTCAAGCTTGAGATGTTACAAAACTACAGATAGATCATCAACTGCCAACAGAGCCAGACAGAATTGGGTGCAACTCTTTCCCCATCCCTGGATGGAAGGAGACTCTACCCGCTTCTCACTAACACAGCTTGCGTGTGCTTCATCCAATTGCTCCTCAGTCAGAGTTGATCTCAGCTAGGCATCAAGAAAGCTGTGAGATTCTCAGATTTTAAGGCCAGAGGGACCATTTTGATCATGGAGTCTGACCTACAGCAGAGCACAGGGCAGAGAATTTCACCAATTTAATTTCCTGCGTAAAGCCCATAACTTCTGATTGAGTTGTTCCGTCTCTTTTAGAAATACGGCCATGCAAAGGCTCCAGGCAGTAGTGAATACACCACCTGCCTAGGTGAATTGTGCTGGTCTGTGACCCTCTTTATTAATAGCATTGTTCCTTGTTTGAATTTGTCAAACTTCAGCATTTTGTAACAGAAGGTTACAGATTGCATTTGATGCGAGGGAGCTACAGCAGGGGTATTGCCTGCACACAGCTGACACCTTGGCTCTTTTATTCCTGTGACAGCTTTTATACTTGGATAGGATTTATCTTTGGGACCACAGTATACAAGACTCCCAGACATGGACAAGGAGTTATTGGCAGCGAATTCTAAGGCTTTCCACGGTAGCATCTGCACTCTGGAGATCAGGGTATCAAATTCGGGATTTAGTCTGTGCTCCCTTGCTCAGAGCAGGAGTGCAGCAGGATTTGCTCCTAGCCATTAGTTATTGTGTAAATTCCCAGCCTCCATGGTGAACCTGGGTACGTGCTTTGGGGCATGGCTATGAAGATTTGCTCTCTCACGTCCCAGCAGCAGTGGGTCCAGGCTGTGGGAGACTTACAAAGAGGGAGGAAGAACATCTGGGTCCCTGATGCTGGGGAATGGCAGCAGGATTCATGCTTCATTCCTGCAAATGCAATGGGAGCAGCTCCTAATAGATTAGCTACAGGGATCTCTGGTCTGAACCAGTAGTGTGGTCCATATGCAGTAGCAAAGAGCAGTGTGATTCTTACTCACAGATTTTAAGCACTAAGATTCACAAACTGAGCTCGATGAAGTGCCCTGGGGAAATAGCTTTGTCATTCACACTGTCATCACAGGACTGGAACACTGTGATGAAGGCTCTGTACCTAGCGTGAAATTACACAGGTCCATCTTCGGACCCTGGGAGTGGCCCTGTCTGTTTTTATCACAATTAGACCAGAGAAACAAATCTGAAAGCAAGAGCCATGCCATGTGGTACTGGTACAGAAATCCATATCTCTTTTCTCTGTCACACAAAGGCCTTTTGGAGAGTGTAAGGTGTGTTGACACTTGGATTCATATGTGCAGTCTTCCTCACTGAAGACCTACCAGTTTATTCAGCATCCACATCTGGAGCTGCATACAGAGCTGAATGGAGGGTGTTTGTTACACTTGCCCTCCAACACAGCAGGGGCCGTGCCCAGGGCACAACCCCCACTGCTGGTGGCTAACTGTAGAGTGCCCTAAACATACTCTATCTAATGCCTTGTCAATAAACCACAGGGACATCCACGCTCTGTTTTGAACATCAGCTCTCCATGCACAGTGGAGTCCAGCCCTCATTGGCTGGTGTTTCCACTTCAAACCTTCTTTTGCTCTCACAGCATTCATGCTGTGGGAGACGTTTCTATGCTTTTCCCAGCTTCTCCACAACCACTCCTGAGTGTGCTGGTGTGAGACACAGTGTGTCTCCAGCCATGATATGATTAGCAAGCCAGAATATGTTCACTGAGGATGACTGACATTGCCTCATTCCTGCACTCACCTGGAGCCACCTTTGGGGTAGCGGCACTGGAAGTCATCTACTTTTCACTGTTAGCAGCAGAACCTGCGCACAGCAGTGTCTCAGGTCACAGGCTTACCCCTGATGTCCAAGCTGCCACTTCCACAGCATTATGTGTATGTGAGGGGACAGTGCTGGGGCTCACTCCTTCCCCTCAGCTCCAGTTACAGACATTACCTCCTCTGAAGGGCTGAAATCCAGACTACCAGGTGTGAAAGCAATTCAGGATTTAGCTATGTAGGGTTCCTTATTGCCAGGCTTTAGACCCTGGGATTCCATTGCCTGGGGTGTCGTTGCTGGAGCTCACAGATTTAGACAAGAAGTACAGTGAGGTCTTATAGTGAAGACATCCCACCAAGTGAGAAGAGCACAGTGCACTCAGCGACCCACCACATGGTGCACCTGCACCCAGGCATATTTCTGCTCATAGAGCCACCTGTGTCAAGAGGAGTGCTACCAGTTAGATGTGCACCCCTAACATACCACACTCCCCCATGGGACTGGCACAGAGTCTACCTGCACCTGGAGAAGATCTCTGCTCCTAGGGTGGCACTGTCCAGCTTCACATCTCCTACTGCCAGATGCAAAAGAGCCTCCAAAGACCAGATCTGTAAGTAAGAAATGCCATGTCACAGGCAGAGCAGGCCCTTTACCCCAGGGAACTATTGTCCCATGGTCAGTTCTAGGCACAGCCCTGGGCACTCCAGGCCACCTTGAAACCACGTTGGCCTTTTTATGTGTCCTCTGTCTCGGGGACTCACATAAGGAGGTTCTCTGCTTGGAATTCCCTCCCTTCACAAAGCCCAAAAGAAATTCTGTCATCAATTTGTGTTGCCAGATCTGATCCTCCACACTATCGTGATCATAATCCAGATGGCCAAGATCTTGCCAGCCTCTGGCTTCGGAAGTAACTTACTCTATTCTGCTGCCTCTCTGCAGAGCTGCATTTTAATACTGAGTCCCCTCCAAGGCTTAGAAGTTCAGGAGTGAAGTACAAAGAAATGCTGAGAATAGCGTCTCTTTTCTCCTCATCTTCATCTCAGGATCCCTCCAGAGACTGATCTTGCCCCAGAGGGAGGGCAGGGCACATTAGCCGACGATTTCTTTTTTTCCGTGAACTTTGTTTAAATATTTAACAGAAGGAAACTAAAAATATCCCTAGTTAATGCAGCAGGATCTAGACAGCTGCTCACTTTTGGGTGCCCTTCCTCCCAGCCCTTCTCCTCAGGTGTATATCTGGGGCATAAATCCCCTTACCCACAACAAGCACAGGGCTCTTCCCTCCATCAGGAGGGGCTGCAGTTTCAGTTCAGGGCATGGGTTGAGCAGGAGGAGATGGCAGGAACCCCTGGGGGTGCAACACAGCTGGTTTGGGGCTGGAGGTGCAGGGTTGACCCCTGCCTTGACTCCCTCAGCCAAGTATCCCTGTTCCTCCATCTTAGCAGCCACAGAAGGGCATGACCATGAGTTGTTGGCGTTCATGCTTCAGCTGAATATCTTGAATTACTTTTTTCTCTTTGTGTGTGCGTGCAGTCTTTATTGTGGAGAGGATCCTGGGTCAAGCACAGAACAGCTCACCAGGAAAGGGCTGGCTCTGCACTGTGCCTAGTCAAGGGAAGGGGCAGACAGGGCAAAAAGAACCCTGTGCCAGCCAGAGGGTGATGTGTGGCTGGTGCAGCGATCCAGCCAGGGTGATGAGCCCTTGCTCTGTGCCACCGCTGCTTTCCAGGGCTGCTTCACCATGGGAGGTGGGAGAGAAAGGGGAGGAAGAGCAGAGATGCGGAGGGATGGAAACACAGATGACACTAGGACGAGGAGTGTAGGAAGGTAATTCCATGTTAGCTAAGAGGAAAGTAAGAGGAGAGAAGGAGAAGGGAGGGGAGGGATGGGACAGCACAGAGGACACCAGGGCAAGGAATGTGGAAAGGTAATTCTATGTTAGCTAAGAGGAAAGAAAATACTAAATATTTGATAGGCATACTTTTGCTCTTAAATTCTTTAGTGAGGCTGGACTTTTCTCACTGATTCACTCTCTCTTTCTCAGTCATCTTGGTTTATCACGCTTGTGCTTCCCCTCTCACTCCCTCACTCTGGCACACAATGAAGAGGCTCTTCTTTAATAAATGGATTACATGCTCTACACTATAAATAAGCACAGGAATTAAGATTCCAACTTGTTCCAGTGATAAGCAAACAAAGATGCTGAATCCCCCCCTCCCTTGGCCCTCAAACAGGAGAGTCCCTAGGGAAGCTGTGCATGTGCCTCTGCACGTGTGCTCCAGAGATTGGTCCATGCTCTCATCTGCATGTGGTAAAGCAAGTGTTTCTGTGTGCTTCTGGGGTCAAGGGGGTGATGTACCTCCATGCTGGAGAGAACACAGGCATGGGGGGGCATGAAAGAAGGAACAGGTGAATGTGTGGGTGCCAAGAAGCTCCACTGCAATGCCCACCAGGGCCAGGAGCTGGCCCAGGGCAGAACATGCTACGGTCACCACTGGGTGAAGACACGGTGACACCTTTCCCTTTTGGTTCCCAGTGAAGAAGATGAGACAGGATCGTCACTGAGCAAAGACGCCGTTTCACCCGAGATGGAGCCCCGTGCCTGGTAGGTGCAGAGCTTGAAGATGAAGGCAGCGTGGGTGGCGGGCTGCTCCCGGCTGCTCCAGGCTTGGTCTTTAAGCAGGAGGGGACGTTTCAGATAAGGCTCTTTTCTTCCTCCCCCCAACTCTACAGCAGGATGCCTCCACTCCTCTCCTGCGTCCACTCCCTGCAGCTCTGGCATCTCCTCCTCCTGGTCTCGGCCGTCCCTCCTCCCGGCGTCTGGTCTCTTCGCTCTCGGGGTCCGGCAGCCACTCGGCCTCTTTGCGCACGTCGGAGCCCCTCGGCCCCACGGTCCATTTGCATCTGGGACAGGACCTCGCTGCCGGAGAGGGATTCTCGCTCGGCCCTGCCACGCCAGCGTTCCCTGGCAGCCCGGGGGGCAGAGCTGCGGGGGACAGAGCTGCGGGGGGCAGAGCTGCGGCACGTCGTGCGGCTGAGGCGCCAGGCAGTGGGAGCCCGCCCCGCCACCCCCTCCGGGTTTGAGGACGGCATGCCCTCCTCCCAGTACCCCTGGGCCATCGTGTGGGGCCCCACAGTGTCGGATGAGGATGGAGGGGACACCAACTCAGCCAACCCAGGCTTCCCGCCGCTGGGATACACCTTCGTCTCGCCGCATGGGATGGCAACGGCGCAGCCCAACTCCCACTCACTCCTGCACAACGCGGGGCTCAACCTACGGGAGACCCCAGCCACCCTACGGCCCTTCTTGTTTGGGCCCCGAGGGGAAGGTAAATCTGTCCTTTGTTTCTTTCACACCCGTCCCTGCAGGAGCAGCTGATTCTTCAGTACTTACAAGGGTCCTAACAGAAACCTCTCCTTGAGCTGCTACTCTCCAGGGACTACCGGGGGTGGTCGTTACACCTCCCTCTCTCCCCTTTTGTCTCACAGGTGTGGATCCACAGTTGTATGTCACCATCACCATCTCCATCATCATCGTCTTGGTTGCCACTGGGATAATTTTCAAGTTCTGGTGAGTGGGGTTTGGGCCGATGAAATCTGTCACCATGGCGGTGTCTGCAGGTGGGTGGGAAGGAGGACTGTGGGCTTGGGACTCATTTGTCCCAAGGGTGCGGATCTGGTGCTGGAAGCCCTTCGGAGGTTTGGCATGTGGTCACCCTGGGTTCTCATGCTGAGCATAGCAGGGTCTCATAAACCCCCCTGTCATCAAGTTCTGGGGCTTGTTTGAAGGAGCACTCTTTGTCTCACCCTTTGTCTTTCTCCAAAGCTGGGACCGTAATCAGAAACGACGGCGTCACTCAGGGCAGCAGAGCAGTGGGAGGCAGCAGGAGAGCCAGCAGCCCCTCACAGACCTCTCCCCTACCACCGTCAGCATCCTGGGGCCCTATAGTGACTCCTTGGCCCCCACGCCTGAGGCAGAGGAATCCAGGCATGGCCATGAGGGTGTGGAGAAACTGGGGGGTCACGGGAAGAGCACAGCCTTCCAGCTCAACCGGTGAGTGGCCGGTGAGCTGGAACAAGAGGTGATGGTGGGGGACAGGGGGACTGGTGGGCTGAGGCCGGGCAAAGGTACCAATCACTCAGCACAGGTTGTGGAGTGGCATGAAGGGCCATTGCTAATTAATTTCCAATTCCCTTTTCCCCCAGAATCCCACTGGTGAACCTGTGATGCTCACAGGAGAAGCAGAGCTGGCTCTCCCTACCCTGCTCTTACAGTCGGCAAGCACAGACTCCCACTGCCTCTGCTACCCCAGGAAAAAAATGACCTCCTTGTGCCACGGCCCACCACCACCATTATTAACTATCTCCACCAGGATGTGCCTGGGCAAATGGACGAGGTGGGCCCCCTCCGCTTCCTGTTGAAGGAATGTTGGGGACCCCTCCTGCCCCTGCAAGACAGGGTGATGAGAGAGCAGATGGTGGAGGGGAAGACAGCTGGTGGTGGTGTGAAATCTTGACCCCCTCCAGCCCCTCTCCCAGCACACACGCAGACACACACACACACACACACACACACACACTTGGATTTCCGCGACTCTCTCACCAATGCATGCCTGACATCGGGGACAGGCGAGGTGAAAAGGCATACCCCTGTCCCCATGGGCCCTAACCCCTCTGTGTGTCCCTTTCCATGTTGTGTATTTTGAAGTGAACATCTGGAGTTCAGTGGCTGCAGGATTGCCCCCTGAGGCTCAGTCTACCCTGAGGCAGGATGTAGAAGTCCTTCTGCTCCTGAGGCCTTGGTCCTCCCAGCGGTCCCAAAGTTGGGTGAAGCTTGGGCAGCAGAGGCTCACACAGCACCTGCCACTGCCTCAGCAATCCATTTTCTTGAAGGAAACATTACCCACCCACCCCCAGATGGAAGATGCTTCTTTCAATTTTTGTTCTGCTTAACACTCCGGCTTTTTTTTCTCTTCAGCTTGTATCTTCCTTCACCTCTCCATCTCCAGCTTTTTTCTCATATTTCCTCCTCCTGCCACTTCTCTTGCTAGTTAAAGCTGGAAAAGGTTCCTTCTGGTTTTCAAATGTTTTGGTCTCTTAGAAATCTCCTTGTTGTCCCTTTGCACCCCCCCAGTCTCCTTCATCCAGGGTTTAGTGAAGAACATCAGTCTACCATGATGTTCTTCAGAAAATCTGAGGTGAAACCCTCTACCTATCATGTTATTTAGCAAGCATCCTATACACTGGGACACTGCTGAAGTAGCTAAAGCATGGCATGTGTGGGGAACTTGAGTTTTGCTGGGCTGAGGTAGGACATTGCTTTCAGACAGTCATGCCACAGATAACAAGCAGCACTCTCTGTGCCTGGGATGACAAAGAGCCATTTACAGTTGACCTCAGGAAGATTTGGAGGCTTGCCATGTGCTGCTGGTAGGCCTCTTCTGGAATGCAAGGTGACTGGAGATCCGTGAGACAATGTTCACCAGGGGCACGAGAGGGAATTTCTGGAGTGCCAACTGTTGCGAGTGTATTGCCCCAGCTGGCTGGGAACCAAAAGCGATGGCACAGGTACTGGTGCAAACTGGTTGCCTGAGAATGTACTTGTAGCTGTGGTGGTCTGTAAGGCAGGCAGCCACATAGCCAGTTACATGTGTGAGCAAGATCAGTGCATCTCAACTTCTTCCTATTTGTGGGCCCATGGGTGTCACTCTGAGGAAGTGTGAAATGGTCAATTTCAGCTTAATGGGCATAGTTGCTCTCTGTTGGCTTTCATGGATACCTTCAGAGTAATTCATAGACCCCACAATTGAGAGCCACTGAGCTAAAATGGAGCAGACTTAGGTAAGGTTGACGCTATACTGTACAAACACCTTCAGGTGCTGCAGCCGGAGGCAAGAAACTCACCTACAATTTGAAGGTTCTAATGTGCCATACAAGGTCTCTGACAAAAGTCATCTTGGAGAAAAGGAAGTGTCCCTTTCTTCCTTTGTCTCTGCCATAAAAGCCTGTTCTCCATAGGACAAAGCATAGGGAGTGTCATGTGAGGCCAGGTGCTGCCCATTCACCCAGCTGAACTATTAGGTGATCTTGTGTCCCATCTGACTCACCATGAAGGACGTTTAAATGAGAGTGTAAATTGCAATAAGCTTTGCAAAAAAACAGTAGAGATTTGGAGAAAATGACAGGTCAAATAAAATTACTGCCTTATTAAAAGCACAGAATGGCTGAAAGATGTAGGTGGAAAAAGACTCTGGAGATCTGTAGTCTAAGCACAGGCTGGGTTTCACTTTCAGCAGGGGATATTATTGCTTTAGCATAGATCGGTGTATTACTGAGGCATTCCCTTATCCAAGCTTCTTTCAGGGCTTTGGTGAACGTTCAAGCTGTGAATGGATGGGACACAGAAGGGGGCAGGTGGCTGTTCCTGCCTGCTGCCTCACTCCCTATGGGCCCCGCCATCTGAGGGCAGCTCAGGGCTGCTCCCACTCTCGCTGGCACTTCAACGCTGGGGAGGGTCATCTGCAGGCAGTCTGCAAGAGTCTGCATTGCTTATTGCTGGCAGTTTACAGTATAATGCCTTGAACTGGTTTAAGTAATCTTCCAGGCTAGATTAATTAGATTGCTCTTTGATCAATAGTGCTTGTTGAAACGAGGCCAGAGTTTATACTCTACCACTTCAAGGGCTGTCCTTGGACTTTCCCTTTCCACACACTGCATGGAGAAAGGAGGTGTAGGGAAGACATTTTCCAACATTTGATGAGGAGAAGCCCTGCTCTCTGCTGGCCAGGCTTTTGTAAACTCTGCAAACAAATCCAACTTAAATGTTTTGTTGGTTTGTTGGTTTTTGTTTTTTTTTCTTTTCCTCCCTTTAATATGTCTCTGTTTCTGTTAAAAGTGTCTCCAGGGAGTAACTGATTTCACAGATGCTGCGGTAAGGGGGAAGCTGGGGAATGCAGTAGAGAAAACTTGTACAATGACAGAAGCTTGGAACATCTTTTCCAAGAAAAATTTTTTTACCCACTGTGCCCACAGTCATTCGCTCTCTCACACAAAACGGGAAACAACTTCATTGTTCTGCCCAGCCTTTCATTGCTACATTTTGTTGCCGAAACAAAATATTCAAAACAGTTGTGGACATACAGCCTTCTTCCAGTCAATAAATAGTCTTACTGGATCTGTTTACTCCATGTTTGGAGCCTTATAAACCATCTTCTCCTACACAAACTGAAGCCAGAGCATGCCTGCAGTCTCCTCCCTGGCCTAAGTTGGTATTTACTCAGATGGGTCAACGGCACCCAGAAGTCAGCACCTTCTCCATTACAGTCAGTCAGGCTTCCCAGTCTTCTAGGTGACTGGAGGAGAAAGATCTGGATTAATTTCTTCCAGTGGAAATATTACAGGAGGCAATGTGTGCTGGGATAATGACTGAAAATATTCATAACCTTGGGTTGAGCTTACCCAATGTTTCCATAGAATTAAAAGTGAACATCCAGGCGGGCTGGGTGAATTGAAGGACATGTGTCTCTGCTGAGCTCCTGGAAGGTCCTGGCTTTGTTAATGCATGGGTGGTCCCTCTGAGCATGGTGGGGAGGAGGGAGGGTCTGAGAGAGTCTAGGAGAGAATCTCTTCCCTCCACCTTGTATTGTTTAAGAGCAGGAACTGGAGTCTCCCACTGTTTACTCAGCAGCGTGGTGTAGCATGACCTCAAGGGCAAATCCTGCTTGGGCTTTCCCATCTGGCTTATTGTGACTGATGGGCAGGGGAGCAGATCTCCAGTGTACGCTTCCACAGCACTCCTCTGGTCTGGTTTACAGGGACTCACATCCAGCCAAGCATCCTACAGCTTCAGAGAGGGCTATCTACCTCTTCCTGAATGGCACCTAAGTGCCCTTGCAAATCTGGTCCCTGCATTCTCCACTCCCTTTCCCAATAAGAAAAAATGCTGGGAAAGGAGCAGGTTGTTCTTCTCCCTCAAGTTCTCAAACACGATCACTTCAGACTGTTTTAAATTAAACTGTATTTCTGGATTCTCACTCTGACAAACCAAGGCACAGCCTTTGAGCCAAATTCTACAGTACAAAAGCCCTGGGCCAAACTCCAGCTCCCCAGTTGCATCCGTTCTGATATCTCACTATAGCCCTGGACCTACCTTGGCAAGACCACAGAGGGGGGGCCTCCTTCCTTCACCAACTGCCAGCTCTCTACTCCTTTTTCCTGTTGTTTCCCCTTTCCCACTGTTTTCCCACTCCCCACTCCTGTTCTGTATCATGGTCTCCCTCCTGGTTATTCCTCCTCTCCCGCTGTTTTGCTCTCCCCACTCCTCTCTTGTTCTCCCTTTGCCATTTGGTCTCGTTCTGCTGCAGCTCCCATCTTTCCCTTCTGTCTTCCCTCCTGCTTCTCTGCTCAGTCTCGCTCTTCCCTTTCCCTCCCCTTGTGTGCTGTGATATATATTTTTGTAGGATTTCTCTTCTCGTGGTGAAATATTCAATTCTTGTGGGATGTTAGTTTCAACATTTTTAAATAAACCTTTGCAAAATACTGAAAGCAGATCTCTTGCTGCTGTGGAAGAGTCTATAATGGAGAAGTCACAGTGTGATGAGTGGACCCTCACCCTGGGCAGACCCTGGTGGGACTGGGTCTTAGACATCTGGCATCCCACAACCTCCTCTGTGGGTACGTACATAGGGTGATTTGGCCCTATATCCATCTACATTGGTCTTCTCACTGAACAAAGTGGCCCTTTGACTATCCTCATGCATTTCTGTGGGAGGCGGCCCCTGATGGAGGGGAGGCTGCTGGGGCCTGGTACACCCACTTCTCCATCTGGAATGGCTGTTTCACCTTGCGAGCTGCTGCCTCCCAGCTATGCTTTGGGGCTGCTTGTCACATGCCAGTTTGTGCTGGAAGCCAAGGTGGCCAGGAGAGGTGAGAGAAGCTGATCGGAAGGGAGGAAGACAAGAGATACAGGCACAGAAACCTCCCTCACTGTTCCCCGCGGCTGCCTCCGCAATTTCTATTTACAGCCCTGCTGCCTCCCCTCCTGGCCACAGTGCTGCTGCTGTTGCTGGTTTCCAGGGATGCTCTGTAATTAAACATCCTTGTCTCCTGCAACTCCTCCACTTCTCCAGCCCTGATGCTGGGGCAGGCATGGAAGGGGTGCTAGAGATACGGTGGCCACTTTGAAGGGCTCTCCCTAGAAACAGAAGGATTTCTGGGTGCTGGGGATGCTTCTCGGCCCCTGCTCCCTTTGTTCACTCTCTGCCCAAGTCCTTTGGGCACTGGAGGCATCCCTGATCTGTTGCTTTACAGTTGGAGGAAGGAGCAGCCCCCAGGCCAGACCTGGCCTCAGACTCTGTTCTGAGATCTCTGCCCATTGGAAGGACCCAGGACCATCTCCTGCCTCAGGACCAGACCTTTCCCCATGGCACCCTGCACTCTGGACAGGATACCTGTGTGCTGGAGGTGGCCCCAGGCCTATCAGAGAGCAGACACATGCCTTCAGTGTCTGTCCCAAGGCACACACGAGAGGAACCTCTTCTCTTAGCACCACACTGTGCTAAGTATGGGAGGAGGGAGTCCCTCACCCCTGTTGTTTTAGGGGGCTGGTCTCCTGCCTGCCTGGATGGTCCTCTCCAGTCAAATGTATACAGCAGCTTCGGGCCTGGCAGGCTGGAAAAACTTGACTGAGGAAACAGTAGATTCTCACTGTGCTGAAATTACAGACTCATCTACTCACTGGTGCAGTGAAATGTCTTGCACAAACCTCATCTGCTTCCAGCCAGAGCTTCACCCCTTCCTGCTGATTTCTCTGTCATCAGATGCTCTTCCTTCACTGTCCTCTTGGCACAAGATGAGGCTGCAGGCATTCAGTCAAATGTTCCCTTTCTTCATGAGGACTCATTCTCTGCCTCACAGGAGAAGCTCCAAGAGCTTTCCTAAAACACTGACTTTCCTAAAACACTGAGGGGACTAGTCTGGTCCCCTCCTATCACCATTCCCCACTACATCACTCTTGCCCACCTGCCCATTTTGACTTCCCACACCCACAGGTCCTAGCCCTGCCTCCTTCCCCAGCATCTTCCTTCCTGGTTTCCAAGCCTTGCCTCCTTCCCTATAGCATCTTCATTTAATTATAGAATCATTGAGGTTGGAAAAGAACTCTCAGAACATCAAGTCCAACTGTCAACCTAACACCACCATGCTGATGATGTGCCACATCTACATGTTTTTTGAACACCTCCAGGGATGCTCCATCCCTAGGCAGCCTGTTCCAAAGCTTCATCATTCTTTCAGTAAAAATTTTTTTCTTAATATCCAATTTGAGCCTCCCCTGGCAAAACTAGAGGCCATTTCCTCTTGTACTATCACTGGTTACTTGGGAGAAGAGACCAACACCCACCTCACTACATGCTCCTTTCAGGCAGGCATAGAGAATCATTAGGTCTCCCTTCAACCCCTTTTCTCCAGCTAAACAACCCCAGTTCCCTCAGATGCTCATCATAAGACTTGTTCTTTAGACCCTTCACCAGATTTGTTGCCCATCTCTGGACACACTCCAGCACCTAAATGCCTTTTTTGTAGAGAGGGGCCCAGAACGGAACAGAGCATTTGAGTGCTGCCTCAGCAGTGCTGAGTACAGGGGCATGATCACTTCCCTAGTCCTGCTGGCCACACTGTTCCTGAAACTGGCCAGGATGCTGTTGGCCTTCTTGGCTACCTGGGCACACTGCTGGTTCTTGCTGAGCCAGTTATTGACCAACTCTCCCAGGTCCTTTTCTGCCAGGCAGCTTTCCAGCCACTCCTCCCCAAGCCTGTAGGGTTGCATGGGGTTGTGACCCAAGTGCAGGACTCAACACTTGGTCTTGTTAAGCCTCATACAATTGGCATCAGCCCATTGATCCAACCTGTTCAGCTCCCTCTGCAGAGCCTTCCTACTCTCAAGCACATCAACACTCCCATCCAATTTGATGTAATCTGCAAATTTACTGAGGGATCACTCAATACCCTCATCTGGATCATTGACGAAGATATTAAACAAGGCTGGCCTCAACACTGAACCTGTTCTCCAACAGGGTGATAGAGTGGGGAGCTGCAGCCTGAACAAAAACAGCAGAGATAAGAGGAAAGGATGTGATCATTTCAGTCAAAGAACACTATCCAAAAACTTTAAAACCACATCAAGACACATGAAAATCAGACCAACAAGTGGTCATAAACAAGCATGAGTTATAGCTGACCACTGTGATTTCCCAGGAAAGAGAGCATTTCAGAAAAACATTATGAAACATCTCAAAGCTGGGATTTCCTCCAGCTGAGTGCCTTCTATGACCGGCAATAAATTATCCCATTATGTAAAAATAAATAAAATTCAGCTGGAGGTACCTGCCAATACAGGGGTTTGGTAATGAGCTGGAGTGCTTGCTTGCCTTTCCTGATCAAGGAGCTTCTCCAGAGCTGGGGCTGGAAGTTGGGACTGCATGCTCTGGCTCTGCCCTTCTCCTTGGGACTGTCCTATTAGTTATTGCCACTCTGTGTGCTTTTGCAGCACGCCCTGTGATAGAGCCAGCCTGAGGCTGTGGGCATGAGGGTAGTGGTGGAAGAGCACCTGTGGAGCTGTGAGCATCATTGTTCTTCTCTGGACTGCGGTGTGGAGAAGGCATGGCAGCTGGGCTGTTTACTTTGCCTTGGTGCACAAGGGACAGACAGCTTAAGTTAGAGGTACCTCTGAACCCTGCTAAAGGGATGTGGCTGTGTAGAAGGCCATTTAATTAGAAACAACACACAACTTACCACTGCCATGAGGAATCGCCCTGAAACAAGGAACCACTCATTTCGGCATCATGTAAAGGAGCTGAGTAGTTCCCTTAGCTCATTCCTGCTTTGATCCTCAGAGGCAGAATTGAATCTTTATCAAGGGCTTCTAAGTGCACATTGCACTCAGTGAATAGACCATTCAGTGATGCATTCCACATTGATCCAAAGCCCAGCTCTCTCTGGGAGTGACCAGAATACAAGCAAAACCATCTATAACTTCAGATCAATCCCTACAAGGGATCTGGCATGGAAAAAACTGACACTCTCTTCTCTGGGGACCTGTCCTGCATCTTTGTGGCTCCTAGTTAGAGCCTCAGTTGCAAGAGAGAAGATGCCCTAGGGCAACCAGTCTAGTCTGGAGCTCAGACTTCATCAAGAGCTGGACATACTATGGGGATTCAACAAACAAGCAAGCAAACAAGCCTGGGGTTACTAATTTTATGAATGCCAGAGGAACATATTGTGATCTCTACAATAGGCACTGGTCAAATCTTCATTACAGCCCGACCTGGCTGAGGAGATATCTGGTTTCTCAGTTAGTTTGCCTAAGGAAGGATGCCTGGAGAAGCAGCATGATTCCCTCAGGTCCCATCCAATATTGGTAAAGTGTCTATAAAGTAGAAGCTTTTTGAACCCTTCCTAAACCAAGAGGCAGTGGGTGTTTTCTGCTAGTGTCAGGGTGCCCAATCTAGCCAGGCTAGTGCACTGTGAATGCACACAGCTTTGCTTCAATGTGTTCACTAAGCAAAACACCAGGGTTAAACACACTTGCAGGGGAGGCTGGTGTGAATCTCATTACACTGATTCAAACCCATTTATTGACACCCATTTATGCCTAAAACGGTGTCTCTCCTGTGCCTTTTTCTGCTTTGCCAGTTCCTTTCTTGTGTGACATACTGTGATTCTGTGATATTGTATGTGAGTGAATGTCACACAGAGTGATGTTTGAGACTCTGCTTAGTGTTACCCTGCACTGGCTGGAAATGCAGCAAGAGCTGTAAAACATGGCAGAGAATTTCCTTATTCCAAGCTTCAGGGCCTTATTCCAAGCTCCAGGGCCTCCACAGGAAAAATGAAGACCAAAAATGTCCCAGATAAATGGGGGTTTCTTGTATCGTCTCATACCAGCTCACTTGTAGCTAGTGATACTGTGCAGTAATTCTACACCTAGCAAATTAGGAAGTGACAGATTTTCCCCTGGTACCTGCAAGTTAGAGGAGGGCTGGGATGAGATGGTGACTAAGCATAACAATGCCTCTTCCAGGGTTTTGGTGGCAGTTCTTTGCTGATGCTCAGGCAGTCCTGTGGTGAGAAACAAATTGCCTAACTAAAATACAAGGAGCTGAAGCTGTCAAGCACAGGCCTTAAAGAACAGAGTTATGAGGAAGCAGAAACATGAGGGAGTGCAGGAAAAGGCAGGGCAAGAAGGGAGCAGGCAGAACTAGAAATCATGGCTGGAATTAAAAGACAAAGCAGAAAGGAGAAGTAGGGTCAGAGGAAGAGATCAGGATGGAAATTTAGAGCTAGGATGCTTTAAAAGAGCTGAGTAAATTAATAGAAGATGGGTGAAGCAGGGATTTGGATGCTCACAGGTATCAGGGTGCTGCTGATGCTGAAGACTTTGTTTAGCCTGATCCCTGCGTCTCAACTCCCCTGATATTTGCAGCTGTCTCAGGAACAGCAACCATATGCACCCCCCAACCCCCCGCGACCTCCTCCCTCTCCATGCCTCCTGGAGAAGAAAGGGGAAGAAGACATGGTTTTGTATGCTCATGGCTCAGCCTTCAGAACTCAGACTCACTGCTGCAGTGCAGACCTGGCCCACGTGTCAGAGATGCAGCATTGTCATAATGTATAGGTCAGGGGTGAAAGTTCCTTTTGCAGGTTTAAAGGCCTCAGCCCTCCTGACATTCCATCCAAAGTATTCATAGGATTCACTCCTGCTTAAGGATGTTGGTCCCATTTCTTGCCAGCTTCCTTTTCTAATGTTAATTCTTGGGTCATCATTTTCCAGGAGCTGAGATGGAGGCCACATTGTCTGATCTACAGAGGCACTAAAAACTAAGCCAAAGTGATTGCATTCTGAACATGCACAGCACTTAGACTGCAAAAATGAGGCTGTCAGCATCTGCCCTTGGGCTCTGAGCGCCATTATTTTAGCCTCTGGCCTTTAGCCCTGGAAGAGAAGAACAGCACAACCTGGACTGTTGTGTGGTGAGAAAGGAGTCCCTCACATTCTGAGACAAATGTAGTAGAAAGCCCAGAGAGAATGATGCATGGGAAGAACATTTTGCAAAGATGAAGCCAAGGATGCAAATGCAAAGGAGTGAGTAGTGGCAGGATAGAGAGAGCACCACCCTCTGCACCAGCAGGGCCTGGTGGAAAAGTAGCACATGCTCATGTAACAATAATGTGAATCCAAGCATCCATCAGGATGGTGGCGATAATGTGAATACAAGCATCCATCAGGATGGTGGACGAAAGAAGGGTTTGGTATTTCACAACTTCTGAGCTGACTTTGCATTCTGGGTGGTTGCTGCCATTTGTTTTCTTCTGTGACAACTGTACGTCATTTCTCTGCACGGTTCACTGCACAAATGATTTCATTGATACTGTGCTTTATTGCATTTTGTTTAAATATGCAAAACTGCATGCAGCTCCATGTGACTTCTTATGCAAATTGCTTCTTATGTTACTGTGCATATTTGAAATTCATTTGAGTATGATCACAAGTCAGACTCTGAAGCCATTGTTTAGATTGAGAACTCACCCAGCTCCCCTGATCCTTCTAGTTATCTCAAGAGCAGCAGCCCGGGCCTCCCCCCTCTGCTGCAGCCTTGATCCAGAGTCAACCTGTGCTGGAGGTTATGCAGCCTAGGTGGAGTTCACATTCCAGGCCTCTGCAGAGTTTTCCAGTTAGCACAATTAGAGAGTGAGTATTTAACGGGGAAGGTGGAACATCAAACTCATCTCTGGAAAGGGTCTGCAGACGTGTACTCACAGAGAAAGACTTTTAATCCCTGCAGAACCAAGCTAGATTCTGGAGAGTGGCACGCCATCCAGCAGTTCAATAGCTCACTGAAATGTCCAAAGGCATCTAGGGTAAGAAAAAAGCACTGGTGTTAAAATATCAGGAATCAAAGTTGCTTTCTGGAGAAGCTTGTTTCCTAAAGATCTGCTCTTTATGGCCGTGGATCTGCAGATATAGGCAAATGCCTTATCTGTGGGTGCCCCATTCTTAAAAAGATCAGATTCCATCAAAAACAGGTACTAAACATACCAGCTGTAACACAGGCACCAATACAATAACTACGTTAATCTCTGAACACAAACAAGCCATTTCAGCAACATTCTTCATGATGATTTTCCCTTTTCTCTTCTGCCTGGTTATGAGTCAGCAGCTAGGTTTGAAACTCCTAACCTTCATCGCTGAGGAAGATGTAGACGTCACTCCAATAATGCCTTAATCTTCTATTAAGAAAACAGAAAAGTGACAGTCAACCACCGAGTTTGCTGTAACTCCCATTTTATCCCTGGTTTGTATAATCCACTCTGACCTAGCAGTGAAGTATTTCATGCAAGGATTTGTGCTGCAGGCAGCTGAGTGCAAATGGGTGCCTAAAGGCAGGGGTGCCTGGGGGCAGTGTGCCATGTCCCAGGGCTGCTGGTGTCCAGGGCTGGCAGCTGGAGGGAGCGAGGCTGGAGATGCTCCAAGGCAGACACCTCTGGTTCACTGCAGCACCCAGCCTGCTGTCATTTTTCCCCTTGACAGATGCTCCTGGGGCATCCCCTTCCCTCATCCCCTTTTGCCAAGCTGGTCTCATCAAAATGACTGCCCTCTCTGGGAAAGGAGTGAATGATGGGCCCTGGCCCAGGATAAGATGAAGATGAGTGTAGACAGTGGTGGAACTAGCCCCAAAGCCCCTAAGTGCCCAGCTCAAAAGAGCACAAGCTCCCCTAGGCTGTGGTGAGGAGGAGCCCTCTTCTGCTTGTCGGAAGTCCCCTCAGATCTGCAAGACACCCAGCTGTCACCTGAGGCAACCAGTCCTGGGCCTGCCTGTCACAGGCTGTCCCCTTCAATTTCCCTGCTAGCTCCAGAGCTGCTGGAGGCATTCAGATGTGCATCCTCCACTCCCGGATTATTTAGAGCCCTACAGCACTGTCTGCAGAGTCCCCAAGACACTGTCCCCACAGCCCTGAGAAGCCAGTGTCATTTCCAGGTGAGCCACAGGCACCCAGCTTGGCTTCTGCTGCAGTGAGGGCAAAGTGATTAAGAAAACTTCCTGTAGTTGCATAAGAAGAGGGGACTGTCAGAAAGCTCTTGGCCTGTGGTGGCCAGCCCCAGTTGCATACTCTTTCTCAGAGACTTCCATCCCCAAATCAAGTTCAGACTCTGGCATCGCTGTTGGTGTTGAAAGGCTGTTCCAGATCCTTGCACTGGCAGGTAGGAAGATCCTTCTAATTTCTAACCTCAGTATACCCGTGCCCCAGCCTGTGAAAACACATTCTTGTGCCAGCACTGTCCTCAGACTTGAATTCAATGTCAAAACCCTATGTTAACACAGAGTTAATGTTGCTTGGTGATAGCTTGTTCCTTCCCAGAACATTATGTTCATCAAAATGCAAACTTGTGGAAAAGCAGGATATTTAGAGTTAAAGTACATGCCCAGGCAACCCTACTTTTGCTCCTTCTGAGCTGGCAGCTGCCAGAGGGACTGCCAGCTCCCCATCTGCATTCACTGCGTCAAGTATAAAGTGCTCTGTGGTGACCAAATGGAGCATTGCCTGGGACACACTGCAGGACTGTGGGCACCGGAGGGGGTGGGCAAGCAGGGGAGGGACAGGTCCTCTGGGGGCAGGCATGGGGGCATGCTTGACTCCCATCTCTGTGGCAAAAGGCAAAGTGTTTCTGCCCATGGCATAGGCAGGCCTTTCAATGACAGTGAATGCATCCAAAGTGCAGCTTTCAATGACAGAAGGAGATGATGTGTAATTAGGACGTCCTGGGGTAAAGATTTCACCAGCCACTCTCCACTCTGCAATGGTTTAAAAAGAAAAAAACTTTCCAGCTGGGATGAGCTCAGAAAAATGTAGCCATGTGGCATCAGTCCTCTGAAAAGATCAACATCAGTGCTGGCTGAAAACATGCCCGTCCCACCTCACTGGGGTGAGGGAGAGCCACCTCCAGCAGCTTAGCCAGCCCAGCAGATTGGCTCTACCACAGCTGGAGAGGACTTAGTTCCTGGCAGCAGCAAAGATGTTGGCCCTTTTAGGTTGTTGCAGTCATGCTGCTTTGCCCCAGGGGCTGGTGTACCTAAGGTGAAGGATGCTGAGAGGTTGCCATGAGCTTCAGCCTTACCTTGGGGTCTTCCATATTAAGAACAGGGAATTAAAGCTAGGATTGCCAGCAGGTCCACAGAGATGCACAGTGCACAAAGGGTGAGGGACAAATTTTTTGGCAGTTTTAATACATAATGATTGCAGAAGCATCAAGCACAAAGAGGCACTTCTGCTGTACAACCCTCCTTGGTTATCCATGCTGCTGTCATATCCTGCTCACCTTCCTCACTACCTTAAACCATTAGCTCTTTACAAACTCCTGACTTTTAAAAAAGTTTCTTACAGTCTTTGCTGCTGGGCAGGTATTTCCTAAGCAGTGCCTTACAGGAGGTTCAGTATAAAGGGCAGCCGCAAACCAGGCCTGCCCTAGATAGGCTTCTCGGCATTCTCTCTTCCACTAGGCTATATGCTGGGCTACTTCTCTGCAGTGGTTTTGGGGTGTCAAGAAGCATTTCTTAAAATTTTCACCTACTTTCTATATGTTCTTACATGTGGATTGTGTGCAGAACCTGCCGTGTGCCTAGAATGGACTCCTTGCTGACCCCAAAGGGCAGGTGGTCATGCTTGCCATAGCAAGCACATGCAGATGATGGGAGCTGATTTGGGAGAAGTTGGGGCTATCAGCTGGCAGGCTTGAAGGGCTCCACTGCAGAAAAAGGGGAGAGAGAATGAACAAAGAGTAATTTTTCAGGTGGCAGCTGCTACCCAGACAGCGCCAAAGGCTTCTGTGACAGATGCTCATTCTGCCTGTGAGGCTGCAGGAAACAAAGCCCCAGGTGACCACAGTGCTGAAGAAGTTCCTGGAAAACAGAAGCATCCTTGATAAAATGAAGCTCATCGATGTTGCAAAAGATTTTCTAGGAACTCTTGAGCACCTCGATGTGAATGAGAAGTGCTCTGAGGATGTGGAGTTCATCATGCCAGCCTGCATGGGAGGAGGAACTCAGTCAATTGGGAAGGAAGCACCTGAACCTGCAGCTATACTACTTGCTGCAGCTCTGGCCTCACCTCCCATGACCCAGGGACTTGCTGCTTCTGATGAGGGACTGGGCAGGAAACCTGTGCCCCAGGGTCACACACCTCTCCAGGTAGGAAACCTGGTGGCTTCTGGATTCCCCAAAGCCACATTTAAAGGTAGAGCTGCTTACACCTGGAGAAAAAATAAGAAATCCAGGAACTCAGCTTTTGGATCTAGCAAGAGGCCCCAGGAACAGCCTTAACAGTGGAAAACTACCCAGAAACCAGAATGCACTGTGGCATGTGAGGAACATAAAGATGTAGTGTGGAAAATGAGAAAAGGACAGTGCTCTGTCGAATAGAAATAACATGCTCATAGATACAGGCAGCTGGGCACGCTTGCCTCCAAAACAGATGAACCACATCAAATTCTGACGGGAAGCACCCATAAGTGCTGAGGGACCTGTGGCAGATGTAATTGTGATATAATTGTGAGGACATTCTTGTTAATCTTTCATTGATCATAGCTACTGCTAGAAGTACCTGAAAACTGGAGGAAAGCAAACACCACTCCTATATTCAAGAAGGTCAAGAAGAAGGAACTAGAAAACTGCAGGCCAGTCAGCCTCACCTTGATCCCTGGGAAGGTAAAGGAGCAGTTAGTCCTGGAAACCATTTGCAGGCATATGAACAAGAAAATCCTCAGGAACAGTCAGCTTGAATTCACCAAGGGGAAGTCCTGCTTGACTAAATTGATAACCCTCTACAATGAAATGACTGGCCTAGTGGACAAGGGGAAAGCTGTGGATATTGCTTACCTTAACTTCAGTATGGCCTTTGACACAGTCTCACATAAGATCCTCACAGACAAGCTGTTAATGTATGGGCTATATAAGCAGAGAGTGAGGTGGGGTGAAATCCAGCTGAATGGCTGGGCCCAGAGGGCAGCGACCAGTGGTGCAAAGTCTAGTTGGAAGCCAGTACCTAGTAGTGACCCACTGTAACCCAGGGGTCAATACTGGGTCTAGTTGTGGTGAATATTTTCATTAGTGGTGTGGGTGATGGGGCAGTGGCCCCTCAACAAGTTTGCTCCTGACACCAAACTAGAAGGAGCAGCAGATTGACCAGAGGACTGTGCTGCCTTCCAGAGGTACCTCAACAAGCTGGAGCAATGGGCTGTCAGGAACCTCATGAAGTTCAACAAGGGGAAATGCCAAGTCCTGCACCTGGAGAGGAACAACCCCGTGCACCAATATACACTGGTGCAACACAGCTGGGAAGCAGCTTGGCAGAAAAGGATGTGGAGGTTGTGGTGGAAACCATGTTGAACAGGAGCCAGATGCATGCCCTTGCTGTAAGGAAGGCGAATGGTGTCTTAGTATGAATTAGATATATTGCCAGCAGGTCAAAGGGAGGTGATCCTTCCCCTCTACTCAGCTCTGGTGATGCCACATCTGGAGTACTGTGTGCAGTTCTCAGCTCCCCAGTGCAAGAGAGACATGGACATACTGGAGAGAGCCCAATGAAGAAGTGTTAAGATAATGAAGGTACTGAAGCATCTCTCCTTTGAGGAAAGGCTGAGAGAGCTGGGACTCTTCATCCTGGGGAAGGGAGAGTTCAGGGGGATTTTACCAACGTGTATAAACATCTGAAGGGAGGGTGCAAAGAATCACAGAAGACAGAGCAAGGCACTTTTCAGTGGAGCCCAATGGAAGGCCCAGCAACACTGTCACAAACTGGAATACAGGAGGTTTCCTCTGAACACCAGGAAGGTCTTTTTACTGTGAGGTTGACTGAGTCCTGGCACAGGTTGCTCAGAGAGATTATGCAGTCTTCCTCCTTGGACATATTCATAAACAATCTGGTCCTGCGCAGCTGCCCTGAGGTGGCTCTGCTTGAGCAGGGAGAGGTTGGACTAGATGACCATCAGTTGTCCCTTCCAACCTCAACCACTCTATGATTCTGAGAAACCACTTACTGGGAATGGTCCCTGAAGTGTGCTGCCCCCCAGCCATGCTTGGGCTTTGCCAAGCAGTAGAAGTAGCAGCTGGATTTGTTCAAAATTGCAGCAGTGGAGTGACAAAATGTGTGGTTACAGGTCCCCACTCAGCCTGGTATCCTGGGGCTGTGTACTCTGCAGCACAAATAGAGTCGTGGCTTCTGGAGACTCCTCAGGAGGTGGCAGGCTGAGGCTGTCCACAGTTGTGCCTCCTTGCAGCAAGGGCAGTGACTTCCCCACCCTAAATGGCAGTGGAATGGGGAAGAAAGACATGATGACAGGGAAACCATCTGTAACTTGCTCTGCTTCTCATCAGGAACTGTCCCCTCCCACCACATGGCTACACACCTTGTCTGATGAGGAAAAATAAGTGTCCAGGTATGTGATACAGGTTGAGAAACAGTGGAAGGCTTGCAAGATGTGCTGTGACTAGGTAACGCTACTGCTGCTGAGCTTAGCTCTCTAGGAGCTACAGGATGATGAGGAGGATGAAGTAATCTTGGGAGATAGGCTGCCCATGGTACAGTGAGAGGAAGCAAGACAGCTGGTAAGTTTTCCCCGGTGATGTTGTAAACACATTGGAAATATTACTTCCCTGAACATTATGTTTACCTGAAAGGTGGGAGCCCAAAGGGATCCCTGCCCAAAGGGATATACTCCAGACACTGGGGAAGCTCTGGGATACAATAATGGGGAAGAGCTGCTGAAAACTGAAAAGCTGCCCAGAGCAATGTGGCCCAAGCCTTGTTACTCTGAAAACCATTCAGTGTGTCTGAGTCTGTCATGAATTCCAGAGGGGTTCACAGACTTGCTGTGTCCCTGATGTTACAGACTATTAAAACACTTGTAGCAAACCATCCTTTCAGGCTTTTGGTGCTTACCCCACGGGCTGTGGGCAGACCCCAAAACCCAAACAGCAAATGTCTTGTTCAGCACTGCATTTTATCCTGGCTGGTTTTGCCCCTCCAGCTTGTCATGGCCCCAAGCCCCTCTCCCCCAAGCCCTTTCTTATCTCTGCCAAGCAGCAGATGAATGTATGAACTAGCTTCCCCTCCAATGTGTGCTTCAAACCTGGAAGAACCCCTCCAACATCAATTCATCAGGAAGATCACATCAAACCTACCAAACCTCGCTCTCTGACAGGGTAACTAACCAGGTGGACTGGAGGGGATGTAGCAGATATGATACGTCTTGACTTCAAGGCTTTTGATACAGCAAGACATGAAGCTCTCATAAACAAACTGAGGAAAAAAAACCCCTGCAGTCGGCATTGCCCAAAGGTGCACACAATTGCCAAAAAGTGTACACAGCTGGTTTGGGGAGATTGCTCTGTCAGAGTGGAAAGGCACTTTCCAGTGGGGCTCTCTGGAAATCAGCGGATTCATTTTCATCAGTAAAGCTTAAGCTATGTGGTAGGAAAAGCCTTTTAAGTATAGAGCAATAAAAATACTGGACTAGATTGAGCAAGGGAGCCCTGTCACTAGAGGCTGTTGATAACAGATATCTGTTCAACAAGTATCTGTCAGGGATGAGCTGTGCTTCCTTAATCTTGTTGGTGGATCAGGAGGATGAATTGTTTGAGGTCTTGTCCCAATTTCATTTCTCTCAATTAAATTAAATAAACCTCAGAAATCACTGGCAGAAGCAAGGCACAGCGAGCTGTACTCACTGCATCCCCCTGGGTCAGGATGTAGACCAGCATTGACTCCATCCAGGTGTAAACCAGGTTTGGGACCTATCACTCATCCCTCCAATGCTGAAAACCACCACCACGAAACCCTTTTAGCTCTGCTGCGTGCACAGGCCTGTGTAGTGCATGCAGTTCGGATGGGGTTTTGTGTGCTTCTCCAAATAAGGGAGCTTTTTCTGAGACAATAGGTTTTAAATTTCTTTCCTCTGAGGGCTTATAGGATCAGGCATTATTCAGTAGAAACACCAAGAAGTCACCTGCATAAGAAAACACAAGGGTTTGGACAGATCCGTCTCCCTTTAATATGGGCTTGTGGCCTCTGTTCAGCACCTCTTTTCTTTTAATGCTGTGCTAGTCATGCTAACCTGCTCTGCCTGCCAAGGAAGCACTGCAAATTGCAGAGAGGTAAACCTGCACAGCCTTAAAAAGAGCCAAACCCTAAAGAGAAAAAGATTGCCTGACCAAATCATGGCTGAACTCCTTCTCTTCTGCAACAGCTCATTTAATTCACATCTCTGTGTATAAAAATGGATTTCTAGAGAGTTCACCCATCTCAGCCTTTTGCTAAGCTGAAGAAGCCAACCTCTCACCACGTCCACTCTCACAGAGAGCAGGGAGAGGCACGGACACAGGCTGTTTGCTGTCTCCTCCACACTGCTGCCAGCCATGAGCCCCCTTCCAAATATGGGTGACAAATTGTGTATAGCATCCCAAAGAAGATTAACATAATGATTTCTTTAAGGCTGTTATCTTTGTGATCACACTGGAGCTTCATAATAATCTTGTGAATGATGAATACACCCAGATCTGTCTTTTCTTCTGTTATTTCTAGCCAGTTGCTAGAAATAGTCAAAAGACATTGCTGTTAGGAAGAGCAAAGGAACAGGACCTCACACTTCTCCACTCCAGACTGTGAGTAATTCTTCTAAATGCATTTAATCAGCAAACTTCCTTCTCATGCTGATTTTTTTGCTGAGTAAGAGCCATTACTGCAAGCAGAATTACTCCCAAGGCCAGTAACATTTCTTCATGGTGGCAGCTCCCTTTTCACTCCACACATCATCTGCCTTTCCCCACCATTTTACCAACCTAAAATTCTGCTCTTAATTCCTTTCACTTCAGCTCATCCAGCTGCCTTCCAGCCTTTACCGTATCAAATGCCCTGCTGAAATAACAGCAAGATTAGATTTACTGATTATTTTTTTTTCATCCAGGTAAAGAAAAGGAGGTAAAGAAAGGGATCAAGTTAAAGGCACCCAGTGCTTTTGTTGATAAACCCATTCTGAATTTGATTCCATTTTCCACTTATTACTGTAGCTTTAATTTTGTTTTCCTTCTGTAATTTGTTCTTAACCTTATACTCTATTGAGACTAGACTAATGGGTTTGCAGCTGTCCAGAGTACTTTGTTTTCTCTCTTCCTGAAATATAGCTCCCTTCTTCCAGCTCTGGCATGCTTACCCTGAATTTGATGGATATACTGCAAATCTTTGCTCCCCAAACTGCAATTTCCTCAGCCAGTTTTGAAAAAAAAAAAAACACAGACATGGAGGTGAGCTGGTGAGCTCTGGTCTTCCTGCTATAGAGCTTCTTGAGTTTTGCTTCTGCCTTGATACAATAATTTACTATTCTCCATCCTTTCTCCTACCCTCTTCTCCCACCTTTTTCAGCATCATCCATCTCACTTAGAAATTACTTGAGGCAGATGTAAAGACCCAAATGTGCTTTAGCAGCACTCTGGCAAGCACTGATGGTGGTATGAGGAGTGTGTCAGCCAAGCAGCCACCACTGGGCTCTCCTGGGGCATTAAGCACTACAGGTTTTTTTCAGTTTTTAGCATTTTTTTTACAGGCTGGGAGATAGGTCCATTTCTGAAAAAGGAGGGACTTGTAAAGTGACAGTTTGACTTCTAAATGGAACATAGATTACCTGAAACTCATTACGGATTCTCTGACTGTTCATAAACATGTGGACACATAAGCCAGGAATGTAAAGGAGTTATTAATATTCCTCTGCTTCTACAAAGCCGAAGGTAGTGAAGAAGGAAAAAAAAATAGGTCCTGCATATAGTTTTCAGTGACATTTTGGTTAGTGTTGCCATTCAGAAGAACATGGATGTCACAGCTTAGGGAAAAACTTTCGCCTGTACTTTGACTAGGAGTAAGATGGCTTGATTTGAGCTACAGGTGGTGGCAAGCCAGCTGGAGAAGATTCATGCAGAAGGACCTTCCAGATGCGAATGTTGCTGTCAGCATAGTTGCATTTCCACAGGGCCCTGCAAGCATATTTCTGGTTTCCAACAGTATGAAGACATCAAACATTAGCTCATGACATATCGGCAGCACAAAATCACTGATCCACAGAAAAAGAATCAGGCGGGAAGGGACCTTCAGAAAGGTAACTCCACAGCTAGACCAAGTTGCTCAGGGCCCTGTTCACACAACTTCCGAACGTCTCCACAAGTGGACATTTCCCATTCTTTCTAGGCACCTGTTCTACTGCTGAACTGCTCTCAAGGAGGAAAAAAACCTCCTTATACATGCTCAGAATATTCCTTGTTGCAACTTGGGTACATTGTTCCTTGTCATTTCACTGTGTCCCCTTCTCAGAGTTTGGATCCATCTTCTCTATAAATTTAGTTCAAGTAGGAGCAGCTCCATCTTCCCTATAACTTCCCTCCAGGTAGGAGCAGGCAGTGATTAGGTGCCCCCCTGGCATTCTCTTTTGAACAAACCTCTCTTCCTTAGCCTTCTCCTTGTGTACTGTTTGCTCTAGCTATCCGCTGTGGGGCTCTTTCGCTGCCCGTGCTCCTGTTCCCAATACCCATCTTTTAGTGAGGAGACAGCTCTGGGCATAATCTTCCAGGTGGGGACTCTCAAATTTTAATTGCATGGGAATAATAATAATTTCCCTTGATCTGCTGGTTACACTTTTGCTACTACAAGCCTAAGATGTGGCCTTCCAGTATCTGAAGGGGGCCTCCAAGAAGCTGAGGAGGGACTTTATAGAAGGGCATGTAGTGATAGGATAAGGGGTAATGGCTTTAAACTGGAAGAGGGTAGATTTATGTTAGACTTTAGGAAGATGTTCTTTAGTGTGAGGTGATGAGACACTGGCACAGGTTGCCTGAAGAAGTTGTGGCTGCTCCCTTCCTGGAAGTGTTCAAGGCCAAGCTGGATGGGCTTTGAGCAACCTGGTCTGGTGGAAGATGTCCCTGCCCATGCAGGGGGGTTGGGACTAGATGATTTTTGAGGCTCCTTCCAATCCAAACCATTCTATAATTCTGTAATTCTATGATCCTTCATTGCTTGGTGGGCTCACTGTTGTACCATGTTCAAAATGTTTTCTTGAGACTTTTTGTGGTGATCTAATAAAATCTGGTTTTGTTTAAGTATGTTGAGGTTGTCACCACAGAGAAGGTACCACCTCACTGGAAGAGGTTTTGCCTGCATAAATGTGATGTGCTTTGGCTGTGAGCATGCAAGAGAGATCCCGCTCATAATTTCTGATGTGACTGCGATTTTTTGCCATGCTGAAGATTCTCAGGCATAGACCCTCTGGCTGTCTTGACACATCTAGTGATACCTTACCCTCCTTTGAGATTATGGGATTTGTATTCATGGCATATTGGCCAGAGGGCTCAGTAACTATCTGCCCTTACTACACCAGCTAAATGAACCCAATCTGTAGCTAAGGTTGATCAATCCTGGGGTTACCACTTTTCTGCCCTACAGGGACCCCAGCATCCTCAATTCCAGAACAACCTACTTCTTTCAGTAAAAAAGCAGTAGATTTTTGTTGCATGTGCTTACACACATCCAGATGTATGGATTCTGCTCCTTTAAGAGAGCAGATGCCACTAAAATGCAATGATTCAGGCAAGCAAGCATGTACAGGATAACATAGTAACTCTGTGTTACCATTTATTTCTCAAACCTTAAACAACACTCACCAGAGAAGTTACTGAACAGAGGAAGATGCAATTTATTCCCATGCAGCAGAAAAACAAAGCCACAACTGATGTGCTGAAATGCTCTCGGCTGTGTGCTGCCAGGGGATTTAATCAGCCAATTGCCAAAGAGATGTCAGTTCCCTGAAAGAGTGAGGACAACATGCCTTGATGAGAAACGTACTCACAAGATGAAAATACCAGCTTCAGGATAAACTTAATATTGTCCGACAAGCAAATGAAAATTTGGGCAGGAATGAACACCCTACTAATGTTACTACATTATCACACCTTCCAGACCCATCTGTCCATTCCTGACCACTGCTCAGTTACCAGCAACTAATCCAGGTACCACTGCAGGCAACTTACTTAACATGTCAGGCCAGGTCTACCAGCCTTAGAAGCCAGCCAAGCAGGATCCCATGACACAAAGTACCACCTATATTAATGAGGCAGCCACTGTGAACAGTGCAATTTTCACAGAAGCAGCAGACAAAAGGTGTTCAAGCACAGAGCATGCAGCATCAGCACGAGCAGATGGTCTGTAGCCATTATTTAAGGTCCAGGGATGGGTGCTTTGTGTTGGGTGGTGAGGAAAGAGAGAAAGAAATCAGGTGAGATGAAAAAGAAGGGAAGAGCTGGGTTGGAACGTGACAGTCAGCTGTGGCTGTGGAGGAGTTAGCAAGGACGGGGGATAGAGCAGGCATCAATGAGGAGATGTGTGCTTGCCACCCTCTCGGGTCAAAGCTGTGCAGAAGAGCTTGTTACAAAGGTCGTGAGAGAACAACTGCCATGGTAACTTTGGGCTCAGCTGGCTTCCACCACACATTTTCTTTTCTGAGATTGTCAGGAGTTGGTGCCCTCAGCAGGAGGCTGAGCACCCAGCTGATACAGGCATACTTCTGCTACCAGGAGGGAGGCCCCACTAACCTCCACCTACCTCCCCCTTCAGGGCTCAGCTACCTCCTGCCGTGGCTTTGACATTGCTGCTGGCTTTTCTTGCCACACAATCATAAACCTCTCTTAGTCACCCCCTTTCCAGATACCAGCTTGGGCTGGCAGCTCCACAGGGTGAACCCCGTTGCTGGTGCAGCTTGGCTGCCCCTTCTTGCACAGCTCCAAGCCCTGAGATGACATATTCTGAAGCTGTAGAGAGAGAGACTGTACCAAAACTGAGTTTTTCTAAAGAAATCAGCTGGTCTGGAAGGGGCAACTAAGCCTGGGCATCTCCACCAGCATGCCAAGCTCATCCCCGTGCAGGAGTAAGTATTCTCTTCGTACTCTTCATCCACACTGCTCCTCCTACCCCCAGCATCAGGGGGTAGGAGGAGCAATCCTCAGCCGAGCCCATCTGGTAGTTGTAATGAAATGCCAGAAGCCCAAAGCACGTAAGTGTGTGATATGGGCACACCTCACTAGGGAGAAGCCTACTGTGGCACCCAGGACATTCCTCCTTGGTGGAGAGAGGGAACAAGAGCAGGCAGGATACATAAAGGGGGGCAAGAGATTGCTGGGAAAGAGAGTGAAGATTTCAGCTCTGCTCTGCAGACACACACACACACGCACTAATTTCTCTGATTTTGCCTCCTCCTAAGGAGAGGAGATAAGAGAAATCAAGTGTCTGTGACAGATGTTAGTCACGCTGCCTCACGTGCTACTGAAGGGTGCTCAGCAGTGCCGGGTGGGAGGGGGAGCAGAAAACTCCAGGCACAGTAAGAAAAAATTAACCACTTTGTCCCACTCCTCAGCTGGCAATTCCAACTTTTCTTTTTCCAATATAAGGCGTTTTTAACAAGCTCTCCCAGGTGCCAAGCCCTTTTCCTGGAGGAGACCCTTGGTCTTAATTCTTCCTGGGCATCATGTGGTGAGGAAGAAGGAGAGCTCAGAGGCTACAGGGGACTCTGGGACAAAGAAGAGGCAAAAGAGACATCAATGTCAGGCCAGTTTCTCTTTCAAGGCTTAAGATTGAATACATTTGCTGCGTTGCAGAATCAGGAGAGCAATGTCACCTTCAGAGGTGATCTGACAATCACACAAATAAATTGCATAGAGGAAGAGAAAAAAAAAAACAAAAAACACGCGCATTCGTGAATATTCATGAGCAAGTCAAAACCCCCAAATTAACAAGGAAATTAATTTCCAAACTGATTGGGCTGCCAACTCCTTTTATTTAAATAAATCAACAATTGCCTTCACGTGACTCCTGCAGAAGAACACGGAGCAAATCCCGGCGCCTCATCCCAGGGGGAACTTAATGCTACCTGGGCTGAGCAATGCCTCAGCACCTTCAGGGGGCAGGCGGGCACTGCGGCTCCAGCCGCCGGCCTCTCAGCCACCAGATTTCCCTTTGCCCGCTGCTCCGGATGCTGCGGTTCCACGATCGCTGGAGCCGATCTAACCGCTGCCTGCTACAGTTCTACTCCGCCTGGTCCCACCCTCTTACTCATGCTGGCTCTCTCAAAAAAAGCTGCTCCAGCAAGCCGAGCTGGCACAAAAACTCGTGCAACTATTTAAAAAAAAAACCCAACAAAACAAAACAACGAAAACACAAACAACAAACACAAAAAACCCAAACCAAAAAAAAAAAAAAAAACCAAAAAATCCCCACAACAAAAAATCGCCAGCCAAACAAAAAAACAAACTACACCAAAAAAAAAACCCCAACAACACAAAAAAAACACATAACCAAAAAACAAACCAACCAACACAAAACACAATGATTTTTCCCCAAGTCAGAGCACAGAAATGGCCCAGCCAGGTGCCCAGTGAACAAGACCACAGGTGAGGAAGGTAACCTAACCTGACTTGAAAGGTTGACCCAGTGCCAAAGATATCCCTGCTACAAGAAATGTCATGAAGTAGATGATACCTAGAAGTTGCCTTCCACCAAAATTTGAAGAGTCTGAGACAGAGCAGAGCTGCAGCAGCCAGCTTGGCTTGGTGACCTTGCAGGGTGCCTCCCATTTGGCGTGGGGGTGATCAGACAGCCTGGCTTAGCAATTCTGTGGAGTGCTCCAGGAACAGCCTCATGCCTTCTCCTGCACCATCACCAAGACTCAAGGGACCTCCTGCTGCATCAAGTGCAGTAACCTGGGCTGCACAGCAACCACTGGTGGTGCCAGCACAGGGTGAGCAGGGGGGAAATTGCCAGCCAGAACCCAGGTGGGTTGAACCTGTGAAACGGAATCCTCGAAGAGTGAGAATGAGGGAGAGCTGCAGCCCCCTCTCGGGTCAATTGGTTACAAATTAAAAAAAAACTCTGGTATTTGGGGTGCGGTTAAACGAGATATCGGCTTGCAACTAAGGAACAAGGGTTAGTTATCCCGCTCCCCTCCCTGCCTGGCCTTGCTCTCCTCTTCCCCACAGCACTTCTAGAGACGGCCCAGCTTGCCAATCCCGCAGAAAATCAGCTTGCTCCAAGTCCTTTCTGTCGGGTTAGCATGCCGAAGGTGCTCGGCGTTCGGCCACGGAAAAGCACTGGAGCCAGCACAGGCGGTGGGGCAGGCAGGGACCACCCGGGCGGTGGCGGGGAGCCTTTGGGTCAATTAATCCCGACCAAACGAGCCGCCCCATCTCGCTGGGCTGGCGCGGCCACCCGAGCCGACCCAGAGACTCCCTGCAGCCCTGGCACCGGCG
The DNA here is from genome assembly GCF_003957555.1 of Calypte anna. NCBI lineage: Eukaryota > Metazoa > Chordata > Aves > Apodiformes > Trochilidae > Calypte > Calypte anna. Next base: position 88,210,409 of record NC_044244.1, read on the forward strand.
CCACGATAGAGCCACCGGGTACTCCGGGCAGGTGGGAAACCGGGCCGCAGCATCTCTCTGCCCGGCTGAAGCAGCCTCAAGGCCTCCCGGCTGGGACTTCCGAGCATTCACCGGGCCCCGGGGCGGGAGGAAGAGTCCGGACGGCGCGCCCTCACGCCCGCCCTAGGCCTAGGCAGCCGGAGCGGGGCCAACCTCTGCCCGCAGGTGGGCGAGGGAGGCGGTTGCGGGCCCGGGGCGGCGTTATCGAGGCGGGCTCATGAATACTGATGAGGGCGGAGTGCCCCGCACCTCCGCGCGTCACGGCGGGAAGGCCGCCTGGGCCGGAAGTGGTCTGGCGGCCGGGCTGAGGGACGCCGCGCTCCCGCCCCCGCCGGCCCAGCCACTTCCGCCCTTCCGCCGAGCCCGGGCTCCCCGCGCGCCGCCACCCCGCACTTCCGGTAAGCGCGCGCCCGCCTCTGCCCCCCGCTCCCCGCCGCCCCACGGTCCCCGCTTCCAGCCCGGACCCGCCGCCCGCTGCCACCCGCCGGTGCTCTCGCTGAAGGGAAACCTGCCCCGGGCCGGCGGCCGCCGCCGCTCCGCCTCTTTTTCTTTTCTTTTTATTTTTTTTTTTTAAGCCAAGGCGCCGGTGACGCCGTTCCGCTGCTTTCGGTGCCCCGGAAGAGTAGAGGCGCGCTCCGCCCCCTGATCCGGAAGCGACTCGCCGCTCTTCTTTCCGGTGAGGAGGCCGCTGCCGCCGCTGGAGTCGGGGTCGGGGTCGCCTCTGGGGGTGGTGCCCGGTAATCTGCCGGGCGGCGGGTGTGGGGGGTAGGGGGGGGCCGGGTCCGCGGGACTTCCGGAGCCGAAGCGATCCGGAAGCGGAAACGGGGGAGAGCTGTCGGTCTGTCTGTCTGTCTGTCTGCTCACCCGCCCGCCCGCCCGTCCCGGTGTCGGGTGCGGAGCGCGCCCGGGGGGCTCCGCCGCGGGGGGATCCGCGCTCGCCCCGCCTCGCCCGCGCCGCGAGGGGGGAGGAGGGGGGGGGGGGGGGGGAGAGGGTGACCGGGCGGCGCGCGCCGCCCTCGTACGCCGCCGCCGTGTGCGCGCGGGGCCCCGCGGGGGGAGGTGGGTCCGGGCCCCCCCTCCCGCCTTGGCCGGTCCCTGCCGGGAGAGCCTTTCCCCCTCCATGGCCGCTCCCCCGGGGGCTGGAAGGGGCCGGAGGCTGCGGGGGGCCCGCGTTGCGCCGCCCGCTGTCATGCGGGGCCCCGGGCGCCCCCGTAACCCTGGCGGTTTGTTTGCAGAGACGGCCCTGGAAGGAGGAGAGATGCATGAGGAGGGAGAGTGAGAGGGGTAAGGAGCTGCCGGAGCCGCGCGAGTCACCCTCCGCCCCGGGGCCTCCTCCGGCCACGCCGGGACTGGGGGGGTGGGGGCCGTAGGGTGGGACGGGCCGCAGGTCAAGGCGCCTGGGGGCTGGAAGCGCTCCAGGGTGTGGGAGAGGGGATGGGCTGCCTGGAAGGAGCCGGGGCACAGGGCATGTCCCTTGTCAGGCACCTGCTGCCGCAGGAACTCTGCCGGTTCGGGGAGGAAGCTATGCGTGGGTCAGGGGACAGCACCAAAGTTTTTCCAGCTCTGGTGTGTGGGTTTGGGATTTGGGAGTTTGTCCAGCATCTTTGGGCTATTCCTGATGGGGATCCAGACGTGCTCGTTCTAAAGATGTAGCGGTGCTTGAACTTTTTGGTGCTCAGGAGCTTCGAGGAGGCGTTTTTGCATTTGGCCTCATGGCCTGCGTGGCCTTCAGCATCTGTAGTATTCTGCATCAATTAAGCCTCAGAGCTTCTTGTAACTGAATAAAGGTCTTGGGCAGGCACAAAAAGGACGCAGTAAATCATTCCCGAGTCTCATCATCAGGGCTTTTGGTCAACTGAAAACTCTGCACCACATAGAAAGTAAAAGCTAGGTGTGTGAAGGATAAAGAAAGCCATACTAAAAGTCAGCCTCTAAACACCTGCATACCCAGCCTTGACTGTGCCTTCCAGAAACACAGCCTCTACCTCACCGTGTACTTGCACGTGTCTGTTTATGGGTAAAGTGATGATCTGCAGAGAAGTATAAGCATTTGAATGTAAGCATTTGATTCTGTGAAGTACTCTGAGAGCTAAACTCCAGATTCCTTGTCCCTTGTGAGTTCTCTGCTTCACTTGGTTGTTTATTTGGTGTTATGTACATTTGTGGTCTGTACATAGAAGGTGTTTTTGGTTTACATCAGGAGGTACGTTGACATCTGTCTGATACTAGACTGGTGAATAGGAAGAAGGTCCCATCTCTGGCCTGTTTGTGGAAGATGGGATGATGAAGGCACTGCAGTGGGACCGTGCGGTGGTACAGGGTTGAAGCTCCAGCCCATGTCTGGTAGTTATAGAGCAATTGGAAGGGTTACGTGCAGAGTTCTGGTAAAGTAAGTGTAAGCAGCCTTAAAGTGGGGGCTGCAAATTAGGGGTGCATGTTTTCAAAATACCATTTAGCCTAAAAGCAGGGTAGGGGGGGGGGGCAGCTGGGGGTATTAGGGCAGTGGTTTGGTGGAGGAATCTCTATCTTTGTTTTCTCCCTTTGGAAGACTGGCTTGCTAGTAAGATTGCATGAAAGCTTCAACTCTTGCACTTTTTCCTTCTCCTCATTCTTATAACTTCATCACACTCCAGCCTTTCAAGCCAAAAGTTTTGAGGCCTGTTATCTGCTCAAGCATGAAGCTTTTTTGGATGGGGAGGTGGATTCTAGGAGATTTTAATGAAAACAGCGTAGTCATCTTTTAAGAATTAGTAAGAGCCTTATTTTAACTTGAACACAAGGCAAGCAGAAGTTGGGTGCTCTCTGAAGTTCTGTTTGGGGACTGGATCAAGACAGGCAGCCAGTGAGTGCCCTCACCTGTGCTGGTCTGGATTTTAGGAACTGGAGTTGAGTTTCACAACTTGTACTCTTTAAATAAGAAAGCTGTTGTGAGATTTTTGTTTAAATTGGCGTCTATCTCTTTAACTGCTGAAGTTTGCCATTGAATCAAGAAGATTCTTGGACAATTGCAAACTTCACTTGGAAAATTAATCTGATTATTATATGGGCTATGTTTTTACAAAGTCAGGTTTACTTTGATGCTTTTGATGTGGAAGATAAGCAAATAAAGGCTTACTTATTTGAAAAACACAAACAAACAACCTCAAACCCAGACTTTACATTCCAATCCAAACACCCCTCTTGATTCGGATGGTGCTCAATTGCCAGGAATGCGTTATCTCTTCATGTGTGCCCATCCTGGGGAAGAAAAACGTCATGTAATTAAGTGTTACATACATAGGGCCTTGCTGTGGGCAGTGCACTTAATAATTAATTTGGCTCAGAAGAGAAAGGAGAGGAAGGAAGGTAAGAGTCTTGCCCCAGCAGATTCTGATTGAATCACAGCAGTGTAAATCCCAAGTAATTCAGTCAGGCAGCTAGCAGTCTGACTGCATGCCACTGAGGCAAGGTAAATAATTCCTCCTTAAGCATGTTGATTTGGAGTGAGTGAGTGAGGCAGGAACACTTGGCTTTGCTGTTGCATGAGCAATTCATAAAAACAAAATTATCAGGTAATTTGGTTCATTTAAATACTGCTTCTCTACATAGAGGAAAATTGTCTTTGCATTTTGGCTCGCGTGCAGCAATTCCACATGTATTTATTCTGCCCTAGTATATGTCTGGAAAGTAAGTGTTGTATGCTACTTGGGGCGTGCTCCTCAGTTTATCTGATGATTGAGGTAGGCCCTTCAGAAGCAATATTTACTCATTAATTAGACTACTGCCACATCATAACAGAATTAGGAGTGGGACAATTTGCAGGTAGCTGCATGAGAAACATACAGTGCTTGCTTTCTCTAAGCAGCTTGCTCTGCCAGATGTTCTCTGAGTGCAGTGAATACTCTTCTGTGAATTTCTTTAATTTTGGAATAACATTTTCACAAGTATAATAAACCTTGGTCACGAATGCTATTACACAGAGGAATGTCAGGATTAGAATGGGAAGGGCTTTGACAGATGGGTGTTCCTAAAGAGATGACACTTCTGTCTGTAGAGGGCTACCTCTTGGTGTTTGACTTAGTCCTCACTGAGCTCCTGACTGCATGGAGCATTGAGCTGCAGCACTTGGCTGGGGACAGAGTCCTGCAGAATCTTGTTCCAAAGATGGGAATGCAATGGGCAGTGGAGAGCCACAACACGATCCCACTTGAAAATAGGGGATCTCAGGGGAAAGGGTGATCAGGTTCTTTTCCCACTGCTTTGTCTTCTTGGATGAGAGCAGAGGATCTTGGCTGTCAGGAATATTGAGTGATATTTTTGGTTTTCTTTTGAGAATGGGGATGAGGATGCTCAGAGCAGTGGACAGCAAGAAGTTAGGAGCCCGGAGTTTGACTTTTTGGTCTGCTGTGGCTATCTGTTATCTTGGGCAAGTCTGTTTCCCTCTCTCTTCCTGCCTTTCTTCCTGCATAACATAATGCTAATGTCCCCTTGCTGCATCTGGGTCTTTGCTGGGGTGGAGGGACAGGTAAAGTCCCAGCCTGTCTGTGACAGAAAAAATGGTTTTCAACTGTATTTGCCTGGTTGCAGAGGCACAGGCTTCATCATTTATGCCATGTATTTGGAGGGATGATTGCTGGGGACTTTTTGAGTTGTTCTGGGTTTGTAGTAAGTCCTGGGGTTTGTGGTTTTTTGGTTGGTTTGGGGTTTTTTTTTTCATGAATGGCTGTTGGGCAAGAGGCATTTGAGACTGACCCAAGCCTGTGGGAACAGCAGACAGCTTTTCCTCCTGAAAATAATTTTTTTATTTGGGTGAATAGCTCAAAAGTGGGGAGAAGTTGGTCAAGTAAGAAAGGGGAGATGAAGGAACTGTCGCAGCATTAGACTGGGTCAGTTCCATGTTGTAGTCTCTTTGGGTTTAATGTTCTTTTTGTGTGTGTGTGTGTGTGTGTCTGTCTGTCTGTCTTTTTTCTCCTCCATTCCTCTTCCCTTCCCCCTTCCTCTTTCCCCCTGTGCCCAGCTAGGATGGAAGAATCTCATTTCAACTCCTCCCCGTACTTCTGGCCAGCAGTGCCCACCGTCTCGGGACAGGTAAGATCTTTGTCTTCTAACCTATCATGCTGCTCTCGATTCCTGTTAGAAATTCATGCATGATGAGTGTTTCTGTTGCATTTCTGGCTCAGCCAGCTGCTGGAAGAATCTGTGCCAGGGTATTCTAAAAACTGTTTTTCCCACCTGTTTAGATTGAGAACACCATGTTTATTAACAAGATGAAGGAGCAGCTCTTGCCCACAGAGAAGGGCTGCAGCCTGGCTCCCCCCCACTACCCTGCCCTGCTGACAGTGCCCACCTCTGTGGCCCTCCCTGCTGGTATCTCCATGGACTCAGACACCAAGCCTGAGCAGCTGACACCACACAGTCAAGCCCCCGTGACTCAGAACATCACTGTGGTACCAGTGCAGTCTGCTGGGCTCATGACAGCAGGTAAGGGACTCCAAAGACTTTGGGGGCATATGAAGGAGACTCCAGGATTAGAGAAGAGAAAGTCCTGGAGAATCCATTTAGGGCTGTAGATTATCCCCATCCTTAGTGATGGTGTGGACTGCATTGGCATGGCTTCACTGTGGATCTTTTGGCACTCCACACATCTATTCTCCTTATGGAAGTTTGACTTCCAGCAGTGGAGACTGGGAATGTGTAGGCTACTCTTGTGTTTGTTTGTAGTCAAAAGTAGGTGTATAAGGTTTGATTCTGTGGAATAAGGGGGTTGGACATAATCAGAAATGACATAACTGACTTTCTCCATCTTTCTTTGCAGGTCCTGGTCTGGTGATAACTTCCCCATCAGGTTCCTTGGTGACCACAGCCTCTTCTGCCCAGACCTTTCCCATCTCAGCTCCCATGATTGTTTCTGCGCTACCCCCTGGCTCACAAGCAGCCCTTCAGGTGGTTCCTGACCTCTCCAAGAAAGGGACAACCACCCTATCTGAAGCTGGTGGGGGTGGTGGGGGTGGGGGAGTTGCCCCCAAACCACCCCGCGGCCGAAAGAAGAAACGATTGCAGGAGTCGGGGCTGCCAGAGATGAGCGATCCCTTTGTGCTGTCAAACGAGGATGATGAGGACCAGCACAAGGATGGCAAGACATACAGGTGGGGAGCAGAGTTAAACCTTGACTGTAACACTGCATGGGGATGGGGGTTTGTTAAGCCCTTTAGAGGGTTACATGGGGAAAAAGAGATCTCTGCCCATTCCTTGTAGAGTCCCTGAGTAGGCATTCCTTCAGCAACAGAAAGAGTTGAGTTTTCTCTCTAATCAGGAATGTTTGTAAGCTGGTGGGGTCCACCCAAAACCAAGGGTCTCCACTGTAGTGGGCTGCCATATTTCCCTAAATGCACAGATGTTAATGTTACTAGGTTAGCTGACGACTGTGATGTTATGGGGGCTTAACCGTCTCCTTGATGCCACAGCCAGGAAGTATGGCTGATGTACTGCAGAATGCAGTACTGTCTGATGTTAGTTGAGAGCCCTAGTGTGAGAGCCCTGGGTGCCCCAAATTAGTCCAATCTGTCCAGTGTAAAAACTACAATCTGGAGGCACACAGAGCAGAAAGTGAACTGTGGTGATGGTGTCTGCTCCTGTGTGCATTGCCCCTTGTGATCTCCCATTTCAGCATTCACAACAATATAGAAAAAAAAAAAGTATTTCTGAATTAGGTGTAAGGGTGTTTCTGAGCCCTAGGGGTATCAGATAAGAGGCAGGAGAGTTCTGAGCCCTGAGGTTGGGTTTCTGAGCTTGGAGGGATGTGGCTTGTCTACAAGTGAGTGGTGGTAAAGGGAGAGATTAACTGGGAGGGAATAGTGGGTTAGGAATGTAGGTGTTTTAGAAAATGTGGGGAGTGGACAGAGCAGGCAAGTACCAGGGAGGAAATGTGATGTCCTGTCTTAGTTGGTGGGTGATGTAGTGATAGGTGTTTCTGAGGGATGATTAAGGTAGTAAGAGGCAAAGTAGTACCCAGATGGAAAAAGAAATAGGAAATGGTCCCTCGCTCTTTTAATTTTCCTTCTTTGTGCTGATTATCCTGTCTCAAAGTGTTTCCCTTGAGCCACCCTAGCCCCTTTTTTTTTTTTTTTTTTTTTTTTTTTTGTACAGTTGTAGGTATGTTTCTGGAATTAAGTCATAACAGTATGAAGGCATCTACACAGATTCAGTGCAACCACCCCAGGTTCTGTTTAATTTTTAACAATAGCATTTAAAGAATGTTTACATTTTTAAATCAATACAGCTAAATGGGTAGAAAACCAGGACTTGGATCAGCCTTTTTGTTCTCTTGCCCAATGTCCCAGTTCTTCCACTTTAAAATATAATCAGCGTATGATAAAGAGGGGTGGGAGTGTAAAGTAGCTTGCTGTTTGTAATACCACCATTTATTTTGGGACTTAGCCACAATTCCAAACTACTCAAGCTGCTTACAGTCTGGGTTGCTAATTAGGTTGTTAAATATGTATTTACAGGGGACACAATTGGCAGTGAGCACTAGAATTAAAGTTAAACCAAGACTTTAATTATAGCTCCTTGTTTACTTGGAAATTTGGAAAAAAATGCCCACTCCAGGTGGAATGACTCAGCAGAAAGTTTATGAACATGCATAGTCTATGTAACAGCTCATGAAAAAGACTTTGCAGGAAAAACACAAATGAGTTTATACATAGGAACACGTAGTTAGGGAGATTTCTTGTCTTAATGTTTAATGTCAGCATGACATCTATCTTTTCCTCCAGCCTCCATCCCAAGCAGGCCTTCCCCTGAGCAGAACTAAGGTACAAGATAGCTAAATTGAGATTTATTGAAGACCACCAAAGTCTTCTCTTTGACTGGTGTCCATGTGCAAGTTTAGAGCTAAAAGCAATAAAAGAAAATGCTATCTTGGAGCTGTGGGTGAGAAAGCTATTGTGAAATACTGTAAAATCATTTCTTCCTAATGTACGTATGAATAGACTTGCAAGTTAAAACCTTGAGGACTCCTGTGTTGCTTTTTCATTCTACGGGGTGATTGGGGTCATTCCCATTACTGCAGTTAGCAGCACATCTTAGACTGTGGATGAGGTTCATCTACTCTTGTTCCCTTAGGGAGGCTGGAGGAGGAGTTGCTTGTAGTATTCATATGTCTACGTTTGTATGATTTTTGATGGCACGTGAAGAACCCAGTCAGATGCCTGAAAGGAGTTGTACTGTATTGCTCAATGTGCCTTTTTTAATATCTAATTCCTCAAGCTTGGGAATATTTAATTACAATAATTTTAATAATCCTCCTGTTTAAAGTGATTATCTTTTTTTGTTTTAAGTTTCTTTTTGAGCTCAGAGAGCTTTCTTGTCCCGACTGCCTGAGCAGGTGGCTGATTTCCCTAATTCCTGATTGCTAGTGTGTTGGTGAAGAGAGAGTGAAGTCTTGGATGAGTAGCACAGCAAGGCACACTTAGAAGGAATTGGAGCACCTAGGTGAGACTGTTGTTGCAGCTCATCCCATTCTGTACAGAATGAAGAGATTCCTGCTCCAGCAAATGGCAGATGTTTTGCTTCTGTATCATCTGTAAAAGAGGATTAGTAGTCTGCTGTGAAAGTAGTGTAAGAATTCTTGTGACTATTTTTTTCTTTAAAAAAAGGTGTGATGATGGTGTCCCTTGCAGATCTTGGACATCTAGCTGTAGGATTAGTCTGGCAGAGTCCTTGGTGCTTTGTTTTGTGCTATTAGAAGAGTGCTTGCACCTGCAGGGGACAGCATGTAACCCAGTCCTGTGAAGCGTTTTCCTTCATGAGTAATGCTGCTTCAGTCTTGTCTGGATTCATTCTCAGCTCTTTGTTATTCCCTGACATCTTTATAGAATATCCTTTTTCAGTTGAAAATGAGATTGGCATTGAGAGTCTTTCTAGTAAGATGCTGGCAGTGTGAAACACATGGCTTCTTTTCAGTAGCTTAAGAGGTGCTGAAGAAGAGAGAGTGGGCATACATCCTGGAGGCAGTAGGATTGTTTCTTAGTACTGTTTTGGTGCCTGTATCTGTGCACTTCTAGAAGTTAATGGTGTGGGTATGATCAGTGGACAAGACTGATGAACTGCTTGAGCTAGTCTGGGCTAAGTTGTCAGTTCTCTCTCTAACAAACAGTTCTCTAAATAGTTTCTTTGCAAGAGAAAGAGAGCTCTTTATAGGCTGGTTCCCATGTTAAGTTTGTAAAGGCTAGGATGAATACCAGTTTATAGTCTGCAAAGGCTTTGCAAGCTGTGCTTTGGAGCCTAGGAAACCAACAGAAGAGCTGTAAGCTTGAGAAGGGCCTTGTCATCATACTGTAACCAACAAGCTCTCTGATCCCTACTGCTAGTTCTCAGTTTTCCTACTACCACTACCTTGTGGGAACAGCTGGTGGTTTGGGAGACAATAAGCAGCTGAAAGACATAGGTAGTTTCTGAGGTCAGTCAATAGTGCAAAAGTGCACAGAAGCCTTAGAGGGCTTATCAAGAAGCAGAGATGAACTGTAGAGTGTGAGGGAGCTGGACGGAGGCTCCCTTTAGTGAGGAAATTAGGGATACAAGGGCAGCCAGTGGTTTGAATGCAATGTGTGGGTATGTTCTCGGACATGTCTCATCAGAAGCCTTTTTTTCTGCCCTGTACTGGATTTAGCATAGCAGTTTTGTGAGCTTTACATGGTTTTGAATAGATTCAAACGTGGTGACTATGCCTTTGTAAGCCACTTGCACCTGTGAAGCTACGGTCAAATTTGGCCAAGTTGTAAGCTTGGAAAAAATCTGTCGAGCATGCTCTGAGATGCTTTATAGTTTAGTAGTTGAAATATACAATGTCCTCTTCAAAATTTCTTAAGGCTTGCATGACTCCAGGCACTGACCAGACTTACCTTTCTCCACAGAATAGATAAATAGGCTCTAACCTTTCACATTTTCTGCATGAGGCTGGGCTAAATACGTGTTCTTTCTGCAGCAAATAAGTATCTTCTAGACTAGTACTGAAGGGCCAAGCATGCTTTTCCTCCAGTCACAGCTGCTTCTGCTTCAGAAGGGAGTCTGATGTGCCTGGTGTTGACAGTGACCTCCCCCCTCTGATGAGCACAAAGGCAAGGTGCAAGATGGCACTGCTTGGTTCAAATGTAGTAGGGACAGGAGTGAGTTATGGCCAGGGTCTGGAGATGATTTTGTCTAGGAAGTTTGGGAACTTGGTAGAGCAGAGCTGGGAATTGAAAAGGAGGAGAGGGAAAAGGTTAAAGCCTAAAGAATGCATCAGGGGAGTCTGTTTGTAAGGGAGATATGGCACAGAGTTAATCTGTGAAGGACCAAGATTGAAGGGAGGAAAAAAGAGGCAGATCTGTTAGGGGCTGGAAAATGAGGAGGTACCTAGAATTAGCAGAACAGATGGGAGCAAGAGCATGGGGCATGGACAGACAAGCAGAAGTGTGGAATAGAGGAGACAGGTATTAGGTAACTGGGAAAATGGAATAGGGAACAAGCACTGCATTAAGGAGTCTGAGACATGTCAGTAAAGAGCTTGGGCCTGGGTCTTGGTGGCAGAGAGAGGGGATTGCAGCAGGGTAGAAGGTGAAGGGCAAAGGTGGAGTTAAGGTTGAAGTGTCAGGCAGAAGGTTTGACCATATTCCCTCCACAGCCTAGAAATATTCAACCCAGCATTCCTAAAATGTTTCTATGTCTCTTGATGTTTTTCTATGTCTTAGATTTTCTATCTAAGCAGAGGAATGTAACCTTGTGTGGCAAAGAACCTCATGCCCCTCTAAGGCTAGAAAAAGGTGTCAAACTACCATTGTTGTCATTTGTCATCCTAGCTGCAGTGGCAGAGGTCTGTGCAGTTGATCTTAAGATTGCTTATGACCAACATGGGTGTCAGTATGATGCCACATGTTGGAATTTCTGTTTGCTTTTTTTAACAAGTAGTTCCGTGAGCAGCGGAACTAATGAAGCCTGGTTTCCAGCGGCTCTCTCCTGTGTGGATTCTCTGATGTCTAATCAAGGGTGAGCTTATTAGCCTTTCCCTCAGCAGGGGGCTCCAAGAGGGTCTCTTTTCTTTCCCCAGCTGCATATTTTAATAAGACTTGTGATGAATTTAAGGTCCTTACCCATTTTCTAGATTTAGTTGAAACTGGCTTATGATCTCAGAACTCTGAGGTGGGCAGGTGCACAAGCGCATCCATATATATGTAGTTATATTTATATATACACACACACAGTTTGTACACATAAGCTTTGCTTTGTATATGAATGTGTGCCTGTAGGCTAGAAAGTGTCAAAATTAAGACTTACCACATGCCTCAGGATATAATAAGGTAAAAACTTGTGTTATGATAAGTTTTGTCCCTTCTGCTGAGATGTAACTGTGTTTCTGTGCACACATACAATCAGTTCATCATAGTACCAAGCAGACGTTTTTAACAGGAAAGGTCCTTCAGTTGTGAGTTTTAATTTTAGCATGTTACTTACACATCAATGGAATGCATGTGTACAAGGGAATGAGTGGGACAGTCACAGTTTCAGCTGGGGAGAGAGAACTTGTAACTATTCTGTCACACCTTAATTTGGCCCTATTGAGTCAGTGCACTTTGATACCATCCTTGATTTTGTGATTACAGTCATTGTGTACATGATGGCATGTCAGTCCTGCATGTTTACTTAGACAACCTGAAAATACTGTTTAAAAACAAAAATATATTTTGACATGTAGTTTCAGTGTTAAGAAGGATGATTTTGGGAAGGCATTTGACTGCTAGTCTGAGCAATTGTGGATTATGCTTGCCTCTTCCACAGATTTGCCATGGTATCCTACAGCTGTGTGGTTCCAGCCTGCAGAAAATTTTGCCTTGAAGCCTGTGCAGATATAAGTTATGTCTGGTCTTCAGTGGATTTCCATTCGCTGCAGGCTAAAAATGACCACAGACAGTAATCCTGAAATAATTAACGTTTGGTGCTCCTAAAACCATAATCTCTTCTCAAGTATCGTTTAATAGTCCTCTGTTACATGTGAGACCTTGTTTTGCTTTACAGAAGCATTACATCGTAGCATAGAAATATATAGGAGCTGTGATTTGAATGCATATGATATTAATTTTCCTTTAAAGGAAAAAGAAGTGGCCATAAGTATCAGTTTGGCCACTTGGAATTAGTGGGTATGTCTGTCTTACTGTGTTTCACTCCCTTACCTTAGAAAAAATAAAACAGGGGCGTTATGGGGCTTGATCAGTGCTTATGGAGCACTGGTATTTCTGTGGTGGGTACAACAGATGAGTGGTTCTGCTTCATGAGGTTGGAATTGCATGTGGTCAACAAGGCTTGAGGTTGCACACAGAGTGGTGATGAAAAAACCTGAACACTTGCCAGTTAAGAATCTGTCTGTGCAACGTAATAAGGATTGCAGCTCTGTGGAAACAGTCAATAAGGCTGTAGCACAATGCACCTGCATTGCAGAGCCAAATTATGGTGACATAGATGACCTTAATTCTGGTGTTTCCAAGTTTACCAGGGCTTTCTTGTGGGGCTTTTGTATTCTTTTAAGTTTAGCTTTTTGCATGTTTCCTCTATACAAGGAAAGCCCTTGTTATGTTTTATTTTGTAATAAATGATGACTGATTTCACGAATTGGTAGGAAAGGTCTTAGGCCTGATGTTTTTCAGTGATTTGGAGGTCAGCAGAAAGTCGTGGCTGATAAAATTTATATCTATAAGTAATAGCTGGTGGATAGCTAAAAAAACCCCCCAAATAGAAGCCTTATGTGGTTGTTAAACTGAAACTATTAAGCAAATTATATTTTTATATAGTCCAATGGAAGACAGCCTTTTGAGTAATACCCCATGACTTCTCAAGTAGTCTGGGATTGAGGCTTAGGTGTTTGGAGACAGTGGAAAGCAGTATCAGACAGAAGTGTCCTGTTGAATTCTATTGAATATATTTGATCCAAGGATAAGGAATATGGGGAAACAGTATGACTGTGAAGATGATTTTTAGGAATTCAGTGACACGGTGTGAGCTCCCAGTACAAGGCTGTGACAGAAGAGGATTAATGCAGTTGTTGAAATCATAAGTGATGGCATCATTAAAAGAAGACAGGCAACTTGTGAAATGTGCTGAAATGCCACAAAATTCTGAGCCTGGAATTTTTAAAGAACATTTGGGAAAGTGGACAAAATGCAGGAGTGCCCTCAAATCTTGGAACTTGAAAAGTGCAATGTGGTGAGAGCATTTAAAAGCACTAAGCTGCCTTGCCAGGAGTAAATGATTTTCTTTAGGCTTATTAAGCCACCAAGTGACTTGAAAGCCTGTGAAAATGAGTTGACTGAGATTCCTGATCGTAGCTGATAGACAGGGTAGTATAGATGCCAGTAGCATAAATGGGCAAATGGAAGCATAATGTTAACTTTTGAGTAGGAGCTCATGCTGGGTGTAGAACTGTGAAAGCAGAAGTTCAATTCATATGTTTTCACTTGGCATCTTCGTGCTTCTTCAGGCAGCCTAAACTTGCTCTTATCATCTAGTTTAACTGCAGACCTTCCTGATTTGCTTTTTTGTTCTTTAAACTTGGTGCCTAACTTGTATTTGTAGTCTAACAGAAGGAGCAAGGGCTCAATTAACTTCTAAGACTAGTCTCAGTAGATAGTAGGGATTTGAATTCTCAAAGCCATGTAAAAGTTTATGTAATTTTCACTACTCATACTGATTACTTAAGCACTTGATTGAAAAATACAGTTAATCCATGTTAGGTAAATTTGACTATGAACCGGTAGTTCAGTTGGTATTTTATCTCATAATAGCAATTGGTGAATAAGGTGGAACGTTCCATGAAAAGTGAAAAAAAATATAGCACTGTGTGCCACAGAATTGTAGTCTAGTTGCTATAAGCATAATTTTGTTTATGACTCATCATAATTACTTTCATATGGGAGCAGAATTAAAATTGTACATCTACCCTTTACTGGCATTTCATGGTTTTTGAGGGTGTTTCTGCCTAACACAAATATTCTCTGAATGTCTCATTGTATTTCCCTACAGAATCACTGTAAAAAGAAAGCATTACAAACATCGAAAGGGGTTTCTTTTGATCTCTGGCATACAGCTAGGTACTAAATTAACTATTTATTATGGAGACATACACCTCTGTTATTAAGAATATGTTCTCCTAGGCTGTCTAATTTGCAGAGCCTTAATAAACTGTAGGGATGTGTCACACTGTCAATGGGAATGCTGCAGTCATTTCTGTTACTTGCTTTCAGAAAGAATACAGTGGAAGTAACGCTAGTTTAGAAGCTCAGTGGGGAGAAAAAGATTAAAAATGGATATTAAACAGAGGGGAAAAAATCAATTATTTCGTATAGCATTTTGTTCATGCTTAGCGTGGAGCACTCCCAACTTTTCATCTCCCCAGCCAGGAGAATGTCACTGAAGGAGAATACTGAAATGCTGCTAGTGTCATTTATGATGTTCTCATTATCCATAAAGGTTTCACATTTTTTTTAAAAAATCTATATTTGCCCACTAGAGGGCTGATTGCATCTTCCCCTTTAATATTTGATGTCTGAGGCAGAATGTGAAGCCCTTAATTAAATGGATCATTTGTTCCCTTGAAAATGCCTGATATACCACACAATACAAAACTCGTCTGAAATGCAGCTTTCTGCTGTGTTCCAGGGCTTTTTTAACTTGGAAGGTTCATCAATTTGTTAATGCTACATAATATTCTTGCCCTCTCAGGGCTAATGCTGATCAGATGACTGAACAGTGAGTCCTTGCAAGACTTCCTTTTAAAATGTTATTTGAAAAACAATACTGGAATGTCTGTAGCTGCTGAATTCAGACAAGAGGGGTTTGAATTGGCAGGGAGGAAGATGGTTTTTACTAACAATCAGATTTATCTTCCATTTTTATGCAAGTGCCAGTCAGGTTTAGAAATACCTCTTTATAATTTTGAAAATAGCAAAGGATGTTCAGTCTGTTTCTCTTCACTAAAGTTTGTTCTAAGGAATTTCTGACCTGAAGGCAGATACCTGACAAAGCAAGTAAGTAAAGCAAAGTATGCACAGAAGCTGTGGAAAATAAAGTAGGTGGCATTATGGCACTACACATTTAATGCAAGGGATTACTTAGGCTTGATGACATAGTAAAGTTCATGAAATTTTCAGAACAGAATAGACTGTTTAAAATATAGTCACATGTACAGCACAGAAGAGATCAGTGCCCAAAATTGTAGTGAAGCTAGAGCAAAACTTTTAGAAAGGCATTACCCTCAGCAATGTAGATGGACTCTCAAAATATTTAATGTAGGGGCCAAGTAATTGAGGCCATACTCTGAGTGTTCCAAAGATGAATAATTCTCATGGTTGTAAAGATCCCGTTTCTTCTTGGATTTTTTAACTTCTACTGTCAATTACAATTTCTCATTTTGCCTTTCTTGGCTCATGAAGCAAGTTCCTAGTAATTGATGGTATTCTTCCCAAATACATTTATAGGGGTATTGACCAAGCTATCTTCTAAGCATTTCTGCAACCCTGGATAGGCTGGGCCTTGTGAATCTTCACTGCCAAGCCAGTTTTTCACATACCATTGTTCTTTAAGTTTGCTGGGCTTGTCTCAGTTTTTCAACAATTTTTGATTGGTGGGCTTCAGAATTAGACACACTATTGCAGGAATAATGGCCCTGTTCCTGTTTACAGAAGTGATACCTACTTTTCCCCTTTGCTTTGGTTATCTGTATTGTCACAGCATTGCACTGGGAGATCATTTTCAATTGAGTGGTTACTTATCAGAGGACTTAAATTGTGGAGCAGAGTTTAACTGAGAGTAATGGAAGTAAGCATCTGCTGAGAGGGAACTTGATAAAAGTCATGGGATTGTGGCATAATTGCTTGCACTATCAGGGACTCAGACTCGGAGGTACTTTTCAGTTCAGTATTCACCTCAAAGTTCTTTCTAGCATTGCTGCTCTTACAATCCTCATCTTGTAAGTATGACTTGAGGACTGCAAAATGCATGGGCTGTATTCAGGTCTAGCTTAAAACATTTCAGAAGTCTCAACAAATTTCATGAGTGTTTGGAGACAGTTTGATTTATAAACCAAGAGCTACTTCTTTAAAAAGATTGTTCTGGTGTTCTTTTTTCCCCCCATGTATCTGTAATAGTCCTAGGGATAATCAGTCCAATTGCTTCTGTTTGTTGATTCCAGAAGGGATTGTTGTGTTTGTATGAGGAAGGATTTATCTAAGGATGTGTTTAGCTTGTCTGCTCTGTTAAGGTTTGCAATTAAAGTGGATTAAGAGAAAGATGAATGTGAAAGAACAATGATGGAGAGGAAAAAATGCTATGGCAGGTGTGTGGTAGAGTGCTTGATAGGGAGGCATTGCTTCCAGTTAAATGGCTTAAAACCAAGCTGTGGCTTGGAAGGGCCTGTGGAAGTTAAGGTAGGTGCTGGATAAATACTCCCTACATTACACATGCTGATCAGACTGTGCTCTTCAGAAAGCTTCTGGCTCCAATGCCAGTAGTCAAAATAGTAGATGTAATGTAGTATCCTCCTTGGAGGAGATGGATATAGGGAACACCAGGATCAGCTCTGTCTGGCTTGTAATACCTGCAGAGACTTTTGTCACTGAGCAGTTTTGGAGCAGTTGTAAAACTTAAAGAAATTCACAGACAAAAACATATGTCAGCCCACTGTGAAGGTTGAATTCATGTTAAACAGACTTCTTCTGGACAGCATTTTTTCTCTTGGATGTGGCCCTGGAAGTTCCAAGTGCAAGTTCAATTTTATCTTGTTTCATTGAAAAGTCTGCAAACTTAAGTTCAGAGAAACCATAACTCTGGTCCTTGGTTGGCACAGTTTTTATTTAAAAAAAAAGTCCAGTAACTTGGATGC
The DNA here is from genome assembly GCF_003957555.1 of Calypte anna. Taxonomy (NCBI): domain Eukaryota; kingdom Metazoa; phylum Chordata; class Aves; order Apodiformes; family Trochilidae; genus Calypte; species Calypte anna. The sequence continues at coordinate 88,227,333 of NC_044244.1, forward strand.
AGCCTTTGTCTCTCTGTCAAATTATTGACCTTAAAAGCTTTTACCATCCTGAACTGTGTAACTCTGCAAGCTTCTCTTAACAGCCTGGTGTTAAGGTGGGAGGAACAGTCTTTAACAGCAGCATCCATAGCAGATAAATGCCGACTGCCTCTTTCTGTTCAAAGAGTCTGTGTGTTACCAAATATGTTTCTGATCATTATGGGAACAGATGGGTCCAAACTCCTAGACAAAACATTTTTCATCACATCAGTAAGTTATAAATGATGGAAGCCCATTAGACCAGCAAAATAACACATTTGATATCCAGATCATCTTTATGACACCTGCTAGGAAAGCAGCACTGTTATTTGCAGCATTTTGTATTCTAAATAATGAAGCAGCTTCTCAAAAAATGTGAGCAGAATTAATTGGGTGTGGTCATAACAGCTTTTGCAGACTTTGCAGTACATAGAATTAACTTCATTACAAAGATGAACCTTAACCTGGGATTTCCAGGATTTGCAACCTTTTTTTTTTTTTTTTTTTCTTTTTCACTGAAATAAATCATAAACGAACAAAGTGGGGTTTTTTTATCTGGGAATTATTATTCCTGTCCCCTTCGGTTTGCTGTTGGAAAATTTCCAAAGTGCTGCCCTATCTCCCTTTTAAGTCTAATAAATTAACCTCTTTGATTCCTCCAAGACCTTTATTTGTCTGTCTGCAAGGTCTTGCTTGGTGTCTTCTGCCAGTTTATAGCTTAATTTTGTCCCCCTGTGACCAGAGTACTCACAGCTGAGCACAGTGTCCCAGGTCTAACCTCCCCAGAACCATGTAGTGAGAAAACATCCCTCCTTCACTCAGTGTGGAAGACCCCATCCAGTTAGAGTTGATACATATTTGGCTTTGCTCCCATGTGACGCTGTCTCTTCCCCTCGTCCCGGTCCCAGGTGCCGGATGTGTTCGCTGACCTTCTACTCCAAGTCGGAGATGCAGATCCACTCCAAGTCCCACACGGAGACAAAGCCACACAAGTGTCCTCACTGCTCCAAGAGCTTCGCCAACAGCTCCTACCTGGCCCAGCACATCCGCATCCACTCGGGGGCCAAGCCCTACACGTGCAGCTACTGCCAGAAGGCCTTCCGCCAGCTCTCCCACCTGCAGCAGCACACACGGTAAGGCACAGAGGAGGCCGGGAGCCCTCCGCGCTGCATGTTGCTGTCACCCCAGCATGCTGTGAGCACCCGCAGTGGGCAGCTGCCTGGGGAGACCACGCTGTTTTCCTCGGGCCGGTCAGGTAGTTGACAAAGTGGCAGTAGCGGTGTCCAACACATGAGGCTTGTCACTGGCTAGCGAGGGGCTGGGCATGCACAGAGCTTAGCGCAGCTCACCCTAAGGGGCGCCTGCCGTGGAGCGATGCTTTGTGACAGGAGGTAGGGCTGGTTGTGTCAGAGCGAGAGCAGAGTGGGCCTAGGAGGACTGTTCCCTGTCACCCCAGCATAGTGCTGCCAAATGTCTCGGTCCAGGCTTGCAGCCCCCCTGCTATTTCAGCCGTAGGCTTCCCACACACAGCTCTGCCAATGCCCCTCAGTCCAAACTCTATAGTTCCTCTCTCTGGATCCTCCCCCGGTGCGGACAGACCACGATCTCTTAAATCCAAAGGGAGCACGGGTTTGAGACCAAGCGAGCTCATGCCGTGTTTGGAGTTCCTCCTTGTAGCAGATAGCCTGGTGCTGTCCCACCCCCTTTGTGCCCTCATTCCATCAGCACTAGCCAGATGGCGGTCGTGTCCAACTGCTGCTGCTCCTCCTCCTCTTCGGCAGGATCCACTCCAAGCTCCACACGGCGATTGTCAAGCCGCACAAGTGTCCTCACTGCTCCAAGAGCTTCGCCAACACATCCTACCTGGCCCAGCACCTCCGCATCCACTCGGGGGCCAAGCCCTACACCTGCCGCTACTGCCAGAAGGCCTTCCGCCAGCTCTCCCACCTGCAGCAGCACACACGGTAAGGGCCAGAGGAGGCCGGGGGCCTGGCCCTGGCCCCCCCGCGCTGCCGGCATGCACCTGTGGAGCACGCGCGCCAAGCATGCGGGGGGCGGGCGGGGAACGCGGCCGGCTGCGCCCACAGAAGGAGGTGACCCACCAGAGTGGACGGAGTGGAGGCTGCGCAGGAGACACTGACCACGTCAGGGCTGAGGTGGGCACGTGCTGTCCCTGGGTATCCATGGTCTTGCACCGCGGGGGGCACAGAGAGAGAGAGCGATAGAGAGAGAGGCATTGGCCGTAGGGGATCCCAGACTGGCACCACGGGGGTTGGACTGAGTGTGTGGAAGCTTCTCCTGGCATTGCAGGGGGTCAGGGACACATGAACACCGTAGGTGATCTCAACCTGAAAATGTAAAGGGAAAAGTGTCGGGAGTGTCTGTCCTGAGAAGGAACAGAGCTGTTTTCTTGGTACTGCAGAAAGAGGAGAAGAGACTCCTCTTGGTCATATGGGACTTTTGAGCTTGGAGCAGGAAGCCTGGACCTCCAGACTCCTTCCCAACCCCTTTTTAGGTGGCCCACATGCCAAGCCTGCCAGGGATTCATAAGCTCTTGCTCCTCAGTCCTGGTCACTCTCAGAAGTCTGCTTGACTGCCTGTTTTCTCTAGCTTCTAGCTGGACACAGGAGCTGGGCAGAGCTCCCTTTGTCTAGCTGGAACAGCATCTGGAGGCAACATCATCCCCTTCCCCACTCTCCTAAGTGACTGTGAGATTTTATCACAGCACCAGGCCCTGGCAGTCTGCAATGCCTGCCTGCTCACTGCTTCCCATTTGTGCTCTTCCTCCTCAACAGTATCCACACCGGGGACCGACCCTACAAATGTGCTCACCCTGGGTGTGAAAAGGCTTTCACCCAGCTTTCCAACCTGCAGGTAAGGGGCCTGGGCTTGTCCTCCCCAATGGAGGTGGAAAGGGCAGCTGTCAAGTTGGACTAGAGGCTCCTCACCTGTGGTAAAGGAGTTGGAGAAATTGGGGCAGGAGGAGAGTGAAAGAATACAGAAGGCTCTGGGTGGGGGAGAAATTTTTGTGGAACTAGTGGCCCAAAGAAGTTGCATTCTATAAAACCTTAAACTTGACTTGAGAATGTTGAGACCTTGGTAAAGTTCTTCCAGTCAGTTTTTCAGTTTTCTTACTGAGCTGGGCCAAGACTTTTGCTAAATGTCACATAGCATAAAATCTGATTGGGTTTTGTTTGTTTGTTTTAATATGAAATGGAGGGCATAAAAGTAGGGATCAAATGGAGCAGTGGTGGTGTGTCCTGTTGCGGTACCCTGGAGGAGGGGAACTGTAAGGTGTGCCAAATGGCAAAGAGCTGTAAATGCCTGCGAGCAGTTAAAGCAGATCCTGCCCTGAAGGGCAGTGACAGATGCCGGGAGCAAATAGTTAGTGAGGCAGAAGAGGGGAGAAAATGAAAAGCAAAAGACTTGAGAAAGACTTGTGTGTGAAGTGAGAAAATGGGGGTTGTGTAAAGTTAGGAGACTCTGCTCTTCAAATGCCTGAGAAATAAGGGCATCTGTAAAGAAGATGTAGTGGGCTGGAGGGAGCAGCAGTTTGCCCTGTGACAGGATCCAGGCATACCTCCCTCAGCAAACAGGGGCTAGGGAGCTTGGAGCCTGGAGCCTGGCTGGAAGGGGGTGTCAGACGTAAAGCCACCTCAAGTATTAATACTTGTTTTGTTCCCTGTGCTTGCTTCCTCCTTCCTCCACCCCACTGCCTCCCCCCCAGTCCCACAGACGGCAGCACAACAAAGACAAACCTTTCAAGTGCCACAACTGCCACCGTGCGTACACGGATGCCGCCTCGTTGGAGGTACACCTGGCAACGCACACAGTGAAACACGCCAAGGTCTACACCTGCTCCATCTGCAGCCGGGCCTACACCTCGGTGAGTGTTTGCTGCCTTGAGGGTACTCATTTCCCAGAGAAAAAGCAGACTCATTTCCCAGAGAGGTCCAATGGGATCAGCCCCCCCTTAGCTAGCCCTGCCCCTTCCCCGTGGGTTTGGCTTTTGCAGACATCATCCGCTTCTCTCACATTGTTCTCCCCATTGCAGGAGACCTACCTGATGAAGCACATGCGGAAACACAACATCCCTGACCCACAGCAGCAGGTGGTTCAGGCACAAGCCCAGGCCTCTCAGCAGCAGCAGCACTTCCAACCACAGGGTGGGGGTGCAGCAGGGGGCCCTTCTGGAGACACTAACCAACCCAACCCTCCCCCCCAGTGTTCCTTTGACCTGACTCCTTACAAGACTTCAGAGCATCACAAGGACATCTGCCTCACTGTCAGCACCAGCGCAATCCAAGTGGAGCACCTCTCCAGCTCCTAGAGAGACCTCAACCCAGGGAGCAGAAAGCCTCTTGTGCATAGCCTGCGCCCAGGGGCGCACCGCTTGTGCAGCGGCCCTCCTTGTGCAACAGTCTCCGGCCTCTCCTCCTGCAACAGCCTCTTCTGGCTGTGTAACCCTGTCCATGGCAGCCCCTTGAACAACAGCCTGTCTCAAGGGGGTGCTCCTTCTGTGCAACAGCCTGCCTGGTAGGAGGATGCTTCCTTGTGCAAGAGCCCCTTTCCTGTGCTGGGATCACTTCCTCATGCAAGAGCCCCTCATTTCAAACCCAAAGAAAGGCCCCCGCTTTGCCTTCTCTCTCACTGTAGGATGCATATGAAGGGGGTGTGCATGCTGAGGCATGCATGGTGGATGGGATGGAGAGACGGTCCTTGTATGCGCAGGGGCTCGGACACGTTTTCAGCAGGCCACAGAAGAATGTGGCAGGGTTCACAGCTGGACGAGGTTCTTTTGAGGATTTCATTGAGTGTCTAAGTGAGAAATACCCATTCCTGTCCCTCCTGCTTGTGGAAGGGAGGAGGGGTCACTTGTTCTGCCCCAAGGACTGGACGGGAGAAACCTCCTTCTCCCCAGTGGAAGGTGAGACCAGTGCTGGGGAGGGAGAGGCGAGGCATGTTCTCTGGGCTGGGCAGGGGCCTACACTGCCCGAGGGCTGTGAAGTGTTGCACTCTTCTCTCCTCCCCTGGTGGAGAGCAATAGAGAGGAGTCTGTCTGGAGCTGGGTCCTGCCTCTCTCTCTCCCAGCTGTCTGAACAGCATGACAGCCAAGGCCCTGTAGGAGCATGGGTTCCCGCTCATTGCTCTTTCTGCCCGTTGTGGATGATGTCCTAGCAGCTTGTACTCCTCCTCTCCCTCCTGCTTCCCCCAACCTCCTCAGAAAAGCCTGCAGGCATCAACAACAAACCAAAAAGCAACTGGAGGGAGGGTAAGAGACTGCCAAAATAATCATCACCCTTCTCTCTACTCCCTTTCCCGAAAGGCGGAACAACAGCAGTTCTGACTCTCACACACCTGTCCTGTCCCCAGTTTCCCAAAGGGAAGGAGGAGGAGGAATAGACCATTCTTTGCAAGGAGCCAGCAGGAGGCAGGGAAAGGCTAGCTTCTCCTGCTTGCCTCCGTCACAGTGCTCTCCCAGGCTCCCTCTTGCCAAGACGGGCTGGACTCACGTGGCAGTGGTGGTGGCCTCTTCTGGACCCTGGTCATGGGAGAGAATCCCCAAAAGGTCGACAGTGGAGAGAAGGGGGTGAAGATCCCCACAGAGAGACCAATCTAATGAGAAGGGGGAGCCAACAAGAATAAACTGAAGGCCCCTTGAATTTATATATATATATATATATATAAATATCTATTCCCCACCCCTGGCCCGCTCTGTCCTTGCTGTAACTGTTTCTATCTCTGTGTTTATAAAACGCATTATCCTGGCAAATTTTTATTTTCAATCTTTGTTTGTTTTTCCCTTTTCTCTTCGTCTTCAATTCTCCTTCCCCCCCCTTTTTTTTTTTTTTTTAATTGGTCCACATGACTTCTAGTCCTGTTTTGGATTGTGGAGGCTGACTCGGAAGAGAATGAGAAGGCAAGGGAAAAAGCATGTATTATTGGGATTTAAAATCAATCACCCACCCAAAGCCTATAGAATCCCAGACTTCTGTATGAACAACCAATAGGGGCTTTTTATTTTTTAACCACCTTGTATAGAAATAAACTGGTGTAAAAGGCTCCTTGAAGGTGCTGCTGTGGGCACCCTGCCCCTGTGACGTGTGTTCCTTCCCCCTGCACCAGAGCACTGCACGAGCATCTTGCTGCTGTGAGTCCTGAGCGGCCGTGTGGGCAGACACAAAGGCAGCAACATCCCTGCTTTTAGGCAGTCTTGCACTTCACACTAGGAAAGCGAGGAGCTCTGCATGTGTGAAACCTGTGGCAGAAACATTTTTTCTCTGCGTTTGGTCACTGGGGTTGGCTGCAAGCAGTTGGGAGTTGGAGTGTTTTCTGGAGCCATAGCTGAGGCTAGAAGCAGCTGTCTAATTTGATTTCTACATTTCACAGGTGACATTTCAACCTTTTTATTCTGGATTGAGCCCCCTGAGAACTAACATGTACTTGAAGTATGTGTTGACAGAATGCATTGGCTTGATTTTGGGACACTGGGACGCACAGAATCCCTTCAACTGGTAGCCTGGTGCAAGGACTTCATATTCTCATTGTTTAAATATTTAAGCCAGACTTCTCCTTTGGGTCTGTTTGGCTTTGGCTTCCAGTTGTGGACACATCCATCCCGCTGGCTTAGCCTTTGACCACCATGGGGCTTTTTCCCCTGGACTGGTATTTAAGCACTGTAATACCACTTCTCAGTCCACTTTTTGATAAGCTAAATAGATGGAACTCCTTAAACCTTCCACTGTAAGGGATTTCCTCCAACCTGTGAATTATTTTTGTCTTTTTCTCCTACGTCTTGTCAAATTTTTCAGCATCTTATAAAAGTGTTCATTTCAGAATGGAGTTGTCAAGCCCCAGTGCTATGGACAAGATCCCCCTGCCCTTTGCCTTAAGTCTGCAGAAGATTGAGTTTGCCCTCTTCTCGCAGCATTATATAGGAGCTCACATGAGCTGCTTGTCTGGTTTGACCCCCAGATCGTCTGAAGTCTCAGCTTTCCATCATAGTTTCCCCCTTTCTACAGGTATGGTCTGAGTTCTGGTTTTCTAGATACTTAAAGTCAGGCTGTGTTGAAGTCCAGGTTGTGTGAATGGATCTGGCTCATGATGATCCAGGTTACTCACCCCTTTCCCAACTTGGTCACCCACAAACCTAAGTTGTTATATTTGTTACTTTCTGATCCAAGTTGAAAATGTTCTGTTGCATCTGACCTACACTAACTTGAAAAGCATAATTCAGTGCAACATTTTATTAGCTTCTTCCTGAGACTTGCAGGCTAGGCATTTCTTAATCCTCTTAGTGTGTGATAATGTACAGTAAATCTTTTTACTTATGGTGCTAGGTCAATGCCTTACAAAAATTTAAGTATGTTGCACCTATGCAGTCCCCCTTTGTTAAACCAAATGTATAATGATGTAATCTAAAAATGAAATTAAGGTTTGGGTTCCTTCTTATATTTTTTTCTACAAAATCTCTATTTCATAAAACCGTTGGATTATAGGTTTTATTTTTCATTCATTAATTCTTCATCTCAACAGTTTTTCCATAGTTTTGACATTGAATAATTTCATTTTTCTTTTGGGAACACTGTCATGAATGTCTTAAGGTATTTCTCTGATATCCCAAGTTTAATTAAAATCTGCATCAATAGTCTAGAGAGCTTGTTAGTGAACTCTTAGGACGCTGGTTTCTATACTGGCTAAAAATATACTACCCCGCTAGACATTGTCTAACTTCTACTTTAATACTAAGGTACTGGTTAGAGGTTTCATACAAGTGTTCACATCCTATTTCTTTCTGAATATGGAAATACGTGTTGACTGATTTCCCCTGTTCTGTATTGCTAGTATTTTCACCATTTTTATCTAGCATCAGTACTATTAGTAAGATTTGTTTATTTTTTTATTTAAAGAAAGGAATGAAAGATCCAGTCTCTTTCCTATTACCAGTAGTTTTGCTAGCCACAAAGTTTTCCTTACCATAAAACTCTATAATGTCTATTTTATAATGTCTAACTTATGTCAGTTGTTGTCTGGCCTTTCCCATTTGGTGTGTTGGGGTTCTTTTTTGTTTGTTTTGTTTTGTTTTAAATTGTTTCTTTTTGCTCACAGACTTTCCTAGTGAACCCAGGATTATCTTTTACCAAAAGTCTTCCTCTTTCTTGATTGTGGAATTCGGGCTTTTTTGGCCACATAATAAATTTTTCTTACAGCAGAGTTTCATATTTTTCTGCTTTATTTGCTTTCTTGGACAGACCATTTTCTGATTTTGCTCACATTGGAAATCAGTATAGATTCAGCACAGGTTTATTACTGCTTGTGGCTCTCTTCTGCATGTTCATATTCCATATGACTAGGATGCAGTTGCCAATAACTCACTCGAGTTATTGTCTTGTACACATAACTTTGAAATCTGAAAAATTGAATTGTTTTGGGTGCAGTGTCTTGTATTAAGAAAGCTACAGTTCTAAAAGTTGAAAGGATGTTTTGCTGACTAGTTGTATTCCCTGGGGAATGTCTCACAAGTTAAAATTCCTTGCAGTGGTTTTTCGTTTCATATGTTCAAGGTGCTTGAAATCACTTTTCATGGTCCTTGGTTTGTTGTTTTTTAATGTGCTATCCTTCCTCTCCCTGGAATCTGTTACCTAGCATGGCGATCCATGTGTGTTTAAGGCTGTACAATTCCTGTGTTATTAGTAATTTCAAAGGTGTTATTGCTTGTGTTTGTGCAGTTTGTTCCTGCTCAGATAGCTTTTGCTGTCATCCAGAAAGGAATTAATGATTTTTTTTTTACTAAGGGACTGGCCCATCAAGTTTCAGAAATGCTACTTTATTCCAGGTATCCTTCTTTCCTCATCAACGAGAGTTTGTTATTTCTTTCTTTATCCAGAATCCTGTTGCTGGTGTAGAAATAATTTAAGATACCTTACCCTTATTATCTTTTTCACTTATTTGAGTTTGGATTAGGTCTTCCTTTTTGGATTCCTGAGGCTGCTCAACATATTCAGGATGCTTCAGGTAGTATAAAAAATATAGTTGCTACCTGTGGGATGCAAAATGTGTAACAAATATACAAGATTCTTCCTTGCTGAGATGGTGAAGCCTCAGGTTTCCACAGTCTGCAGCTTTTCAGCTTTGTGCATTCAAGCCAACACTGGTTCAATTATTTAACTCCTGCTTACACGAGAGGAACTTTCTCTAACAAGATCCCATGGTCTTTCCTTTCCTCTTCGGTTCCCTTGAACTCTCTGACCCCACATTTTACTTTGTGATGCCAGCCCATTTGTTTCTGTATGTCTGTACCCAAGAAGACAGTGACCCTGGAGTTCTGTGTTAAGTTGCATCTTGTTTCTTTGCTGGAAGGTGGTAGCACTTTCTCTTTTTGTCCTTTAGTGAATCGTCTGTTCTTAGCTGGATTTTGCAAATTATCGTTGCTTTAAAGGGAAATAGCATGTAGGCTAGAAATAATTTGGAAAAGTCACCCACAAGCAGTAGCTGAATCTCAGCTGTGACTAATGATAGTATTGCTTGGCTATAATTCAGTTAAATCTTAAAAAAATATTTAAGACTTGCCTGATCTGGCAGGGGGGTTGCACTCGATGATCTCTTGAGGACCCTTCCAACCCCTAACACTGATTTCTGTGATTTCTTTAAATTAAAGCCTCATGGTTAATCAACCATGGCCCTTATTAGATTTTTGTTGTTGGTTATCACTGTCATTAAAACTACCATTCTATTTTACTACTCTTTGTTTAGATCCATAGGGTCTTGTTACGCTTTTGTTCAGCACGTTAAAATCTTCTGCTGTCTTTCTCCTTTTGTAATAAATTACAGCCTGTGATCAAGTCACTGTATTCCTCTTTCCAAAGAGCTAAATTAAATTAAGCTGGTTTAGGTGTCTCACACTAAGTCTTGGCTCCATCGTTGGCTCTACCTATCTACTGCTTTTCTTTTTGCTTCATGAATGAGCAGGCTGTGTAGGGTTCAGTTATAAGTCTCTGCATCAGGCCTAGACAGTTCTCTTGAGCCACCAAACTTGTATTGCCATAAAAGGATATGTAGTTCTTTTAATGAGATCTTTTTCTTTAGGTTAAAACAAATAGAATTATGTTTCTTTTCTTATCTGAGTGCACCCCTTATCAATCACACTATGATTTTGCCAAATTAGCATTAGTTTAGCTGGCTTTACAGCAACCTAGATGATCTCAGTTACTTCTCAAACACTTTTTAAGTTATTTACTGGTCTTCTGGAATACATTCAGAGCTCCAAAGTTGTTTGGAAAAGAAACCCCATTGTTTCCATCTGCTTGCCAGATAATTCTTTTAGAATTATTGCTTGTGAGTTTCTAGCTATGCAACATCTAGGATGTTCAATGGGTAGAACTAAACATCTTCCTAAATCTCGTTGTCAATAGGTAATATTTCATTTGTCTACAATCATCCAGCTTTCTTCTTAATATAGAATATAATTATGAGATTCTGCCTGTCTTCTATATTTTTATTGTTTATTTTATCATTTTTATATCAACTAAAGGATATATATCACGTTTAGGATTTTCTTCTAATATTTTGCAGGTAACGTACCCAAAAGCTGCCCAGGTTTACTAGTGCAGTTTCAGAACGTGGATTGAAATTGCTCTGTACATTTCCTTAGCTACAAGATAGGTACCTGTTCAGTCGTCATTTCAGGTACAACAGATAACATTTGTGTGCATGGTTTCTTGTTTCTGTATAGTAGAACACCAAAATACTAGAGAGATGTAGTAACTTGGTCCAACAAACATTTCCGTTTCATGTAGTGTCTGTGTAATGAATGGAAAAAAGAATCAAGAAAGAAATCATGACACCAAAGAACTAGAGTGTATGCCTAGTTTTGCTGCTGAATTAGGTTATGTTTTTGGAATGCCAACATAGCTATAATCTGGGGCCTTTGGCAGCCTCTTTCATTTGTAAAACTGATTAACCACCTTGGGGGCAAGTGCTGCAGATCGTTTGTCTGGAGCTCTTAAGAATGAAGTGTGGGTACACTGAGTCCTTCCTGAGGAGGAGGAGGAAATGCAGAGCAGGGATCTCTGAACTGAGAATGGGAAAGAGTGGGATGAGATGAATGTGTACCTCTGCAGAAAAAAGGGAACCAACCAAGACTGAGAAGGTGTAAGCCTCCTGCTGGGGTGTGCCTAAGGCACCCTCTCAAGCATTGGCCTTCACCTTGTTATCCTTGGACAGCATTTAAGAGATCTGAAGGAAACAGAAAAGCTGTAGGTTTAAATTTGGTGTGCAGATGTTTACATTTCCAGGGGAGAATACTCTTGGCATCTGTAGATGAATAAAGGCTGAGAACCACTACTCTAGACTACTTCAGTAGGCTGTTTAGCTTCCCTTTATGAGACATCTAGGCCTTTTGGGCAGTAAACCCACTCATCAGTCAGGTCCTTCATCTAAAGAAGGGATATTTACTAGTTTTAACAGTAGGATGCAACTGAAGTAGCAAAGTCTGAGATTGGGAGGGTGGTGTGTGTTTAACCATTGGGGTCAGCATATGGGGCTTTGTTACTACGTTAGTTACTGCATATCAAGGTATGAGGCTGGATCGGGGATAGTAATTTAATAGACATGTATTTCTACAGCTTATTCCAGTTCAGAAAGCATCTTCCTGTGAAAACCTCTGTGCCCATGCTAGGACTTTCACTTGCAGAAGTGGTTACTCTAAAGCATATCACACCTCTCATCAAATTACTACCATGCTAACACTCCCTCTGTGGGTGAGGATGCTTCTGGAACCCTGAGCAATGCAGTTCTCCATGAACCTTGGTGTCTTGGCTCTCTAAAGAAAGCAAAACAGACATTAACTTTTCTGTTTTCATACCTCAGGAACTAGTTTCTCCTGTGTTGGAAGATTTTCTGCCATGAGACCACGCAGGTACACAAAACCGCCTCATTTTTTTTCCAACTGCACCAGGGCAGTTAATGAAGTTAAAGATACATTTGTATATTTTTCTGAAGTTTACCGTTTTAGTTTCTAGGCAACTGTCTCTTCCCTGTCTTTTGTATCAGTATTGGCAACAATCCCAAAGGGAGCTTGTCTTTCCATTTAGGTGGTCTAACATTTTGAAATCTCCCTAGCCTTGGCTTGGAAGGTAAGATGGGATCCCCAGGTGGTCTCTCAGTCAAATTGCCGATGTCTAAGAATGACTGTTTCCTAACAGCTCCAAGCAAGATGCATTTGGGGCATTCTTGTACAGTACTGTGACAGGTTATAAGAAGCAGATGTATATTTTTATATTTATTATAGGCACATCCTTGTCCTTAATTAAGAATGTAAGGCAATTTATACAAGAATTTTGAAGTACTTTAAGAAAGTGAGACTTAACAATAATGTTCAGTTAACTGAAGCCAGCTGCTTCGTGTGGGAATGGAAAAGAATATGAAATACATTTTGAATAATTAAAAATATGTCATAAGTAACTTAAATTACTTTAGGAATAGGTCTGGAAAAGACTCCACTCAGCGGATCTCCGAATCAACCAAATAGTGTAACATCAAGACAGTTGATTGTTCAAACAGATGCGGTGCTTTTTGTAACAGCCTCTCAGTCTTGCATTGCAGGCTGCTGCAAGACTTGTTTCTGGTACATCAATATAAATGAAGGCACGGTGCCTTGGAAGATCTTTAGGGGGAAAGAGAAGGAACAAGACTGGTCACTTCTCCTCATGGCCAGAATCTAGCAGCAAGAAGTCCTGAGCAAGGACTTACCTCATTATACACTCTATCAGGAAAAAAAAAAAATTACTCAGGTGAGTGGGCAGGACAAAAGGCAATGAAGCACATTTGCCAAACAAACCCAGTTTGGTTAAGTTAATGCTGACCTCTTGAAACAAGAATCCTGAATATTACAGATTCTAAAGACCAGAAGAAGCAAGATAATTTTGTCTCGGTTCCTTCATGATCGCATGTGACTTCATTCTTTTGACGTAGCACAGTACCATACCGCATCAGGTGCAATCACTACCAAAAGGACAGTCTGGGAAAGGTCCCCTGAGCTCTGTAGCAAGTCAAGGTCAGACCTAGAAGTGACTCGTGATACATGGTGAGGAAAGGTGGCTCAGGCAAAATGGGGAAAAGAGAGCGAGGGTCACATGCTTAACTTAATTTCGTTACTTTCTCGTTTGTTAGATGCATTAAGTTAGTATCACAATCATTTTATGACAAAGATGGTCTGTAACACAGCAACAGCTACTTCTTGCTGTCCAGTTCTCTGGTGATGGTAAACCTTCAAAGTGCCGTAACAAACCAACAGCTCTTCCTCCCCAGAATGCCCATACAGGCTACTGAAAAATTATCTGAAGCCGGGGGAGAACCTTCCGTACCTCCCAAAAGACGACCCCCATTGCTTTTAGAGCGGAGATGAAGGCACAAGGTATTTCCTTCCTCTCCAGCACCTCAAGGGAGCTGCGTGAAGGCCTGGCCTGCCCCCCCCGTCTCTCCGCGGCCGGGCCCGCAGCTGCTCCCGGCAATTAGCAGCAGAGTGGCCCGGGCTCATCCGTCACCCCCGGCGGGGCTATAGTGCCGGCGCTGCCGATGGAGCCGCGGCGGAGCCCTGAGACAGAGCGAGCGAAGCAGCATCCACCAGGCTGCCCCGTCCCCACGGGCGGGAAAGGGCGGTGGATGGGGCCGCCCCGGGTACCCCGCAGAGCCCAAAATGGCGTCGGGATCAGAAGGTGCGGGCAGGGCGGGCGGAAGCGGTGTCGGCGGGCGGGCAGCGCTGTTTCCGGGCGGCGGGAGCCGGCGTCTGCATCCCGGCGGAAGCGCCCGTGTGTGCGGGGCCCAAGATGGCGGCGGGGATGTACCTGGAGCACTACCTGGATAGTAAGAGCCGCCGTGGGCGGGGCCGGGGGCCGCCCGGGCGGGAGGCCGCAGGGGCACGGTCGGACGGACCTCGGGGAGGGGCGGGGCCCCGCGGGAGCCTCGCTCCGGGGCTTAGCGGTTTGGGGGGCCGCGGCCTGCTCTGAGCTTCTCGGGAGACAGCCCTGCCTGCTTGCTCGCGGCCCGGCCCTGAGGGCACCGCCGCCTTCCGGCCCTGTGGCCGGGCGGAGAGGCTCTGCCCGCTGCCCGACCCGCAGGGGTGTCTTGGGGCCGCTTAGAAACGGCGGCGGCGGCCCGCCCGGAGCCACCCCTCCGTTGTGGGCCAGGGTTCGGCTGGGGTTCCTGCGGGAGCCATCACCGCGGCGGGCGGTCCGTCCGTCAGCACATCTGGCGGCGGGAGCTTGGGATGGCCCCGCTGGAAGGAGCTCGGCTGTCGGCGGCCTTCCCAGGGTAAACTGGAAACCAAGCCGAAGACGACTTCTTTGGCTGTAGGGGTGCGGTTTTAATACATTCCCTTCGCTGCCGTTTGACAAGTGCAGTCCTGCTTTGGCGATCCAGGAGGTGCTCCGTAAATGCTCTGTAAATAGGGTTGGGGACGCTGTTTGAGCTCTCTTGGTATCGCCCTGCTTTAAAGTGTTTCTGACTTTGTCAAACTCAGCCCGTTGGGACATAAAACTTCCAATGCGTGTTTTACATCTGTGTTCTTAAAACAGTAGGCTATTCAGAGGAGACTGAGTTTTTTGGTTGGTTGGTTTTGGTTGCTTTTTTTTTTTAAAGGAATTTACAAATGAATTAAGGTTTAGAAGCCTGTTCTTTGGTGAGTGCTCTTTTCATGTTTTCATTCTAATCTGGTGTCAGCACTTGAAATGTGGAAGCAGGGTGAATTCAGAAAGTTCAAGAACCATAATAAACTAAAGTGAAAAGATGTATGTTTTTCTGCTCTTCTCATTCTCTTGTGGACGACTGCAGTTGGCTGAGACTTCTGAGCAAAGGTGGCCAGGAGTTGGGATGACAGTGGACTAGAGAAGAGGGGAAGGAAGCAGGTGGACAAGGAGTAAGTGGGTGGAGAGGATGGATGTTAATTTTCCTTCTGGGAGAGCGCAGGTGCATTTTGGCTAAGTGCTACAGAGTGAAGGTGAAGGAGTGAAAGGCTGGAATTTGCACGTGGTAGGTAGAGATGAGAAAGATGCAGCACTGAATGTGGAGTGGTATGGTAGATGCTAAGTTGGAGAGAAAGGAATCTGTAGATGAGTTTGGTGGTTTAAGAGTGCTCCCTCCAAAGACAAACCCTTCTGAATCTCAACACTATCAGCTAAAATCTATTAACTCCCTGGAATTTTCTCTGTTCCTCTCTAGTGAAAGCTTGCAGAGGAAATTACAAACTCTTACTGTCTTTCTCATCTGTGATGCGTGGTCTTGACATTGAATTAGAGATTCTCATCTTGCTTAAAGTAAATACAAATATGGTGGTGTAGACTGCCATTTTTAAGGTGCCTTCCTTAAAAAAAAAGTAATATGCACAATCTAAAAGTACCTTAAAAAATCTGTCTACAAAGATATTGGGAAGAACAAAGCAATCCTCAGTCTAATGATTTAGCCTTTTTTGCATATTCCTAGACCTTGTAAAGGCCTTTTTCAATTTTGTTTGGTATCCTGTATCACATATGCAGTTTTACTTCCCTTTGCTAGCTAACAAGTCTGTGCTTCATGTAGAGGTTCTTTCAGAAAAGCATATAATATGAGTTTTAATACTTCCAGTTAGAAAGCATCCATATCAGCCTCCAGTATATTCAGTTTAGTGTGCTCATAGGCTTTTCTGTCATGGTTTTGTGATATTTGTCTGTAGTTAATTTTCACAGTTCCAATACTAAGTGCTTACACCTCTAACACCTTATACCTGCTGTGTTAAAGTGTCCTCTTATTTAAAGTTTCTTACCTGTGTAAATTGATCAAAACTTAACCTTCTTTCTGGTAACTTAGCAAAAATAAATTAAAAAAAAAATTGCCTGAGATAACATATTTTTCAGCCTTCTAATGAGCCATATTGTTATTCTCCAGGCCTCCTCTACTCTGTAGCCATCCAAGTTGAACTTCTGGCCCTTTGAAAATGTGTAGGGTCCTTTAGTAGCCAGTTTTCTTCATGGTACTAACTAAAGAAGTCAGGTTATCGTTCTTCTGTTGGGTACGCCCCAAACCTGCTGACCCTTGTGTTTTAGCTAGGAGCTTGTGTTCAGGTAACTATTTACAGTGATATTGATGTGATAGAATCTTTCTGTTTTTTAGAAATGCAGTCTAGAGTCCTTTATCCATCACCTACATTGGTCCTTCCTACAGGTTATTACCCTCCCGAGGACTTGATAGTATCTGTTGGCAGCCAGGCTGCCTCTTGCTGTCTCAGTGGTCTGTCCCACCCATTATTCTTCAATCTGTATCTCACTCCCAAGTGACTTTTCTTGTACTGGATCAAAAACTGCTACCTTGCAGTTTTTCAGGAAAGATTTGCATGAGTGGTGCAGCCACTGCTAATAATTCTCTGTAATGCATTTTAAACTCTTATGTAGCTATTTGAAGTACTTTTATTATATCTTATATTTGTTGGTTTGTTTGGGGGTTCATTTTTCATACTCTGCCTTGTCATGCAAGATAATTTCTGATACTGCATTGAATATTTGATGCAAGTTGTGGTTTAATCATATTATATATAATATATATATTAATATATTAATAAATATTAATTATATTGATTAATATTAATTAATATTAATATATATTAATCATATTTTGATATTGTTTTCACTAATGAAACATACGTTCTTATCAAAAAAGGTCCAGTCAGGCAAGTTTGTTTTAACACTTTATCTGTATTTTCATTAAGTTTCCAAAGCTCCCTAAGAACTGGTGCAAATAAATAGTCAAGAATGTTTTGTCATTTCTTAAAAATATCTAATATTTACATTTACTTCTCGGAATTAAATTATTTCAGTATTAATAGTGCTAATGTAGACACCGTTTTCAATTGAATTGGCTTTTTCCTCCCACAGAGTTTCTCTTTCATATGGTTTACTGGCTGCATCTGCTCAAGGAATGAATGAGGAGTGTGTGATGAAAGAAGACAGTTGTTTGTGGGACCTCTTCAAATTCTTGAAGAAAGGTGTATAATGAATTAAGTGCAGACTCAAGGAAGATAAAATGTGGCCTTGTCTTTGAGGCAGATAATTACCACTGACAAAGTGAGACTGATATTTCTGTTTGTTTTGGGCATCGTGCTTTTTACAGCTTCTCCTTGCATAGATTGTGCTTCCCTCAGACTGTGAGTGAAAACTTGTAGTCACAGGAAAAGGATGCAGGGTGCTCATTGCTGCAGTTGAAGTCTGCTTTGAACAGATAATTCTGAAATACGTTTAGACATTTCAAGAGATGTGTAAGTAATTAGCTGCCCTTCTTGGCTTTGATCTATTTGTCTCAGTAAATTCCTTGACCTTCATTTTGTCAGTGAGGGAAGTGGGCTACTCCACAGCAGCATTGTGAAAAAGCATTCTATAGTCACAGTAATGAACACCTTGAAAAGCTGACTACCAAGGCAATTTTCCAGTTGAGGTCTGGGTAGTGTATGTGTGACTTTGTATTGGGCAAAGAGAATAACATAAAACTTTTAATCACTGTTCAGTCACTGGGAATGAGAAATGCTGGTACAAAAATCTCATGTGGTTAAAATTAGGTAAAATTTAAATGTTAAAATGCACGAGCAGTCTGAGAAAGCTGCGTGTGCAGCCTCAGTTGTTTCAGTTCATAAACTGAGTCCTCTACGTTGGACAGCTAAGATTCTTTTTCAGGAGATTTTTGTGGAATAGCCAAGTTGACAACAATTTTCTTAGTAAAAGATGCATGGCGAGTTCTTAGGTCTGGTATCTCAGTAGCTTTCAAGTTCTTGCTGTAATTTGAAACTAGGTGTAGAACTAGGATTAGATGTACCCTTGCCTTTGCTTTAAGCTTTTAATTGCAAAGCATATCTGTCTGAAATGTGTTATGCCCCTAGCAGATGTTTACACAGCACAAAAATATATGCATTCTTTCTGTGCTGTGTAAAGAGACTGAGGAACTCCTTATCTCGTCTGCTCTGATCACCTACCTTCATCCTACTGAAACCTTCCTTCAATTACCATTCTGAGCCAAAGGGTTCAGGGAAGGGAAAGAAGAATGTTTCTCATTACAGTTCTCTTCTTCTGTTTTTCTTTGTGTATGGCTGTTTCCTCAGTTCTCTTCCGTGGCTGAACTTAAGATTTCCGTTTCTTCAAGTACTGTCCTCTGTCTGGTCTCTAATCCATTTTATGCCTGCTTCTGAGGGGGGAAAAGCAAGATACCACAGTGCTTTCCCTCATGACAAGAAAGTAGTGCAACTTCAGTAGGGGAAAAAAGTATAGGTGCAAAGATTCAGATCTGTGAATGGAGGAAGAAAAGGAAAAGGAATAAAAGTGTTTTGTGATCAGAAGACTGAATGTGCATGAAGTATTGTTAGAGATGTTTGTGTTTTCTCGAAGTTACTGTGCTTGGCTCAGTATTTGTTCTCATAATGGGTGAGAAATACTATAGTGGAGGCTTTGAGGGGGAGAAATGATGGGTGACTAATACAGATTTTCCAGCAGGTGAGGTGCAAACACTGAGTTTTCTTCATGTTTGGAATTTTTGAGGGGATCACAGACCTGCTTTATAGTAGGCATCATTGAAGCAGTTATATTCAGGAAACATCCCAAATAATTTTCTACAAGTGTCTGTTTATATGTCAGTGTGCCATGACTGCAGGAATTATCTTTATAGTGAAGGGAACTTCTGTGTGCAACCACATGTATTTTCTACCATGAGTGCTTCCCTATTTACCCACCTCGTGGGTATCAGTTAATCTTTTATGGCAACAGAACAAAGACATGTACCTCTTCTCAATTGCCTGGTGCCTGAATTTATTATCAAATGACCTCTCTGCTCATCTACCTATGCTCTGCTGCTGAGGATTTCTGCCCCATTGCTTGCATAGCTGAAGTGAATGGAAGGGTCACGTATAGGGGTGTGCTTTCTGAAGCAATCAAGCAGCACCTTCACTGATGGTTACAGCCATCACTGTCCACCTGTTTCCTGCCTGGGCTGATGAGGCTGTTGCTGTATTTGCCTTACTGAAGTGGGAGAACACATTGTTCCAGTTGGGAAATGTGTGCCAGACTGGAAGGAAGTTCAGATTTCTGTATGATTGGTCTGTTACTGAATGTTGTTAAGAAATGGTAACAAAACAATTAAAAAAATGTTTCCATCTTCCCCCACCCCAAACTTCTGAGGAACTGGATTATGCCAACATTTGGTCTAAATTAGATCTAAATGCTTGAGTATCATCAGCAGAGGGATAGTAATCTTGGTGAGCTTGAGAGGCAGAAGGATGTCACTGGGCTGTCTAGTCAGATGGCTGCTTGATATTCATTCCATTGGCCTGGAGGCCACCAGTCAGGACCTGTGCCAGGAGCAGATACTAGGAGATATCTGCCTCAGTGAAGACGATGATGGAAACATTAGACTTAGATGAGGAGTTGTGAGCTGGTAAGTTAAGGTGGTACTGTGTAGTAATTTTCTTTTGTGTTTTTTCCCCTTTTTTATACTGATTAGGGTTGAATCAAGTTTCCTTTGCTCATCTGATGTGTTCATGTCAGTAGGCATGTAGAGTTGCACCAGTTCAGGGCTTGTCAGTACTGGAAAACTTCTGGTCACAGCATACACCCTTTGAAAGGCATTGTCTTTTTCCTCCAGCTGACATGGGAATGTTCTTTCATTCTGGGATAATATTAGCTAACACAGGAAAATAGGATTATTATTTCAGAATAGCTACATCTCCCTGGATTTTCTTCTGTATAACTTCATCAAATGAGGGTATGATGTGTATTGCTGTCTTAATACTCTCAGAGGACATGGGTGTGATGTCAGGACTGGCTCAAGCTGGCTGTTGTTTCCTTCCCAGTCCTGACTGTGTTCCAGGTTCCCCAGCAGTTCTATCTCTCACTTCACCTGCCATCATTACTCTTATCCCTTCCCCAGTGTAGCATGCAACCATACCTCCCTGTTCTTACCTCTAGAGTTTGTCACATCATACTTCCAATATGTAAATATCTTAATAAACTGGTTTTATATCCAATGTAATTTTAGTCAAGTGAAAGATGCCCTTCGTCTTACAGAGACGTTGGATTAATTGCATCACAAGCACAAATGGTCTGTGGAAAATTACAAGAGATCCATGCCGAGAAGGGGATTTGGTGATTCATAGGGATAATTTGTTTCTGTGTGGAAGCTATAGGCACAGCCCACACTATGCTAATACATTTATTATTTTTAATGGCCAGTTTATTTAGGATTCATTTTGACTGATGTTTTTATCATAGCTGATACAAGGTAGCTTAACAAGACAAAGCATACTGCATTTTCTCTGCATTTCTTCACTTAAGTCAACAGCAAATCTGATGTGACTGTTTTGGCAAACAGCCCTGTGATCTCCTTGGTGGTGGTCCCTGCCTTTGGAGATCTTTGATGGGCTGGAAATGCCTGTAGCTGTGTGACATGCCAGCCTTCCAAACCCTCCAAGATTCTAAAATCAAGATTGACTTTTAACATAAAAATAAAGATCACTTTTCTGAGACTTAACAACATTGCCTGCTATCTTAACTGTGGATGCTGTAGCATTGAACTAAGGTAATAAGAAAAAGGCAAAAAGAGTCCTCCCTCCCTAAGAAAGTGTTCCACTCTTTAGTGAAGCAGTAGGTTTCTGTGGCTGTTGTTGCTGACTGATAAATGCTTCTTTGGACAGCCCCCAGAGTAGATGCACCTGAGTGGACAAGTGTGCAGTGGGGTGTCCCAGAACTTAGAGCACAGGATATGGCCACAGAATTCCTGGGTGCCTGTGGATAAGTCATTCTACCATGCACCCGAGTACTCTGTTTGGAAAAATATAAGTACTATTACTCCTTGCAGACCTTGTCAGGATGATGTTACAAGTTAGGATGTGCATATTGCAGCAGGGCTGAGCCATATATGAATAGAGAGGAAGGTATATATTGTTCTCATGCATCAATTTCAATGAACTGCATAGGAAGATAAATAATTAGCTGAGAACACAGAAAAGAGTAGAAGCAGCAGTTTAAAAGGGTTATATCCTTTAAAAGGAGAGATAGAGGGATATACAAGACTTCCTTCCCCCTAATGAAGAAGCAAAGAAGATCTTGAAGTTTGCTGTAAGCCAATTGTCCTGCAGTATACCTCAAAAGCTGCAACATATTGAGAACCAAGCAGGATGTTTTAAATCATCTTCAGCAATGTGGTGTTGAAAGTGTTTGCTGAAATCTGTACTGTTCAATAAAGCAACTGTGGTTATGTTTCAAAATGTATTTTTCCATTATTTTTTTTTTTTTTTGATGAATTTAAACCTGCATCTGAACATGTCGGTGGACAGATATCTCAGGAAAGTCACTGTCTATTTGTGTGGTGCTTGCTCCAATGGATCTCTTTTTAGGACTTTGGACATTGTCACAGTACAAACCCGTTTGGGACAGTGAAAAGATGAACTACAGAGGAATGGAACCTAGTGAGAGACACCAGGTTTTGTAGGCTTGCTCTGTGTGTGCATATGTCAGAGTTAAGTATCTGAAGTTTAAGTATCAGTTGTCTACACTGGACACTCCACATGTTTCTGAAAAGAAATAAATTAGTAGAAGGAAAAGAAGGTGGTGATGGATTCTGACCTGGGGAGCAAGAGTTCATGGTTCTTAAAGGGACAAGACAGCATGGTTATGGGTGCCTGCAGGAGAGCAAATGGGGGAAGGAATGACAAAGAAAGAGGGCAATAGAAGGTGAAAGAAGAATGGAGGTGATGAAGGGGTAAGAATTGGGGAAAGACAAAGGTAGATAAATGTTTGACTTGAGACACCTGCTCTGATGCTGTACATGATGATCTGTGTACTGCAGCAGGAATGAGTGGGGCTGCACGTGGCTCTGTGTGGACCTGTGCAAAAGAATTCAGTTGCAGTCATGGCAGCTCATGCTTTTGGCCGACCTGCTGCCCTTATTAGCACTTCCTTCGTTGTACATCTTCACCATCCTCCTTTTCCTCTCTTGCTGCCATGCCATTTGTGTTGAAAGATATCCTCACTTCTCTTAATTTTTCTGTCAACTTGTTATCTGTCTGGGACAGAGTGACTACCTTTCACTTCCTCCCAGTGATCAAGGATGCCTGTAGGGTGTTTTTTTCTTTACTGTGATCCATTTTGGAATCTGAGAATTATTTGGATATTTTATAATACACAGTATTTAGTTATGAAAAGTTTAGGTGCATCTTGCAATAAGAAAAGAGAGCAAATTAACTGTAAAAGAAAAGGGAGAAATTTGGGAGGAAATGAAATTATATAAACTACATGAATGTTTTCAGAAAGACTGAGGGGAATGTGTGTTCAATGAGTAGGAATGAGGAAATGGAAACTTAAACTTTTTTCTGTGGAACTCTTAGGGTGATGTCTGACAACCAGCACAGTGCAGACAAAGAAATTACAGCAAGTGTTGTGACCACTATGGTAGTTTGTGATGAAGAGCATCATTTTTTTCCTAAGGATACACAAGAACTTTTTAGTTAGTCTGCAGACTACAGAAAACTTGCCCATCGTGAGATTAAACTGTACACCATACAAATAGTTTGTAGCTCAGTTAAAAATTGCTTAGGTGCAGCTTTATCTTGTTACACTTTTTGTTCTTGCCAGGCTCTCCATATGATAATTTGTAGTGCTTTTCTTAGCTTCTTTTTACTTTCAGTTGAATAGATAAAGCATCTCTGTAGCAGTTCAGATTATAAAGTCACTGCACTGTCAATTGTTTCATCTTCTCCCAGTTTATTGACATAGTGATTACAGAACATTGGTCTAATAATAGATTTGCAGAATGAAAGTTTTTGCTGGAATTTTAGGAAATTATTTTGCCAGTTTTAGCAGGGAAGGAATTCAAATGACAGAGTTTTGGCTCTTTGGTCACCATGGAAACCTGCGCAGCTAACGAGCAGCTGGAAGTTCATGGCTCCTATGTGCCTGAGTGGTAAATGATCCTCCAGTTGTGTCTGTGCTGAGTGTCTGCCTGGCCAGAGCCAGGGCTGGACCAAAGCCTCTTTGCACTGCTGAGAGCTGCTGGGAGCAGAGAGCTCTGCAGAGGCAGGGGCAGGTAATGAGGCTGAGGTGACCTTTGCCTGGCCGAGTGCTGGCTGTGAGAGAAGGCGGCCCTGGGAAGAAAAGTCTGAAGAGCGTGTGCTTGTGGTAGTGGTGGCAGGTTTTTAGAGTAAGAAAAAAGTGTGAAAAACTAGAGCACAGTCTCTTTCATGTCCTGTACCAGAAACAAACTCCTGCCTGTTTCCCCTGCCGCAAGAACATTGCTGCAGAATGTGGCCATAACCCCATGTGGGGTTGTTCTGCCTGGAGAATAGCATCCTACTGGTTTTTGTACTAGCTCAGTTGCTTGCTCTGTCTAAAAGGCTCCTAGCCCTGCTGAGGGAAAACTGATTGTAATCAGAAGAACTTGTGCTTTTCCAGACTTTCATTTTTATAATTGAAAAAGAGATTCGATTATTTGCAGATCTTTTAATTACAAATCCCAGAATTTGGAAGTTGTGATCTTCCAGGATTAATAAACTCAGTTTAAATTAACAAACTCGGAGTGCAGTGCAAAAACAGATACTGTTTTCCTCTGTCTTCTGCAGGGGGTGCTTTGGAGAGGAATGAAAACTAGCATGCTACAGTGTGGGTAATGTTTCCTTTGCTCTACTGAAAGGTTTGGAGTTGTCGAGGCCGGGAACTGCAGGAAGGAAAAAGGCATAGTCTTGAGATTCCCAAGCTGGATTTCATCCCTGTCATAAGTTCCTTTAGTAAGCAATGATAGTTGTAAGCAGTGTGTCCCCATTTTCTTTTGAGATGAGCTGTAGTTTGAAGTCTGTCATGCTGGACAAATGCAGACGTATCAAGTTTAGAAATGTGCAGGTAGCCTTAATTTTGCTGCTTACTAATTTTTTGAGAATTCAGTTTTGCACTGTTAACTGTCCTTGAATGCAGGGGGGCAATGTGTATGTCCTGTGTGATTATTTATCTAGGTACTTAAGGACACCTACTATCCAAGCATATCTCATATATTTAATTAGAAACGGCAACATCTATTGAAGCAATAGCTTCATTATTTATTAGGATGCTGTATGTAACTTACTATATTCTGTTTGTGAAAAGATGAACTAAAGGAACAGCATCTGGGCACAGTGAGGCCCATAATTGTTTTTGCCTCTTACAGGAATTAATTTCATGGCCTATATGTGGTACTTGTTAAAACCCACATCTTGCATACAGACCTTCTCTGCCAGCAGGTTGCTTTTCATGGAAATGTGTCCAGTTCTGGACCCCTCAGTTTAGGAAGGATATCGAGGTCCTGGAGCAGGTCCAAAGGAGGGCAACCAGGCTGGTGAAGGGACTCGAGCACAGACCCTATGAGGAGAGGCTGAGGGAGCTGGGGCTGTTCAGCCTGGAGAAGAGGAGGCTCAGGGGAGACCTCATCACTCTCTACAACTCCCTGAAAGGAGGGTGTAGCCAGGGGGGGGGTTGGTCTCTTTTCCCAGGCAACTCTCAGCAAGACAAGAGGGCATGGTCTCAAGTTGTGCCAGGGGAGGTTTAGGTTGGATATTAGAAAGAATTTCTTTACCGAGAGGGTGATCAGGCATTGGAATGGGCTGCCCAGGGAAGGAGTGGATTCTCCATGTCTGGAGATATTTAAAAAGAGACTGGATGTGGCACTCAGTGCCATGGTCTGCTAACTGCAGCGGTAGTGGACCAAGGGTTGGACTTCATCTCTGAGGTCCCTTCCAACCCAGCCAATTCTATGATTCTATGAAATGTCTCTACTGTAGAGATGATTTTTTTTTATTAGATATTGAAGGTGGCAACAGTCAAGCTTGGACTTCAGGTTAATGCAGTGACAGTAGATCTCAGTTTGATTAGACAGGCATGGAAAAATGAAAATTAATTTTATCAGCTTTGTCAGTTGAGCATCTGGTGATGCCTAGGGGATGAGTAGCAAAATGCATTGAAAATTAGTTGACTATCAACTTCATATTGCTCATTCAGAGCCCTACAAATGTTTATTATTCACGGTATGTAGCATCCTTCCTGGTGTTGGACAGACCACACTGAGCTTACCGTGCAGAAGGCAGAAGAGGGAGCACATGGACAGACGGTTAGGACTGCTGTTCCCTGCTCCCCATCCTCTCTCAGACTTGTGCTTTGACTCTGAACAGTGTCTCCTGTACCCTGTATGTAAAATGGATGCACTAAAATGGATTCGCTTTTCAGTGAATTAGCATTTGATCAACTCTGAAGTTTGACATCCTTGCGTAGAATTAACTAAATGGCATTATTTACTAGCTGTTGGATTTTTTTTTTCATTGCTGATTAGAGTTCTTGGATGGATACATTGTACCATATTTACTGACTGCATTACGGATTTTGGTTTTCTGCTTTCTTAATGTAGATCTTTCTATATGGCAGCAGTTTTCTCTTAACTACTGTGTAGTATAGAACTATGCTCCTGGATTTAAAATACCATGTTTTTGTAGTCTGTCATCTTTGGAGTTGGCAACAAATGGACACATGCTAATGTGGCACAGGAGAACGCACTGGGAACCACAGTAGTGGTGTATATGTTGTTACTGGTGTGCTTTGTTCCTGCCTTGCCATCCTGGTCAGGAACCTGACTTACCTGTGTATCTTCCTTTCCCTGCAGGTATTGAGAACCTGCCATTTGAGCTGCAGAGAAACTTCCAGCTCATGCGAGATCTGGATCAGAGGACAGAAGGTGAGGATTAGAGATGGTTTTGTTGGTGGGACAGGAAGTATGCAGCTTGACCAGCTTTTTCTTTCCTTTACCTTTACCATGGGGATCTCGGGGTTGGGGAGGAAGGCTACAGCTGCTCTGCTTCTCCCATCCCTCTTAATGCAGGGTACTGTAGTTTGTGTGTATGTACCTATATTTATGTGCTTAATGGCTAAATTTGTTTCAGACCTCAAGTCGGAAATAGATAAGTTGGCCACGGAGTATATCAGCAATGCAAGGACTTTGTCTTCGGAGGAAAAACTGGGGCTTCTCAAGCAAATCCAGGAGGCCTATGGGAAATGCAAGGAGTTTGGGGACGACAAGGTTCAGCTGGCAATGCAGACCTACGAGATGGTATGAAGGGAAGTGTTTTATGTTTACTGTAGGCTGTACTGAAGCCCCCAGTTCTGGAAGGCCCCGATCTCTCTTTTTAGGCCCTCCTCACTCTTGCTTCTGAGCTCATAGTGCAAGCCCCGTGCCCTCTTCTCTTTGTCCTCTTGGACTCTATTCTGGGGTGACGCCTGGTCACTGCCTTTTTTGCAGGTTGATAAGCACATCCGGCGGCTGGACACAGACCTCGCTCGCTTTGAAGCAGACCTGAAGGAGAAGCAGATAGAGTCGAGTGACTATGACAGTTCTTCCAGCAAGGGCAAGAAGAGTGAGTACCACCACTGGGCTGCAGATTGATACAGGAGGCAGCCAAGTGACTATGGAAGTGGTGGGGATGAAGGCAGGCACTGGAGTGGTACAGATCAAAGACTGTTACGCTGGAATCTGAAGGACAGGTAAAAAGATGTGTGAGCATATTCAAGGCCTCTAGATAAAATTAAAATGGGGTGCATGGCTCAAAGCCAATATACATTCCAAAGTATCTTAGTCCTGGAGACGTGGTTACAATCAGGTGTCTATTCCGAAGGGCTGGCAGGAGCAACACCTTTTTCTCTTCTTTACCAGAGGGCCGAGCCCAAAAAGAAAAGAAAGCTGCCCGTGCTCGCTCTAAAGGGAAGAACTCTGATGAGGAGGCACCAAAAACTGCCCAGAAGAAATTGAAGCTTGTCCGCACGTAAGTGTTTAAGACATTTTTGGGATGGAGGCACAGCACTACGAATCAGAAAAGGGGAAGCCTAGCCAGAATTCCCTGCAAAGGATCTGATCCCCACTCTTTATTCCCGTCCTGCAGTAGCACAGAGTATGGGATGCCTTCAGTTACCTTTGGAAATGTGCACCCTTCAGATGTATTGGATATGCCAGTGGACCCCAATGAGCCTACTTACTGCCTCTGCCACCAGGTCTCCTATGGGGAGATGATTGGCTGCGACAATCCTGATGTAAGAGCCTGCACTTGGTGTAAATGGGGGAGAAGGGACTGGGGAGTCTTGCATGGAGAGTCGTGTCCTGCTTGGGTGGGGTCTGATACAGCAAGCAGTGAGAAGAAGAGGGCTTATCTCGGGTATTTGGAAGGACAGAGGGGTGAATTGCCATGACTTGTTAAGTGCCTCTTTCTTTTTTCGGGGTTGTCTGTAAAATGGCAGGTTGTTTTCTTGCCGCCACGCTTAGCAAGGGAGAGGGGAGTTTTCCTTGCTAGTTATATATAGGTTGTGTGTGAGTCTTCATTCCCTGATCACTGCTAGGTGGTTAGGAGTTTGTGGTCAAATGCTGGGAAACTCCTGTAGCCCAGAAGCAATGATTTCAAAAGAAGACTACTCTGTAACTGATTGCTTTCCATCCCAACAGTGTTCCATTGAATGGTTTCATTTTGCCTGTGTGGGTCTGACAACAAAACCAAGGGGAAAGTGGTGAGTAAAAAAGCAACTTGGAGGGCCTGCTGGTCTTTGGAAAGGGGAGGTCCTGGGTGTCAGAGCGGAGGGTACAGTATATACACGTTTAGAAGACCTCTTAGAAAGAAAAATTTGAACTAAGGGGACTGCATGATTGAGGTTCATGTCATGCCCTAAATGTTGGCTTTTTATTTTGCTTTCTACCAGGTTCTGCCCTCGTTGTTCCCAGGAGAGGAAGAAGAAGTAAAATCACATGAGCCCTCAGTACTGCTACAGGAGCTCTCTTCCCCCTGCCAGGGCCTCGTCCCAGCTCCCCCAGCCCTTGGGGCCTTGGCTGGGGGGGCAGTCTTGCCCTGTTTGTGGTTTGGGCCATCCCTGGAATGGTGTGTACCCTCACAGCAGTTCCTGTGTGTTCTGTATCCCTGGTTGCTTCCGAATCCCTAAGGGAGGCCCTCTCTGTACTGTTCCAAACAGGTCTCTGAACCTCAAAGGGAATGAATGAGGGCACCAGGGTAGCCACCAGATTCCCAGGGATTCAGGTAGCTCCTGATTTTCCTTGGCTTTCCTTCAGCCTCCTCAGAGTTCATTGCCTACTCTCTGCTTAGAGAACAAGGCTGTGGGATGGGGGAAGGAAAGGAGGTAAGTCTTCAGCATTTTAGGTCTTTGATTTTCCTGGATCTTTTTTCAGGAGAGAGGGAGTAACCAGGCCTCCTCTTAATCTAGTGGGCTGGTTGAGAGACTGAAAATCTAAGGTACTCCCTGTCTTTAACCATTCCACTACTGGCATTGAGCAGCTTCTTTTGTTGGGGAGAGAAGGAGGAGGGAGTGTTTAGAGCTAGTTTTGTCTCTCTTATTCCTGGGGTAAACCTGCTGGTCTGGGAAGCATATTGTGTGAAGGAGGAAGAATTTCTGACCACATGGGGAGAAATGGCTTGATGTAGCCTGTCTTCCTGCTCCAAAATTCTGCCTTCCTTTTGTGCGGTAGTGCTTCTCCATTATGTTGATGATGGGAAGTTTGGGGACTCAGATCCCATGTGTATAATAAAGAATTAAATAAAGTTCATTGAGACAAATGCTCTGTTTGCCTTACTGTCATCTCCAAAGTAACCTGTGACCAATCAGTCACTTCAGTTATTCTTTCTTTCTTGGCTCTGCTTTTATTCTAAATTATGAATGTGGTACAGCTTTTTCATGTCACAATCCTGAACAATGTTAATAAGTGACATTGGGCTTAAGTCAGCTTGAAAATGTACCTATTTTACTTTGCAAAAGGTTACTGAGCTTTCTGGTGGCTATGAAAAATACCTGCCCCTTCAGTCATGCCCTCACAAGAGGGTGGACATCTATTTACATTTTTGTAGCATTATTTACTTCATCCGTTGTCCTCTCTCAGAGGAGGAGAGATGGATGTTACACAAGGCCAACCATCCCTGTGGCTGTTGGGAAGCACAGCTGAGAAAATAAGCAATCAGGGCAAGCCAGGGTCTTCCAGAAATGTGTGTAGGTTTTTCAGTTATCGGATAACTTGCTTGCCAGCGGGTCACCTTGGGTCACCTTGTTGCCAGAAACTCCAGGTGTTGTTACAAAGTTAATGTTACATCCTAAAACAGTTACTGCAGATGTGTCTCTCTTTGTAGTGTGCAGGTAACTGGGAAGAGATGATCTGTACTGCAACTCCCCTATATCAATTCCATTGACATGGCCTGGAGATCAATGACCTGTAATCTCTTCTTTCTGCCTGTTCTTTGCTATGCAGAAGGGTTTAAGCTTTTCACCTTAAATACTAAATGTTTTCCTCACATAGATAACTCGCATGGGGATCAATGGGGCATTTTTGTTGCTCTAGTCAAAAAGCCAAAGCTCTTGTAGAGGTTCATTTTTAAAAACATTCAGAGGACTGTGTAGGTGAAAAGCCATGTTGCTCTCACCTTGTAATGGTAGAGGGACCATCAAAGCCATCAGCTCAGAAGCTGGTGTTAAGTCTTCTGTTGGGGTTTGAACAGAAATCATTGAGTGCTTCAGCACCACGTGCTTGGAGAAGAAGTGCTTGGCTTCACATCTTGTACAGAAAAATAGAGATAAAAGTTCTTACCCAGCCTATGGCTCATATGGTTTGTGGTGCCACGGCCACAGTATGTACTGCCATTCCCAGGTTGTCTTAGACCATTTTCCTGGGGCTTCCCGTATGAATGCAGGAAGTAAATCCTTGAAGATGTTGATTGTGTGTCTGATACGGTCTTTCTAACAGGAGATGTTGTGCCATCATTCACTGGGGGAGAAGGCTGTGACAGGAGAACAAATTTCTTCAGGTGAGCCTACTCACATGCCAGCTGGGTGCTTGTCTAGCAGCATAAAAGGAGGATGTGGTCTGAACTTGAAAATGGGCTTTGGGCGGGGTGAAATGGTGACACAAGAATGCAAACACTCCTTTAAGTGTTTGGATGGGAGAGGACAGTGGGTTGTAGTGGCCACCATTACTGGCAAGGTCTCCGGGAACTGTGAGCTCGAGAGGTGTTTGAAGTGGTGGCTGGAATGAAGCCATTGCTGATGGAGGAAAAGCCATTTATAAATGCACATGGTGTAATGTGTAGCAGTGGGAGTGGGCAGGGGTGTGTTGCACGCCAAACCAGGAAACAAGACAGCCCATTGTTGAGGTGCTGCTTACTGCAGGAGGGGTAACTCTGTTGAGGGTAGCTCTGACTAGGGAAACAAAAGTCTCAGGTCTTCTGCAGTCAGTGAAGAATGCTGAGAGGGGGAGGTAGACCAGAATGCTCCTGTTTCCAGGCTAAGACTTGGCCACAGGTTTACTGATGTGCTTCTTGGGACGCTTGAGAATGTTCCAATGAACATTCTGATAATGGAAAACACATAAGAAATGCCTAGCTGGCTTCTGATTCAGTGCCAGAAAACACAGAGGAGTGCTAGGGGGGAAGCTTCACTTACCCACTGTTCTGCCATTGCATCCTGCTTCTGTCCGGTGAAGGGGTGCTTCAACCAGCAGAAGTATCCAGGATGGACACTGGCTGCAGAAAAGGGACTTACAGGAAGAAGTCAGCTTAGACAAGAAGTACTGGGGAAAAAAAACTCAAGGATAGCTTACAGCTTACCAAGTATAGATGAAAATGAAGTTAAAAACTCTTGAAGCTTTCAAGAGAGGGAATCGGTGTAGTAACTGTGCAACATTTAATCACTAGTAATAAATAAATAAAATAAGTAAATAAACCAGTAATAAAAGAACCAGTATAGGCTAGAAATGGCAAAGTACAAAAATTGAAGCCAGGAGGAACAAAGCCTACAAGCAACAAGGCTAGAAACATAAGCAGCTTTTTTTAAATGCCTTTTGTTTTTGATATAATTGAACATGGCACATGTCCATTACTAACTGCAGATAGCAGAATTGTTTGTAATGAGAGGAGGGGGAAGTGTTCTGTAAATATTTATTCTGTATTGGTGCTGGTGTAGAATGGGGATGATGTACTTCCTAGACAAACAGTAAGGAAGATTTTAATAAGCTTCTATTGGGATGAAGGCTTTTTTGATCAGCAGTCTTTGGAGGATGATGTTTGTCATCCTGTGATAGCCACCCGAAGGCATCTGTGGTCTGCTCCCTGTCAGGCTCTGGGCAGTCTACAAGGCTGGAAAAGAGCCAGCTCTGTGCTGTTTGTAACAACGTCAAGGTGGCTGCTGTAGCAGTCCAGATGTGAAATATTGAAACACCAGAGAAGGAAACGGCTTCTAAAACAAGCAAGAAATCCAGGTCAACAAAATGGAAATAACAAAAAAGGCCAGTCAAAAATTACTTAATTTTTTTTTTTAATTGTCACTGCTAATAGTTAAGTGTATCATTGCAGTGGTAATAGGATCTGAAAAGTTTTCTTCTAGAATTGAAATGCTAAAAGAAGGGATACACTAAGTTAAAGCAATCATGAACTCCTTTAGAGAACTGGCTAGCTTGCAGATTTCCTGGAGCAGCTGTGAGTGCAACATAAACACTTTCTAAAATGGAGCTGGCGAAATTGCCCTTTTAGAGTGATTGGAAATAACCTAGCTGATGAGTAGAGTCTTCAGGAAGCTGGAGCCATACAGCAGACTTGCCAGCCTTTTTAAGCCCACTTGTCAATAATAATTGGTCATGCACACAAGTGACTGAATTATCTTGTCCAGCTGTGATTGCCCCATCTGTGGGCACTATTCATTCCTAGGTATCTGGGCAAAGTGTGTTGATGAGACAGTTCAGCAAAGTATTCCCCTTCCCAGCGAGCAGATGGGCTCAGCAAGCTCCTGCCCCCTGAGCTTTGTTGCTGCCATGTCCAATGTGTGATGTGCACAGAAACCATCCCAGCCACTACCATCACCTGGCACCATTGGGACAACCCTCTTAGCTGTTACAAAGATAGCAAGTGATTAAACTAGCCCCAGAGCTCATCACCCTTTCATTAAGCACTCTTAATTACTTACCTAACTGTACATTCAGAGGTGTGTGGTAGACAGTCTCTGGCTGGCTGTGGTTGTGTAAGTCTTCTGGACTTAAGAAGACCATTTGAAGCTCAATTGCAGTGTGTTTCAGTGGTACTCAAGACTACCAGGGATCAGTTTTTACAAGATGACTGCATATATATGTTAAGAGTTTGAAACACTGTTTGGAGGGTACCTCCAGGGGTGGTTTGGTCCAGCTTCCCTTTCAAAGCAGGGCTGCTGTTGGTTCTAAATCAGGTGAGATATATACTGGGTATTATGACATCCTCTAGTAATGCAAGCTAGGATAAGAAGGACCAGTTGCATGGCTACAGGTGAAAGGTGATGTTTCTGAAGATCTTAAGACTCAATTTAAACATTGGCAAAATTAGTTCAGAGACCCCAAGTTGGCAGTGAATATTCCCAAGAGATAGGTGTCTGAAAATAGGACCCAAGTCGTCTTGATGTTTCTCATTGCAGATACGCAGATGTAAGTTTTTGGTGAAATGATAGTTACAGACTTCTGCAGGATTGTTCCACTCTGACATCCACAGAGAAACAGGAGGCACTTCCTCCAAGTCCCGAAAGGAGGGGTTATCTGGTCATTAACTTGGCTAAGTAAAGATCCACCCAAAGCATAGCAGGATGAGGTGACTGAGCCCAGACCATGATGCAACCAGAGATTGCATGATTGTCCAGAGAAGGGCAATGAAGCTCATGAAGGGCCTGGAGCACAAGTCCTGTGAGGAGCAGCTGAGGGAGCTGGGGGGTGTTCAGTCTGGAGGAGGCTGAGAGGAGACCTCATCACTCTCTTCAGCCACCTCAAGACAGGGTGGAGCAAGGAGGGAAACAGCCTCTGCTCCTTAGTGAACTGTGATAGGACCAGAGGGAATGGATGGAAGTAATGCCAGGGGAGGTTTAGGCTGGATGTTAGGACATTTTTTTTCACTGAGAGGATTGTCAAGCATTGGAACGTCCTGCCCAGGACAGTGGTGGAGTCACCATCCCTGGAGGCATTTAAAAGGCATTTGGACCTGGTCCTTAAGGACATGGTTATTAGTTAGATTATGGTGTTGGCCAAAGGTGGGACTGGATGATCTTGGAGATCTCTTCCAACCTGAACATTCTGTGAACCACAGTGAACAATCTTGGGTAAACTGACAGCAGGAATGCTGATGTTTCACAGCTCCTGCTGCAGGTCGAGGGACACCAATCACGAACCAAGCACTCATCAGTAGATGGTTTTAACCTACCATGACTATCCAAACTTCTGAGCAAGCTTAGACCTAGGGTTCTGCACAAAGGTCTAAAATATGACTGGTCTGACAGTTTAAAAGCTGTCATGCTTTCTATACTTGACCATGTCTCTGTTTTTTCCCTGCCACTTGAACCAAGAGGGCAAACTGTGGAGATGTTGACAAACTGAGCAGCAGCACCTGTGGAGCATGCAATTCCTGACTGCTCTAAATCAGCAGCAGCAGGGAAGGAAGACTGCAACTTTCTAAGAGTTACTTGAAGGAAACAAAATGTCCTGGTTTTCTTTCCAGAGACAACTGAAGGAAGTTACTCTGCTGCCTAGTAGTTACAGTATCAGAAGAAATGTAGCTGTTTTTATCAAATAAAATTCAGTTCATTTATAAATAAAGTCAATCATCTTGATTAATTTATGCTAAATTATGTTTATTCTTCTGAATACATAAAAGCAATAGAGGCGTTCATTATAAAGACATTTTTGCCCAGTCTTAAAGAGAGACAAACAAAGCTCTTAAAGTCAAAAAATGTTCGGCAAGTTGCCTGCTTCAGTCTGTTTTTGTAGATGTAAAATTCAATTTCAGTGTCCTGGATCACTGCTATTGAAGCTGGAAACCTGCCTGGGAAGACAAATGGATGGATTTCCCCCCCCCCCCCCATAGAAAACAAGCAACAAAAAAAGTGCGAGACCATGAGATTTCCTTGTTCTGAAAGTCGTCAGCAAAAAAACATTAATTACCACAGAAAGATTTAGGTGGGAAAAGATCTTTCTGGAGCTTTGTAGTCCAAGCCCCAACTTTGTGGTTGGATCAGGTTGTTCTTTCACTAAAGAAGCCTTCCTTAAAAAAAACTTGTGCAGTTTATTCAACCATGCTTTTATGGATCCACCCTGGTTTGGGTTGTATTATTAATTTAAGAAGCCATTTTAAAATGCTGGTTTTGCAATCAATTAAATATACCATTTTCTAAATGACAAGTAAAAAAATGTTTCATTCACTATTTCCTGACAAAATAAAATGTAAATTAAGTATCTGAATTAATGCATGATATAACTGTACAGAGTTTGAATAAATGTGAATAGATTAACATATCCACTAGGTTAAAATGAGTGCCAATTTTAATGTAAAGTCTATATTTATCAGCATATTCACACAGCTCTCAGCCAGTGACAGTAAACCTACCAAGATGAAGCCCAACTGCGGAGTGAAGATTATTTCTGATTAAAGTCAGCAATTTGTATTAATTTTAGTTTAAACCAGCACACACACTAATGCTTTTGTCTGTGGAGGTGGAGACCTGGTCTGAGTGGAATCCCACAGGGCCATAGCTATCAGCATGAAGGTGTCCAGGGTTCAAATAGATCCTTCTTGGTGGAAGACCTAGATCTGAACTGGAAAAGGACCCTTTCTTGCTCTGATGGCTTCTTGGCTGGGCTGTCCATCCTTCTGTTGTCACCAGGTGGCAGCTGCTCTGAGCAGCCTGGCGGTGCAGCTCTGTGTCCCCCAGATGCAGTGCTGGAGGACATATAAATCCATGTCCTTTAGGCACTGGGGTAGGGATTGCTGTGTCAGTTAAGGGGCTTTGTTGTCCCACAACTCAAGATTAACACTATTACCATCTTTTGCCTCTCCTTAAGATTCTCCTAGCAAGAGAGCTGCCAAAGGATTGCTGAAATGGGAGCAAAACCAAATGCCTTGGGAACTGAGGTCTAGCAAGAAAGTCAGCCTGGTGGGCAAGGAGAGAGAGGGGAGCCCAAGGAGAGATGGAGCCATTGCTGTTGAATGTTGCCACCTCTGGAGGGAAGAGGGTAGCACCCTGCTAGGGGATTGTGATGGGCTTTGGACCCTCTTCTCTACCTGCTTTCTTAGATGTATGTTTTAATAAATTAATGTATCACAGATTTCCCTTTCCTTTGAAGCCCCTTAAGGAACTCATAGCCTGGTTTGTCTCAAGGCTAGGGGAATTGAATCAGCTTGTCATGTCCAGGATGGTGATATTTTGAGGTGCTCACCTTGACCCCATGGTGATTCTATGAGCCTGGTGAAGGAAAGGGAAATACAGCCCTTTGTAGCAGAGGAGGAAGGGCCTGTGAGCCATAGTTTTTAAGAGTTTCAGACATTGCTGCTGCTGGTGGTGTATGTGGTGGAATATGCACAGTGGAAAATGCTGAGAAATAGAATCACAGAATGGTTTGGGAGGGGTCTTATAGATCATTTAGTTCTCTACCATGGGCAGGGATACCTTCTACTAGACCAGGTTGCCCAAAGCCCTGTCCAACTTGACCTTGGGTTGGTAACTGAGGTATTGAAGACAACAACAAGACTAACTGGGCAGAGAGGTGGTCCTTCACAAACCAGACAGGATCTTCTGAAGCTCAGAATAAACATGGCAATCAGATAGCCACATGGAACACACCACTCCTGTTCTTGTAACTGCAGCAAGCTGTTATCCTGCTGTTCCACAAATCTGCTGTGGGAGCAGGGCACGCTGCAGACCTGGGGGTTACAGCTGAGTGCATCATCCCGCTGAGCTCAGGCTGACCCAGCAACACCGTCTGAAGAAAGCACCATTTTGTGGTGGCTCTGAAAACACAGTTTCAAGTCTGCAACCATAAGTTATGCAGTTTGCTATGCACCATGGGTAGTACAACCTGAAAGGTGCCAAGTTAACTCTCAGAAATCAGAAAATACTGTCATTAACATCACCCCTGTGCTATGGGCTACTGACCACTGTAATTGCTCAATGCTGCAGCAGGGAGTGGACCCCCACTCGGCTTGCAACTGTACTGATGCCTCCTCTCCAAACTACTGCTCCTTCTGTCTTCATCCCTCCCCCAAAGATGACTTATTTGTCAGAGCCAGCTGGCTCAAACCAAGCCAAAGGACACAGCAGTGTCTCCTGTACTCGCAGCCTCCCACCCCTGCTGGGTGCTCACCACAGATTAGCTGGTTTCTCAAAGCCCTTGTGAACCATAAGAGTTCCCTGAAGGAACCTGACAACCTGAACCAAATCTGGGGTGTGCCACAGTGCACGAGAAGTGCTAGGTATCCAACCTTCCCTCAGATCACTACCTTCTTTCTAAATATAAAGTAGCTCCCTACAGGCATTGCTACTAGAGCATCAACCAAGGATGACATCTTTGGCAGCTCCTGCATCTTCTGTCTTGTGTTTGAGTTCAGTGTATGTCCAGGG
This sequence comes from Calypte anna, assembly GCF_003957555.1. Lineage (NCBI taxonomy): Eukaryota > Metazoa > Chordata > Aves > Apodiformes > Trochilidae > Calypte > Calypte anna. Next base: position 88,263,794 of record NC_044244.1, read on the forward strand.
ACTCTTCATGACTCATTCGTTCTTGTTTCCTGTTTCCATACACCATAGATCTCTTGCTGGCACATGCAGGTGTGGGCTGCATACCATGGACATGCCAGACATGGATGACACTGTGTGACATGCCATGTGCTTTCCAGAGTCATTTCCATCAGCCACAGCAGTCAGGAATGAGCTCCTCTGGAAAGCTGCTGGAATCAGGACAACAGAACTCAGCCTGAGCTCTGTTGTTACGGGAGAGCAGAGAGGATTAACAGAGCTGGGGAGCCGACGGCTGTAGAGTTGTATAAAATCAGCTGATAAACACTTCATCTCAACCTAAGTAATGGAAGACGAGGAGTGGGACAAAATTTTTAAGCATCAGCAGTGTTGCCTGTTTTAATGTGAGTGGCAAGAGTTAGCTGAAAAATGTCTCCTGATCGCTGTCTTTCTAAGAAGCTACAAAACCATCCTAGATATTCAGTGCTGTTGTTAAACAGTCAGGCTCCAAGCTTCTCGGCAACATTATCTTCCAACAAGGCATCTTAGGGCAAAGTGCACCTTGTCTCCTGCAATGCTACATGCTCAGACACCTCCCCCATGGCCTGCAAGGCTGCATTGATTGGAGTTTTCACCTTGGCAGACCTGTACAGCCCCTCCTGGGATTTGTGACAGAAGAAATTTCAGCAGCAGCCTGTTGTGCTGTTGAAGACTTTGTGGACTTTGTCTGCAGCTCCTCTTCAGTCCTACAAGTCTGTCATTTGGTGGCCAAGCTGAATCCATGGGCAGTCCAAGCCACTTTGCCACCTTGCATTTCACTTATGGATGCAGTTCTTGGAGCTGTTGGGCCAAGCATTTTCTTTCCAACCACCCTGACAGCTGCTTGCCCATGATGGTTATGATGGTGCCTTTATCTCTCTCATCAGAAAGTGCCCACCCTCAGGAAGTGCTGTGTTGGCTGCAACCCACAGGGTGCGCATCTGGGTCACTGTGTCTGCATCCTGCACTTTGGTCAGGCACCCACGGTGTGTGGGGTTGGGTCTCCCTCAAAATCAACCCTGTGGGGCTTCAGACACCTCCATGCTGGTGGTCCCAAATCCTCTTTCACCAGCACCATTCATTCCCCCTTCTGCTGTTGTGAGGGCTTCAACACACAGAGAGCACTCAGGCTGAGGGTAGAGGATGACCGGCTGTGCTCCTGTGACCCAATGGGGGTTCAGAAGGCAGCACAGCTGCTCTGGAGAGATCAAGCCAGCTTCCCAACACATCCCGATGCAATCCAGTGCTGAGACTTTCCCCAGAGAAACATGGAGTGTGTCTCAATCCCCACATGTGGAACAGATTTTGTCCCCTTTCCCCTGCAGAAGAGTATAAAATGCTTTGGGGTACAAGGAACCCCAAAGGTACCACCTTTGGGGGTGCCCTCACCCCAGGGGCACCCTAGCCAGGCCTCAAATGTTGTTGCAGGTTGTTGCCAGCCACCACAGGTGCCCCATGTCTCCTCCCCCAGCAGCCATTGTCTGTTGCCCCCTGCACCCCAACTGTGATGCCACCCCCTTCACATTCCATCCCTGCCTGGGCCACCCTGTCAGAACCTGGGGCAGCCATGGTGTGGTTGCCCTGCCTGGTGGGTGAGTGACACCTCCTCCAGCCCCCACCCACCCTCCTGAGGCCACCTCAGGGGCTGCTGAGCACAGGGAAGGTGGGAGAATAGGGGGCCCAGATGAAGGCAAAGGAGGGAAAGGAGGAGATGGAGGGGTGTCCCCATGGAGAGGCAAGGCCCGGGGGCAGTGGAGGGGGCAGCTGGTAGGGGTGGGCAGCAGGTGGGCAAGGCTGGGGGTTTTGTGGGGAAAAAGACAAAATGCAAGCAACTTAAACCCAAAATAATCCTTCCCGTAAACAAAACCAAGCCAAACCAGTTGCCACTCAGCCCAAAAAGACCCCTCCAACTTTTTAATTCGTTTTATTTTTCCTTTTTTAAAGTATTTCCTTCCTTATTTTTTCTTTTTCCTTACTCTTTTTTCTTCTTTTCATTTTTCTATTTTCATTTCTTATTTTTTTACTTTTTGTTCTCTTTCATGTTTTTCTTATTTTTCTCTCTCTCTGTTTTTGTTGTGTTTTGTTGGGGTTTTTTCCTTAACATTTTTGACTACTTTTTTGTTCTTCTTTCCCCTCTCACCCCAGGGTTCCTGGTTCCCCCATGGCCCTGCAAGCAAGGGTGGTGGAGGGAGACCACAGGCCAGCTCATCCCTGCACCTGGCTCAGCACCAGTGGAGGGGAATGGGCTGCTCTTCCCTTTCCCTTTCCACCCACCACTTGCCCCCACGAAGGAAGGTTAAGCACAGACTGCCTTCCCCCACAGGGCTGCTGACCTTGCTGATATCCTCTGTCGCTCCACCAGTGCCTCCTGCTCAGGGCAGTCCCCTGTCAGACCAGGAGTACCAGCTCTTTTTTGCCACCCTGCAGCCCTCCTGGCAGGTGGAGGTGTCCTGCCAGCTGCGTTTGACACGTGGCTGCCTCAGCCCCTCCATAGTGGAACTAGACCAGGAGGAGAACCATGGAAGCATCCCTGAAGGTAGGGACATCACCCCACCTCCAGGGACAGAGGGAGGCTGGAGCAGTGCTGGCTGTTTATCTGCCCCAAAATGCCACAGGACTGCAGGACTGGAGGTGGGATGGGTCACTCTGGGGTCTCTAGCCCAAAGTTCAGCTTTGAGCAGGACATTCCCAGCACCAGAGTACTGTGATTTTGTGCTGGGGAGTTTTGTTTTGTGGCATCTCTGGGCGCCCTTTCCAGCAGTGCTCCATTTTCCTGTTGAAATATCTTTTCCTAACAGCCAGTCCTAACCTCCCAAGCAGCAATTTGCAGGTTTTACCCTCTTATGTTTTCTGGTGTTACCAAGGAAATCTGTCTTTGTCATCTGGTAGCTTTCCTTCAGGTCCCTGTGGGCTGCAATTAAATCACCATTAAATCACCTCCCCACCTACTCTGCGCCCAGCTGAACAAATGCAGATGCCTCTGCCTTCCTTTGTGGGTCACAGCCGTGGCCATTTCTGTGGCCCTTTGCTGATCTCTTGTTTCTCCACATCTCCACTGGTGGGGTGGCAGGGGAAAAGAGCTGGACACCATTTTCTGAACTGTTCAGAAGCTCATCATCTCTTCCCAACAGCTCATCTTACAACCTGACCAGCTTCTTCCAGCTTGATCTGGGGTTTAATGTGGAAACTTGCCTTGTGGGCTCTCTTGGGCCTTTTAGAAAGCTTGAGCTGATAAGCTGCTTTTTTAAGTGTTTAACATTTCAAGAGCCAAGAAACATCCCAGTTCAGAAAGCACCATAGCAACACCATCCTTTAAATCTCTGCAGTCATATTTTCCCTGCACCCCTGCATCAGAGAATTTAAGTGGCATAATTACATCTGTGCAGCTGAAAAACTTGGGACTACTTCTGTTGTATTTTTCTTCAGAGAGAAAAAAAAAAGGAGGGGGACAATTTTCTCATAAAAAGTATGTCTATAAATGTCAGAGAACTAAATTATCAGCCAACTGTGCTTATTTGGTCTGTAGATTGAGGGCAATGATTTCTTGCTTGTCTCTGCAGCTGTATCAGGAGAACTAGTCTCATCTCAAATCACCAGACCCAGGGACAGGTCCTGGGTTCCTCACTCATTTGTGGGCACCTGCAGTACTCAATGCCTTGGTGCTAGGTGCACCCAGAGGCTGTCCCTGGTTCCTCTCCTGCCGATGCCCAGCACACCCTGGCACTGCTCTTTGGCATTCCCAGTCATGCTCCCACTGCTGCTGCCTTTGAAGGCTCTGCTGCCAAGAGCAGGATCATCTGGGAGTGCCAGGAAATGGGACAATTTTGCAGCATGGCCTTTTTGCCTCCTATTCCTCCATATCTCAGACCAACAGACCCATCCATCTGATTTTATTTCCTCAGTGTTCCCTTCCTTTCAGTTTTGGGGCTATTTTGGCATGTGTTGATTGCCAAATTGAGAGGCCAAACATATGCCTTCACGTGCTTTACCTTTACTGTCCCCATGGATAAATGGCAGTGCTGTCTACGTGCAACTGCTCATGAGCGTTAATCACCCCTCTCCAGGTGGAGTGCTGAGGAAAGCAGTTACCTCATGTTTCAAACAGGGGAAGCCAACACATAACCTGTCAAAGCTCTTTATTGTGGAAGATTAGAGTCAGGAGGTTGTTTCCTGATGAATGCACGCAAATACCTTTGCTGGCTCATCTTTTAGAGATGATGCAGTTGTTAATTTATTGCCAACCATCTCCTGTGGGTGGAGCTGGCCACAAAGCCCAAGGGGCCGGCTTCCTGGCACTCAGCAGCATCTGAAGCTGTTTGCAACAAACACATGGGCAGGAAAAGCAAAGAGACAAAAGACCAGACTGATCAAACTAATTATCTGGTGCTGGGAAGGGCTCCCCTCAGCAGGAAGGTCAGAGAATTCAAAGAAAGATGAGTATTTCCATAGGGGAGACAAACCTCACTGCTAAAGGAGGCAAACTGCTCGTCAAGCCATGCCATCAGTGTTCAACAGGATGTGGGAGAGCTGAGCCATGGTGAAAATCAGGAGACCAGAAAAGAGAGCCCATAGGAAACTTTACCTGCAAAAAATTTTCCTTCACTTCTCAGGTGCTGGAAAATGTACTTTTTTTCCTCCTCACACCCCAAAATGAAAAGTTGCTGTCCTCATCAGAGGAATGGTTTGTGACATCACACCACTACTTGCATATTTTATTTCATTTTTTAAATATCTTTCAGAAGCTAATAACAAAATCCTTATCAGATCCTGGAAACAGGAAGTTTGTGAAAGAGGGCAGAATGATGAACTGAAACCCTGGATGGTTTGGAGGGAAAGTGCACCTGGCACCTGGGATTGGGAGTTACAACAGCACCAGGCTGTGATCTCCACTTGAGAGCAGACACCTTTGACTTGCTCTTCACCCAAATCCTCACCAAAAAGAGCCATCTGAGAGGTCCTCATCTGCCATGGGGGTCACACCCAGGACAAGAGGGCAGATCCAGAAACCTGCATCCTGCCCCCATCCTACATCTTTCTCTCACCCCTCTCCAGGGCCGATATGCTCTGACTTCCCAGAGGCACCGTGGTTTCAGACCTTCTGCCATTTCGCTCAGTACCGCTGCTTGAAACGCCACTTCTACAACAAGGTGGGGAAGGGGATTCAGAACAGGCGGTAGCTCTTGGGAGATGGAAGGGGAAGATGGGAGGAGGAAGGGAAGATAACACAGCAGGGCTCATGTTTCTTCTCCTCTCTGCTCAGCGAATCCCGTGTCCAAGTTTGTTTCATCCAAAAAATCTTCTCCTCCCAATGGAGCAACCCCATCCTTTGAACTCCTGGGCAAAGGACAGAAGCTCCTCTACAGACAAAGGTATGGCTGCACTCTGCTCACCTGATTATCTCCTGTAGCTACTTCCCCCTCCCTCACAGCAGCTTTCTGTCTGGCCTTAGAAAGGTGTCCTCAGCCCCCCTATCCTGCTCTCTCCCCAGCTCTAGGGCAGACTTCTCCTTTGCCTATTGGTGCTCTGCTGAGGACCAGCGTGGACACTCTCCTGAGGTACTCTAAAGAACTGTCAGGTCAGAAACCGCTGCCAACACTCTCACCGACCATGCCAAAGGTGCTGAGCTCCCCAAAAGACACGGAGCTGCCTGTACTCCCACCAACCATGTCCGTCTCAACTACCTCTGCTTCCTCAACTCCTGGACTGGAAACTCCTGCCCAGACTAAGCAAGACTGGACACAACACTTAAAGGACAGCATCTTGCAGCTGATACACTTGACCTTCTCCTTGGAGACGTCCCTGGGCAACAGGGGCTCTTCTCTGGACCACAGCTTCAGTTCACACGCAGGGACATCAGGCAGCATGGAGGAGGTGCAGGAAATTGTCCCACCAGGCAGGTGAGGGGAAGACCCATCTTCCCAGACAGTGGGCTACTGCACACCATCCATACAGGGCTGTCGTCACACAAGGTGGCTGGAAATCCCATGGCACTTGTGCCCTGGCAGCTGGTGATCACAGGGAGGCTTTCTGGAGCAAGCCATCCCATACAGAGCAGGAAGTCTCAGACCTCCCCTGCTCCTGGACAGAGTTGAGAAGGGGGAGGGTAACACAGCACTGCTAACGCCTGGCCACGTCCTTGAGTCCTGAGCAAAGTGCAGTGAGGCCTTTCCCTGCAGGCAGGGCTTTATCCCGTGCACGTGTATCCCCACACCGTGACCATCTGCAGTGTGCAATCACCTCTGCACTCACCCTTCTCCCAGCTCAGGCCTCCCAGGAGTCCAGATGACCTGCAGAAAGAGCTTCCTTGCATGCAGGGGTTCTTGGGATTCTGTAGTATACATGTCTCTCAGTGTGAATCACAGAATCACAGAATCAGCCGGGTTGGAAAGGACCTCTGAGATCATCAAGTCCAGCCCTTGATCCACTGCCACTGTGGTTACCAGACCATGGCACTGAGTGACACATCAGGCTCTTCTTAAAAATGTCCAGGGACAAAGAGTCCACCACCTCATCCCATTCCAATTCCTGATTGCACTCTCTGTAAAGAATTGTTTCCTAAAAAACCTGCTCCTCTCCTTTCTGCATGCAGTGTGAGGCAGATGTTTCTTTAAACAGTCTGACCCAGAGACCACTCCAAGGAGTGCTCCATTCCACACCCAGGGAGAGCAAAACAGCCCTGGGCTGGGAAACAGAGCCAGGGGCACAGCTCCTTGCTGTGCAGAACCACTACTTCTCCTCAAGCACATGCAGCCCCTCTGCAATCTGGAGCACTGCACTTCCCAAGGGGTTTCTGGGTCCCTGCTCTGACTCTGAAAGCAGTTGCATGCCAGTTCAGCACAGAGCCCTGCAAGAGTTCCAGCTTGTTTCCATCCTTTTTCATTCCCTTACTTCCTCTGGCTTTAGAAGTTTGTCAAGCCTCTTGAGGCTTGATTTCTCAGCTGACCTGGCATGATCCATTCACCTCCCTGCTTGGGCAGATGGGGATAGTGAGCCCAAACAGAATGGACCTGCAAAAGGGTTGTCTGTTTCCACTCAAATTTACTTTTTGATCATTTTAGTACTTTGTGGCTGACAACCACTTGCTTTGACTGAGATGCAAAGATTATTTTGCTTGCCAAGAGAAAACAAACAAACAAACAGCAAAACAAACCATCTAGATGTATTCATAGAGAAGTAATTTTGTTTTGCTCTGTAGCTGGCCAGTGATGTTCCTGTAAGTGCATGGGTTTTGTGGATGATTGCACATCTGGTTTCTTTTGAAAGCGCTGCATACTACTACACTTGAGCCAGAGATTCCATTTCTCCATGTAAAAAATGAATTGTGTTGTTAAAGCTAAAACTATTCTCTTGCAAGGCTGTAGCTAATGTCATCCTCCCTCCTAATATTGTCGGAGGCCTTTACTGCCCTGTGAATTTTTCCTGGTGTTATGTACCCCAGGGCAAAATTCTGTTTTGTTGAGGACATGTTCATTTTCCTCGCCTCCGAAACAGAGCCTTGCTCTGATTTAGTTATATTTGGATTATTTGAGGGACTGCTGTGCTTGCAGATGACACTCGCTATTCTTCTGCAGACTTTCTCAGAGACACTCATGCTGACTGTGTCTGCAGCCTGGCAGCCGAGCCCCATCAATCATGCTAAGCAAAGCTTAAACTCGAGTGAGGATAAAAATGTGAGCTAGACTGTGCCTGTCGGCTTTGCTGCTCACCGCATCCCCCCTTCTCTCAAAGGGACTTCAAAGCATGACCTTAAAAAGGGGGGAAATGCTTTGAGGTATTTCCATTCCAGCGAGAGAAGCAGTGCTGGGTGGGACCGGTCGGTCTGCATAGGTGCCCTTCGGTGCCTGATTTCACATAGGTGAGTGAGCATGGTTGTGACAAGCACCAAACCCAGGGGCTGAGCATCTTGTCCAGAAGGGCATCCATCGCCTTCTCATTCACCCCTGCTTGTAGCAGGGGCTCTGGTAGCTCTAGCAGCTTTCATGATACCTAATGAAAGCAGGGTAGCTGTGACCTTCAGAGACAGACATGAGGATGGCAACAAAATAACAGGAAGAATTGGCAGCACGTTTTTGTGGTCATTCTGCTAGCAGTTATAAGGGGGGGGGAAAGGTGTCTCTTACTGTGTTTATTTTTTATGGTTTTATTTGTGCTTTATGCCCCCTTGATTATAGGGTTATTTGTTTCCTGATATTTCCTCACGACTGAGGTAAGCTAAACAGAGCTCAACAGTTCTCATGTTATAAATCCTGTGCAACTCATTTTCTGCGGCAATTTTTGGTGTCACCTTAAAACATCCACATGCTCCACCTCTGCATGCACCATTCAGCAATGGGTTTGAGCATCTGGGTATGCAGAAAGAGGTCAGCCTCCCTTCCTTTCCCGTCTCTTCCATCTGCACACAGGAATTGCATTTGCCCTTTTTCCCAGGGCTTCCCACTGTTGTGGTGTTTGTCTGCCACAGCCCCTACATCCCTTTCAGCATCGTGGCTGTCCCGGGTACAGGCATTGTCCTGTTGGTATTTGTGCATGGATGCTCATGTTCCACTGAGCCCATCCTCCACAGTAAGGCTGAGCTGAGTCCTCCCTGGTGGCTGTACCTTCCTACTGCTGCTTTACCCCTCCGATATTCTTTGCTGTGTTTACTTATGTCCTTCCCAGTGACTTCAGTTTTAAAACCAGACCTTTCATTATAAATACTGTCCCCAGAAGAACACTCGCTTTGAATCCTCATCACCCATGAGCAATTAAATTTTTTTTTTTCACCCTGGGTCTGGCCATGAGGGCAGAGACCTGTTTCTCTGACACTTCAGCTGCTTTTAGGAACTAGCTGTCTCTTGGAAATTATTTAGAGGTATCTTATGGCCATTTAGCAAGGCCAGGGTGCAATTTAGTGTCTCTGCATTGCTACTGTGTGTATCAAGCTGTGAAAGGGGAGTCACAAAAAGACAGGTTGCCTTTTCACTACCAGGCCAGAAGTTCAGGTGCTCCCAGAGTCTGGGAAATCTAAGAGCAGGGATGTGTGAGTGCCTCAGGGAGCAGAGGTAAAAAGGCTGAACTATCACATGGGTCAGCAGGACCAGTTCATATAATTCACATTTTCCCATGTTTTGTGCCCCCTGACTCTTGGCAAGGTGTTTACATTCCTGTATTGCAAATGCCTCCTGAGTTATCTACTGGGTTTGATCTGCGAGGTACCAAGCCAGCCAGCCTGCCTTCTGGGCAAGCAGGCCAAGATCTCTTTTTCTTTCCGAAGCTGTTAAGAATGGCTTTTCTCTTGGTGGTTTTAATTTCCTGCAGCAACCCTCCTAAATCAGAAGTTACAAAGTGCTGGAAATCTTTTGTTTGCTCCTTACCTTCTTTTCCGCTTGCACACAGACAGCTGATACTGAACACAGGTTTAGATTAGAGCAGATAAGAGCAGATGAAAGTTAATGGTCCAAACCCTTGTCCTTACATCGATGGAGAGGTGAATGTTTGTTAATGGGCAGTCTTCAGAGAGAATGCTGAAGTAGTCCCTATGTGTATTGCTCCATGTCTTGAGATGCTAGAGCAAGGCAGATTTTTATCTGAAGTTTTCTCTTTTTGCCTTCGAGCAATTAATGTTCTCGGCCCACAGATTCTTAATTGGGTTTTTTTGTTTCCTTGTTTTGTTGGGGTTTTTTTGCATTCCCTTTGAAAATTGCCTCTTAGTATCTATCAGGCTTTTTCCAGGGCAGCAGTTAGGACATTAATGTCGTACAGAGGGATCTGAACTTAGAAAATCACTTTAGAAAGACCTATTAATTTTCTTGAAGCATGTGGAAACTTCTGTACACCCGCAAACAGCTCAGCAGTGTGTCAGTGAGAGCAGGAGCAGTGCTGTGCCACATCTTTACCCTTTGCCTGTGATGGGACACAAAGTTCCTGTGCTGCCATGAGGCAAAAGCAGTGGGAGAGTGTCTGGATATGCCAAAGAGCAGTTCCAGGCCACTGGGAATCAGTGGGAGAGGAGGTAGGGACAGCCCCAGGGTGCACCTAATGCCATGGCACCATGGGTTGCAAGAGCCCACAAGCAAGTGAGGAGTCTGGGACCCAATCTCTGGATCTGTAACCTCACTTACCCAGAGATGGTGAACCAAATCATAATCATAAAGAGGTGGAGAATGGAGACAGGAGGAAATGGATGTGACAGAGAGAGCAACAGAATTTCTTGATAACCTTAGGTTGATGGCACTGACTGAGTTTCCTGAGTGGATGAGCAGAAGTTACGAACACAGTTCCTGTGTGTTTGCAAAGATGGACAGCAACAAGGTGTTGGTGGGTGATGCATAGGGAATGTGAGGTTTTTTGATTTCATGAGCCAGTCACATTGAATATAATCTCTAAATCTAAAGTTTGCCATGCAGAAGAGGCACCTACCAAATCTGACTTGCCATTTGTTCTGAACAAGTAGGTCACCAACACTCAGCAGATGTTTTATTGCTACTTGTATGAACTACTGATGGAAGCACTCTTTGTAGAAAATACTGGAGCCAAATTCCCTTCTACTGCCCCTTTTGCCTCTAATCCTCTATTTGTATCTTGTTCAGGGTGCAGTTGTTGAACCAATATGCATGCTGGAGAAAGCAAAGGCTGTTAAACCCATTTATTAGCAGTTGCATTTTAAGCATCAACTTGTTATTTTTTTGATATTTTTAAAAAAAGTACAGCAAGCTGGACAATTTTCTTTTTTCTCTCAGTGATGAAAACACCAGAGATATTAATATCGTTTTTAGGGACTGTTAATGTGCCTCTCACTTTAATGGCTTGATCATCTTGGTGTCATGAAGAAGCAATCAAATCAAAATAAGACACTGGAATAACAAGCAAGTAGTGGAACAATAGCCGATAATTATGTATCTGTGGGTAAACTATTCCAGATAAATTTGGAGAATATCTGGGCCATTAACTGAAATCTGTGAGTACCATCAAGATGACCCAGCCAAATCTCAAACGCACAGTGCCAACTCTGCAGAAGCAGGCAAGCATATGAGCAGTGGTTAACTCCCTTTGGCTGTCACACTGGACCAAACGCTTGCTCTCCTGGTCTACAACTGCTTAGAAATTGGCAGTGTTTGGTAATCCCCACACAAAGAGCAATCCTTAGAGAAGAGAAATGCTAGATGTGACTTGGGGGCTGTCACTGTTTTTTCTCTGAGCAATCCAGCTCCCTGACACAGAAAAATGCTGAGGGTTGAACTGAACAACCTTAGACAAGATTTTCAAGTGGCATGAGCACAGAATTTTGCTCTAAATTTAAAATTTCCTGTTCTGCTTGGTATCCTAAATGGTCTGAATGTTTACAGAGGAAACAAACAAACAAACAAACAAGCAAAAATAAATAGGATCATGTGAAGCCAAGGGTTGGTGGAGTGGACATAAAGGATCTTACAAGTTCTGGAAGTGCTCTCTGCAGGGTAGGTGGGCTTTGCTTTGGGGTTTTTTTACTGGCACATTTTAGCTTTTTCCAGATTTGCCTGAAAGAGTTGGTATCCATCACTGCTGTCCTCAGTTTGTGTTCTTTACAGCCTGCGCACAGCCCAAACCAGGATGGTGTGTTGAAGGAACACCTTCACTTACCTCAGTGTAGGCTAGAGTTTCCCTGTAATGTCTTTTTTTCAAAAAAAATCAGCCCTTATTATATTTTCTGTGACTAAGATTATCCAGGTTCTTTTGTAGTATCTAAGTGAGAGAGAAGCTTTCAGAGATACTGACAAGCCGAATTGCTGCTGGTTAGTGGGAACAGTTTGGGTACAGGATCGCTTGTTTCTGACCCACTCCAAGTACAGAGACCATACAGCAGGTTCTTTTGCCCACAGTGTGGCATGGCCAAGGAATTTTTTTCAGAAGATGCACAAAACTTCTTCCTCTTAGTAACCCTAACCTTCACCCACATTCTCCCACATGAGCACTCACCCAAACCCCATGCAAATGCCAAGCATCTGCATGGTTCTGTGCATATGGTGTACACCTCTCACATGCCTGTGGATCCGTGAACAGAACTCATTCCTTACAGCTTGATTTCTTCACACACCGTGTAATCACAAGAGCTTAGAAGTGGGGAGGCTGATCTCTTCCAGCCTTCAGGCCTGGGAATTGCTCTGATCACACACCCTGGCTGTCCTGCTTAGCACAAGACATTAATCCATGCCTAGTGAGTCCTGAAGGAAAAACAGGCTGAGGCACAGACCCTTCCCCTGAGAGACATCTGGGATATCTTTCTGAAGTCTCCAAACTGTGAAGAAACCACCCCATCAGCTGGTCCCATGCTAAAGATCCTTTGTGTCAGGAACACGCAGTTCATTTCTGATTTGAATGGATCTGTCTCCGGATTACAGTCACCAAAAGTCATTACTCTTCCATCTGCTGATGAAGAAAGCCTTCCAGATGATCCACACCTTGGTAATAGCACTGACTGGCTGAATGGCCACCCACTTTGATCATCCAAGTAAAGATTTTTCGGCTTCTCACTCTAGGTGAAAGGCTTTAGGAAACCTCATCTTCATTACCTTCCACCTCTTTTTTATTTTTTCTCTACCTCTTTTTTACTTTTTAGTGCTAACCTGAAAGTCTTCCAAGAAGCTTCAGCTACTCTTAGGGAGACTTTACCATACAGGTTAGCCCATGCATGGATTTTGAGAGCATTTTAGCATAAACAAGTGCTGCCTTTCTTTTCACTTTCTGCCAGGTCAAAGTTAGCTTGTTTATCAATGGTTTTGTTTCGAGACATGGAAGACATATTACTCAAGGAGCATTTTTACCTCTTCTGCATCATTGCTGAAAGCTGACACCAACCCCATCTGTAACAGTTCTATACCATGTTTATGATTTCTGCCATTCTTAAGAGTTTCAAAATAGTCTTATAGTCCATATTCTACTGTCCTTAGATTTCCTACCTTTAGCTTCCCACATTGCTTTGGATGATCATTTAATTAATTGTTACCAATTTATTTCCCTTTCCATCAAATACACTGGCTCAAGCAGACAGGAGGTCTAAAGTTATTTACTCCAGACCCAAATAGGACTGCCCCATGGTCAACACTCAGAAGACCTCTAACAAACACCCCTTTGCTGTGCACTTGGATTGACAAAACTAAGCAGCAGCTGCTGCAGGGTCTCTGGTAAAGTTCCTCCAGTCCCTTTCACATGCTCCCAAATGCACACACACACCCCCCACCCCATAGCTTCCATGTTATACAGGCATGTACAGGCACTCCTGTTCCACTGTGCAGTTTGGTCAAGAGTCCAAGGTTCCTTTGAGAAAGGTTTTTTTTAATCATGCTTTGAGTCTGTTTTCCCTCCTTTCAGATTTCAACTAAATATCTAGCTCTTCAGCTTGTGACAAGAAACAAGACTTGACTTTCTCCATCCCTTTCTCTGTCAGCCTTCTAGCCCTGAAGAATGATGAAGCAGTAATGATACTGTGCTATGCAGTGCTGGAGGGAAACTGTCTCTCATCAATGGTCACCCATTTCTGGAAGGAGATTGAAGAAAGAGTCCATGGGTTTGGAGATTCGGTAAAGATGCTGATGTTTGCCTTTGACCCCCACTGTGTGCAGGGCTCCCTGCAGTGCTGACCACAATGTTCTGATGTCCAGAGCTCATCAGCACTGTCCTTTCAGATGCCACCTCCTGTGAAAAGCTGACCTGGGTGGTGAGGGAGGCAAGCTCCAATTCAGGGATATAGAATCTCCTTGGTTTCCTTTTATCCCCCTGACCACCCCACTGCATCCACCTTAGGTGTGTGACAGCCTTGGTCGGAGTCACATGGACCCATGCCCTACCTGTGCTTTCTGCTCGCTGAAGAGGGAACAGTGTCAGAACATCAAAAACCTGTACCGTGTTCACTGCAAGACAGGCAGCTTTACCACCTACATCAACCCTCAGATCTCAGCCCAATACCAGGCTGCAGCCAACAAGGTACCAACTGTGTTGCAACTCCAGTCAGCCCCCGAGGAGGAGCGTGGACCAGGTGGTGGGGAAGGGCAGGAAGAAGCACAGCTCTTACTATCCCATCCCTCTGCAGACCAGCTCCCCAGAGATCTCCCAACAATTTGTCACAAAGGTTTTCAATGGGATGAGGCTGGAGTACTGGTGCAGCTGGATGGCCACCCAGGGCTGTGATGACCCTCAGGTGGCCCTCTGGCTGAAGGCAGAGTACACCAACTTCCCAGATAGAGGTGACCCAAGCCAGGTGGGTACCCAGTGAGTGCACCCTATCCCTCCTTCTCCTCTTTTTTCTCTGGCTTTCATTCCCATCTCCCCAGATCTGCGACTCAGAAGGAATTCAGCACCCCAGCTACTGTGCATTCAAGAGCCACCAGTGTCTGCAGAAGAGCCTCTACAACCAGAAGGTGAGAAGCAACCTGCACTGCCCTTTACACAGCATTCTTCTCCGTGGCTGGTCCCTTCACAGCCAGCCCAGAGTCCCTGCAGGGCTCACTGGCTCATTGCTTGTCCCTCCAGAAGGACAGAACAGTGTGTGTTGGCAGGAGTGACAAATACTGACTGGAGCACAGCTGGCGCATAACTGAGGCAGTGAGATTTGCACAGACACTGTTAAGAGATGGCAGCAGGGACAATTGCTTGTCTTGAGGGAGAGGAGCTATGTACAGCCTCCCCCCCATTGGGGTATCTTTGTATATACCCACAGGGAAGGGTTTCTGCCACCTACTGGATACTTCCTAGGTGGTAACAAAAACCAGAAACACTAGAGCAGGACAGAGGACTAGCACATATCTGTGATCCTCTCCCTCCTGCTTCCAAGCTGGTTCTCCCCTCTTCCCTCTGGTGCCCCCATTATCCCAGACTCTGGATGCCATCCATCGTGGAGCTTCTCTTTCCCTTCTCTTTTCGTGGAGGGGAGAATTTGCAGTGGTATCAGTCCTGCAAACTCAGGCTCTCCTTGCAGGTGTCTCGCCAGAGCTGCCACAGAAACAGGACATACCGGGTGCTGAGTGAGAAGGAGGGAGAGGAGGAGGTGCGGCTGTGGCGCCAGAGATTCTTCCGCCTCACCAGGGGATGATGCCTGGTAGCAGAGGGGTGTCTGGGAAGTGCAGGCCTCCAGACTTTGGCTCTCTGTAGCTGTGGTGGGGAAGAGTCTGGGTAGACTTGGACAGCTCTTCCCACACCCCTTGCTGGCCAGACCACATCATGGCCAGATTTTCCCACACAAGCACCTGCTCTGCACCACTGGCAGAGCTTAAAACCACAGGGTTTCTCTGTGAGACCTGCTGGAACTCCTGAAACCATTTTCTCCAGCCAAAGGAGCAGCTGAGCATCGGAATTGGGCATCAGCCCTGGGCACCTGGATTTAGAGCCACCGGCCCAAGTGTTCACGTCTGAAGTTTTCACTCACCTCTTGCCTCCTATACCAGTTAGTAGTTCTCCCAAGGATGTTTTATTTTATAAAGAGCCCCTCTGCTGCACAAACCTAATTCGGTCTTTTCTCTCTGCTGCCACCACTCTGCGACACTCCTCAGTTACCCTTCTCGTATCTGAAATAGGTTCCTGCTCCTCCCTGCTCCACTCTGTGGTGTTTCTTGCTCGCTGCAGCCCATGTGGCCTCTGAGCAGGACGAATTCAGAGTGGTCTCCTCCCCTCTCAGCCCTTAGGAGGAAGCAGAGTCAGGTACCCTCCAGGTCCTAAATGCAGTGCACGAGGAAGGAGCTGATGTGCACACTTTGCTTTCCAGTGCAGCTGATTTATTTCTAAAGTTTCAGGGTTTATCGGGTCTGCGCCCTCCAACACTCCATCCAGAAAAATAATTCAAAGCACAACGAGGCTGGCAAGCAGGCACAGGGCAGGGAGCACACAGGAGCTGATTGCACCCCTGGAGCCAGTGGATGTTCTCCGCAGGGCAGAGAAATCTCACATCTCCTCCGCTCCCTGTCGGGCTGGGTGTCTCCTGCTTCCCTGTGTCTCTCCCCGAGCTGTCCTCTCCTCATCTGCCTCGCAAATCCTTCTCCCCCCGTCTCTCCCTCCCTACCCCAGTGCTCCCCCCCCTCAGCGGCAGCTCTGCACCTCCACCAGGTGCCGGCACTGCTTGCACTTGACAGAGCAGCACTAGAGGAACTTGCAGCTCCACCGCTCCACCACCTCTGCCTGAGCCGTGTGGAAGCCCTTGCCACAGCACAGGAGCTCGCAGCCGTCCATGGCTGGGGATGTCCGGTTGCACCGGTGGCCAGAGGTGCCGAAGACCCCGCGCCGGGGGTCCCGGTCTCAGAAATCTGGGCTGGCCAACAGGTAGACCAGGTCATGAGCTGTGTAGGGCTTGAAGCGAGAGCTCTTGGGCACCAGGAGCTTGAGGGAACCAACCCTCTTGGAGTGAACCTCCGTGGCCCCCTCAAGCTTTTCCCTGAGGATGTTGCCCACCCTGCGGAAGGGAGGCATGACCTTCCAGCATGTGCACACCTGGCAGGAGCCCGACACGCTGTGGCACTTGCACTCCAGCTTCATTGTGGGCCAGGAGAGCCTGGGGAGCAGGAGGGAGCTGACAGCCAGATCCAGGACTCACCTGCTGTACAGCTCCTGTGCCTGCAGGCACCCCAGCAGCTGCTGCCCCCCAAAAACACCTCCCACGGGACTGGGGGGTGGGATCTGGGGAAGGGAAGTATTAAAGTCTTTCTATGCCAGGCCAGTATGGAACAGAAGGGGATTCACTCCATGGGAAACAGGCTGGCTCAGGTCTGTAAGAGAAATCCCTAAGGCAGGGAAGATACAAAGGCCTGCTCTGATCCACAGGGATGTGGAGAGGGGAACAGATCCACCTAGAGACAGAGGATGTTGAAGAGACCAGATCTAACAGCAGCAGGGATGGTGACTTTGGTCAGGTGGGGCTGGAGGGGCTGGGAAATGCTTCAGAGCAAAATGGAGAAACTAGTTTAACTAATTTCCTTCACAGAAAAGGCCAAGGAAGGTTAATTACATCTGGGCTCTGTGACAAAAAGGAGTCTCTCTGCACAGAGGTGGGTAAGGGAGAAGCCAGCTTGGTGTGAGCAGTGCAGCCCCGCTCTAGGAACCTGCTCCTCAGGATAAGAGAGCCCAGCCAGGGAGAAACCTCTGAAGCTAGGATTGCTTCCCAGCCCTTGTTCCTACCCTTACCTTCCTCCCAGCCATTGTTGTGGAGGGTCATGAGCACTCGACTGGAGGAGATGCCATGGCTCCTCTCAGGGTTGTCTATGAAGGCCTGAGAGAAGGCAATCCCATAAGACAGGTTATCAGAGCAGCCTGACCATTGGAAACCTGCAGAGGGAAAGTGGCCACTAGATTAAGGACAAGCCCTGGGACTGGCTGTCAAAGGGCTAAGGAGAAGGGAGATGCCTCCTCGTCTGGTGATGGTCTCCCCCACAGATCTTCTTCTCCTCTGCTATCTCACTCCCTGGCGTTGTCCTCCTGCTCCATCTTTGGGGCTGACTCCTTGAATCTTGCAGTCGCAGCCACACTTTTTAAGCTCCCTACGGCTGCAAGCACAAGTCACATCAAAGGCACCTCCAGCAGCAGAGATGGCATGGATGAAAGCAGACTCCCCCGTGCCTGCAGCAGGGTGAGAAATGGCACAGCACAGAGAAGGAAGGCACTGATGGGTCATGGTATGGGGGAAAGAGGCTTTGACTGCTGGCAGGAAGTATGCATTCAGATGGAGAATTTCTCAGGAGAAATTGCTGCCAGGATGTTCACCCAGTGCTGCAGTCCCAAAGCTTGGAGCCAGCAAGGGAGATGGATCTTTGGGTCCTCCTGGCTCAAAATCCTCACTTTGGCAGCCTCAAATCTGGGTGTCCCATTGCAGAAAAGAAGTCAATAGCTCCCAGGGGAAGGGAAAAGGGAGCTGTGGTGGGGAAACCATGGCTGTGCATCCCATGCAGAGGGGTGTTTAGGGAGGACCTTGTCTCTAGGAGCCAGAGAGACCCTGCTCATGGCTGCTTGCAGTGCTCCTCCCATTCAAACATATGCATGCTGTTGTGGGTGCATGGGCAGATCATTTTCCTCGGTCTGCAACAAAAAGGGACTGCAGCCCCAGAACAGAATATTTGATTTGAAGTGCTACTCCTAAGGGCTGGGGCTGGTGGCAGGCTGGGGGAGAAGATGTAGAAGTCTGCAGGGCTGGACTTAGAGTTGTCAAGATGGGACATAAAACTAAGCCTGACTGAAAGAGGAAGAAGTTTAGCCAGAATGTTAGTTGTGTTAGAATGTTAGAAATAACAGCACATGCATTTATTTTCAGATTTCTTTGTTCTGACAGCTGTGTGGGGGAAGACACCGGCCACTTTGGGACCAGTCCCAGTGTGACACTTGCATGCTAGCCCATGCAAGACTGAGGTGTCAAGGGGACCCCTCCAGCATACTGAAGGGACCCCATGCCAACTCTTCCAGCTCCTCTCCCCCTCACTGATCTTGGATGACAACTTTGCCAAAGGCCTGCAGACCCTGCAGCGTGGGGCAATTCCACTGGAGAGTGAAACTGGTGCTGGCACTCCTCGACCACCATCTCTGTGACTCACCTCACTGCATCCATGGCTTCCACTTGCCTCTGGCAAACATGGACCTGCTCCTCTACCAGCCCAGACAGGCCCTCACAGCCACTGGGGTCTTGGAGGACCACCCAGAGATATGGCTGCTTTGCCAGGTACTTGTGGGGGAGGAGAGATTTAGCTGCAGATGGACTAGAGACAGAGTCACATCTGTGGAGGACTGGCCTTCTGCAGTCCTGTTTTAGAGAATCATAGAATCATAGAATTAGCCGGGTTGGAAGGGACCTCAGAGATTATCTAGTCCAACCCTTGACCCACCAGAGCAGTTGCTAGACCATGGCACTGAGTGCCACATCTAGTCTTTTTTTAAATGTCTCCAGGGACGGAGAATCTACCACCTCACCAGGCAGTCCATTCCATAGCCTAATCACCCTCTCCGTGAAGAAATTCTTTCTAATATCTAACCTAAAGCTCCCCTGGCACAACTTAAGACTGTGTCCTCTTGTCTTGTTGAAGGTCGTCTGTGAAAAGAGTCCAGTTCCCACCTCGCTACAGCCTCCTTTCAGGGAGTTGTAGGCAGCAATGAGGTCTCCCCTGAGCCTCCTCTTCTTCAGGCTGAACAGCCCCAGCTCTCTCAGCCTCTCCTCATAGGGCCTGTGCTCGAGTCCCTTCACCAGCCTGGTTGCCCTCCTTTGGACCTGCTCCAGGACCTCTACATCCTTCTTAAACTGAGGGGCCCAGAACTGGACACAGTACTCGAGGTGTGGCCTAACCAGCGCTGAGTACAGGGGAAGAATCACCTCCCTGGACCTGCTGGTGACGCTGTTTTTGATACAGGCCAGGATGCCATTGGCCTTCTTGGCCACCTGGGCACACTGCTGGCTCATGTTCAGTTTCTTGTCGATGCAGACTCCCAGGTCCCTTTCCACCTGGCTGCTCTCCAGCCACTCTGTGCCCAGCCTGTAGCGCTGCATGGGGTTGTTGTGGCCAAAGTGCAGGACCCGGCACTTGGCCTTGTTGAAGCTCATCCCGTTGGAATCGGCCCAGCTCTCTAGTCTGTCCAGGTCCCTCTGCAGAGCCCTCCTGCCTTTGAGTTGGTCCACACTTCCTCCCAGCTTGGTGTCATCTGCGAATTTGCTGATGATGGACTCAATCCCTTCGTCTATGTCGTCAATAAAGATATTAAACAGAACTGGGCCCAACACTGATCCCTGGGGGACACCACTAGTGACCGGCCGCCAACTGGATGCAGCCCCGTTCACCACCACTCTCTGGGCCCGGCCCTCCAGCCAGTTCCTAACCCAGCACAGGGTGCTCCTGTCCAAGCTGTGGGCTGACAGCTTTTCAGGAGAATGCTATGGGGGACGGTGTCAAAGGCTTTGCTGAAATCCAGGTAGACCACATCTACCGCCTTCCCCTCATCCACCAGACGGGTCACCTGATCATAAAAGGAGACAGGGCAGGTAAAGGGGATGTGCTACCTCTTGTCTGTGCCAAATTGGACTATCCTGCTCCCCGTCCTGGTCTGTGACTCTTCAGCTTCACCATCCCTCTCCCTTCATGCTTCCAGATATACCCCTTCTAACATGCTACCTTTGGGTGGCTCAGGTTCCTTCTTCCATGTTTTTTCACACACCTGCCCATTCTCCTGGGAGACAGAGCCAATCCAGACAGTATAAGTGCAAAGAATACTTACAGCCAGGTCACGGCAAGGATGTGCTGCACAGGGATCAGCATGATGTACAGACACACCCTCTCCATCCTGTCCTCAGCAAAACTCCACCTTCAGCCACGGTGCAGCAGCCATGTGAATCCACTCTTGTAGCCTCCCACTGCCCGTGCTAGACAGTCACTCGCACAGCAGCTCCAGCTTAACACTGCAAAAGCACTTGTAGCCCCTGCCCTGGGCAACTGACCATGGGGTGCCTGGTATACCTGCCAGCATCAGACAACTGGTGGCCTGCAGAAACCTGCTGGGCTGGCCTTGCAAGGGTACCCAAAGTGGTGCTGCTCTCTACCTACAGGTCAGGAAGCATCACAGGAGAGCTTCTGGGGAAGGAATCCATCAGAGGGAACTCACATGGCTGGGGACAGCATCAGTTTCACACTGCCAGTCTCTGCTGTCCTGTCAGCAGACAATCTTGTCAAGTCTCTTCATCAGCCAGAAGCAGCTCAAGACTCAGTCAGCAGCAGACAGGCCCTTCCACACAAGAACCTGGCAGCACCATGCAGCTGTCACTAGACCCACCAGCTTGTCATCTCTTGGTCACCTAGATCTTTGGGGAGCCTGAGTTTCCCTGTAGTAGCAGCTCATGGGAGCAGAGAAGACCTGCTGCCTCCTGCATCTGCTGCCTCCTGCATCACCAGCCGCTCTCCCTGAGAACCCTCCATCATTTGCCTCCTTCAGGCTGGACATTCTTCTTTTCTACCCTGCAGCCCACATAGCTACAGCAAACAGACACAGCACAGCTGGATCTCTTAACTCTTATCCTGACACTTCTCCCTTCAGCCACTCCCTTCCCCATGACAAGAGGCGCAATCCTTGCTCTTCTCCTAGGCAGGCATAATGGGGTGGCTGCCCCTTTTCTCAGTGGGTAGCCCTTTCCTAAGAACTTAGAGGAATCTGGGAATATGTATGTTGTGTGACAGAGGAGTTGAAACTTCCTGGGAGAAAAATTTGCCATTCCTCCAGCGTTCCTGGGAAGTGCCATCTGTCCCCATTGCCCTGGAAGATGAAACTCCTCAACAGCCTGGAGGTCTCTGCTTTTTCTGTCTGTATCATTCAGAAAGTGAAACACAGCTACTCTGGCCCAGCTACAGTTCTTCCACCATGGCCCCACACTTGAGTTAAGTCCTTTGCTGTCCTCCTCCACGTAGCCTTGCACAAAGAGGTCTGAAGAGCATTGGGTTTTTCTGGTCACACCTGAGTAGCCCCTCTGTTGTAGCACACTTTCCAACTCTCTCCTTGCCTTCCCAAGTCCTACCTACCCCTCATTCTGTCGGGTCCTTGATCCCGCTTCCTGGAGTCAGTGCTCCAGGCTGGCAGGCATGTTGGGATCTGCAACATCAGGGTGTAACCTCCAACACAGAAGCCACTAATCTCGTTTTACTTGCTGTTGCCTCAAAGAGCAGTGAGGAAATGCTGGGGGTTGCACAGCTCTTCCCCAGGAGCTGGAGCCTCCAAGAGAGAGCAAGGGGCAATGGTGTGAGCCCCACCCATGCTGGGGGGATCTGGACCCTGCAGGCTGATGTACCGAGACCCAGTGAGGTGAGTGAACCTGGCTGGGTGAGGGATGCTGTGGGCTCTTGGGCAAGGTTAAGTGTCACTGTGTCTTCCTCTTCCAACATACACAGTAAAGGCAGGACTGCTGTGTTCAGCACATGTGTGCAGGGGGGGTGAGGGGCCACAGGGAAGGGGAAGTTCCCAGAGAGGGTGTCAGAGATTCCTTTTGCAAAGAGAGAAAAGACACCCTCCCCAGAATATCTGCAAGCCTTTATCAGTACCAGAGCCTTGATGGGAACTGAAGTGACACAAAAAGCTGTGAGAACAAAGATCCCAGCAACTAGGAGGTGAGAAAGGGGGTCTGGTTAAAAGGAGAGGCACTAAAAAGGAGCTGGGTGAGATCAGTAGTTTAGGTGCCATTGTACCCTCCAACGATTTATAACCACCAGGAACATACATCCCTTGGCATATCATTCCCTGAATGAGGAGGCAGTGCCGGCAGAACAAGGGGGGGCAGGGAGTGAGAATGTCAAACAGCAGCAGCAGCATCCAGCAGGCAGAAGAGCCAGCCAAGGGCTGCAGAGAAAGAGGGTGCCCACAGACACTGCAGTTTCTCAGGGCAGCTGGTCCTGGAGAAGGGCAACAGTAAGAATACAAGTGTCTCCATGACTGTCTTCTTCTAGGTGTGCTGGGACTGGCAAAGCAGAAATAGGACTTGAAGCAACAGGGTGCTGGGTGGGCTCTGCAGCAGGGCAGATCCCTTCCCAGCAGCACTTGGCAGTGCTAGGTTCCAGATGTCCAGCAAAATCAGCCCTTGCATTTTCTCGGTGCCATGCCTCTTGCAGATTTTAATGACGGGGACTGATGTATGTGTATGTGGCAAACACATCTTTGACTGTCACTTTTTCTGAGTTTTGTTCTTTTTGGGTCCCTGCCATGTGCCAGCGGTGTGCAGCTGAGCCTCCAGGCAGGGGCTTGGCCCCAGAGTACCCGAGGCTGTGGGACTGACAGGACTTTGAGCCTTTGTGCTGGCTAGTCACTCCCCATATTTCACTTCCAATCTCCTGTTTGGCTGTATCTTGAGAGGGATGTTTTAATTTTCTCTTGTCATCCTGTGGGTGGCTGAGTTAGCATGGGAGCAAAGAGGAACAAGTCTTTGGCACTATGACCCAGGGCAGGTCTCTTCAGTTTCAAGAACACTTGGGTGTTGCTTCTTTCACTATTACATTTGCTTTCATATGATGTGTTTCAGCTTATCAGCTTCGGATAACAAAGTTCATGCTTTGTGGCTAACCAGAAGTGCATCAGGAAGTGAGAAAGGAAAGGAGATGAACTGCAGCATGACTGATACAGAACCAGTCATGGTGCTGTAGTGGGCAGCTGTTTTGGATGAACAAAGTAGCCAAGGAGCCTACTTGGTTCAGTTTTGATTCAAGCTGTTTGGAATTTTTGTGCCTGGATTGAGACCTCTGAAGTGACAGCAGTATTAGCCATCGAGCCCCTGTGCAGCTTTAGTTCTTCAGCTTCAGAGAGGTAAGTGAGATGGAAACATCTGAAGAGTTGGGTGGCCTGGGTGCCCTGGGCACCAGTCCCCATGTGCTGTTGCACATGTGCTGCCAGACATGACCACAGGGCACTGGCAAACCCTCTATGCCTCTTCTCTTGTCCAGTGAACCTAGAGGTGCTAGGAAAATCTCTGTATTTATTAACATTTATTCA
The DNA here is from genome assembly GCF_003957555.1 of Calypte anna. Taxonomy (NCBI): domain Eukaryota; kingdom Metazoa; phylum Chordata; class Aves; order Apodiformes; family Trochilidae; genus Calypte; species Calypte anna. The sequence continues at coordinate 88,287,239 of NC_044244.1, forward strand.
ACAGAAAGCACAGGCAGCTTGCAGCTTACTTTGCTGAGGTGCCCTCAGTGGAAATCCTCTTCCACAATGCCATCAGCAGGTGAAGCAGGGTGACAGTAGGCAGTAGCAGTGTGATCAGACCTCATGAGTCAAATATGGAGGTCTCAGGTTTGATGTTATGTATGAAAAAAAAAAGCCATCCTACATCTTGAATGTCTTCACGGTTCTGATCATCACAATAATCTGATTTCTTAGTTAGAAAAAAGGTGATAAGTGGGGCTTAAATATCACTTATGCAGGAAAAAAGCATCTACATTTATGGGAAAATATACCTTAAACACCTAAAGCAGAAGTAGAGTGTTTTTCTGAGGTTTGGTGCATGCACTTTGTGTGATTTCCTCTTGGTTTCAGATTTACTAAGCGAGTTGGCACAGTTTGTGTTTTCTTAGCTGCACTGCTCTGAACCCCATTGCAGCTCTGTCTACACCCCCAGGGCATCTCTAAAGCACTCAAAGGTTTCAATGACAAGTTGGTCTCAGAAACACTGATCCTGCAGCATGCTCGGCAAGATTTTTCTAGCTGTATTTTTTCCACCTCATTTCTCTGCTCCAAAGCACTTGAGGGAAGCACGTGGCTCTCATCTGAGTGAGGTGGTCACAGGAGGGGGGGTATAATAGTGGAGGACAAGGCATTCTTTTCAACTGTTTCTTTTCAACTGCCCACCCCCAGCATGATGTTCTTCTCTACCCACATACAGCAACCACAGTTGATGTTAGCCCAGCTCACACCTATATCTTTCCTCCCTCCCTCCCTCCCTCCCTCCCTCCCTCCCTCCTCCCTCCCTCCCTCCCTCCCTCCTCCTCCCTCCCTTCCTCCCTCCTCCCTCCCTCCCTTCCTTCCTTCCTTCCTTCCTTCCTTCCTTCCTTCCTTCCTTCCTTCCTTCCTTCCTTCCTTCCTTCCTTCCTTCCTTCCTTCCTTCCTTCCTTCCTTCCTTCCTTCCTTCCTTCCTTCCTTCCCTTCCTTCCTTCCTTCCTTCCTTCCTTCCTTCCTTCCTTCCTTCCTTCCTTCCTTCCTTCCTTCCTTCCTTCCTTCCTTCCTTCCTTCCTTCCTTCCTTCCTTCCTTCCTTCTTCCTTCCTTCCTTCCTTCCTCCTTCCTTCCTTCCTTCCTTCCTTCCTTCCTTCCTTCCTTCCTCCCTCCCTCCCTTCCTCCCTTCCTTCCTTCCTCCCTTCCTCCCTCCCTCCCTTCCTTCCTCCCTCCCTCCCTCCCTCCCTTCCTCCCTTCCTCCCTCCCTCCCTCCCTCCCTCCCTCCCTCCCTCCCTCCCTCCCTTCCTCCCTTCCTCCCTGTTTCCACAGTTTCTCCTTCCCTGCAGCAGTTGCTCACCATGTGTGTGACTGTGCATGCACAGGTGCACATATGTCATGTCTATGTCATTTCCCCCTGCCCCCCTTCCAAAGCAATACTATAAACAAGTTTATTTTCCATTTGAAAGCAGAATAAAAGTCTCTGCCTAGATAACATCTGTAGTTTGAATTGCTCTTTCCTGTCTCTGCTTAGGAAAAGGCCATGATGAGGACAGATAGCCCCCGGGGGCTCACACTAGTCTTTGCTGTGAGGTAAAAAGATGCTTCCTCCACCCCCAGGGCAAGATTAGGTCAGCCACCAAACAGAAAGTTCCTTCAGGATTTCAAGGGAGCATCTCATCATGAGAAGGAGGATTATTCAGCTGTGGTACCATTACCTCCTTACACAACTGATGACTTGAGACCTCTCAGCAGCTTTTGTGTAGAGCAATGAGTATTGAGGTTCTTTTAGAACCGCAGCCACAAAGAACATGACCTGTGGCTCTTAGACATTAGACATCAGTCAAATAGGATAAACCAGCCAGTTTGAGCTTTGTGTATCCCTGCTACCAGCCTGCTTTAACCATAGCTACCTCTTCAGTGAGGAACAGGCAAAACAGTGCCACCAGAATTCTGCAGAGAAATGTCCCATTCCCACAGCTTTATCTTTCCAAGGGCAGTGTACGTAAGCATCTTATTTCAAGTCTCTGAGATCTTCATTACAGTACCTGTTCTATCAAATTTGAGACTTTAAGCTTAGCTTCAGTAACACCACTGTAATGGATTCTTGCTTCTGAGTTTCCATACACACACAGATAAAAAAATCCCCTCAAAAAATCCAGTCAGTTTTCTGTAGTCAATGATCTTTCCTGCCAGTTTAGACCCCTGCTGCTTGGTGTCTCAAAGACTAACAGGCTACTCTGTGAGGAAAGACCTCTCAGAAAAAATAAAAAGGTGATTGTGGGCAAAAACATAAACAGATTTCTTGCACTGATGTTCATGGCATGAAAACCTGACAGATTTCCACAGCAGAAACTATCTTAATGGGGAAATTGATCAACTGTTGCTGATCAATAGGTTGGTAGGAACAGCCATGGAGCAGCAAGATGTCTGAAGCAGTGTCTGAAGCCACCTGGCTCCTACCCCAGAGGTCTGAAAAAAGCTGAAGGGTGGAAGACTTGACCAACTGTGGCATAAAAACATTTGCTTAAAACTGCTTTTCAAGGCTCACTAGAGGACATAAATTGAGGAATGTCTCTTGGGGAATTTCAGACCAGGGAGCTTCATGTCTGTGCTGAAAAGACTAGTAGAAGCTATAATAAAGGGAAAAAAATCAATTGGCATTCAGTCACATCTAATTACTGAGGAAAGTCATCATGGCTTTTATAAAGGGATGCTGTGTCTCACAGTTCTTCTTTGAAGCAGTCAACAAACATGTGATCCATGGCCATATGAATTTCCAAAAGACTTTTAAAAGGGTTCTTGGTACTTAAAGAGAAGAAGGTTCCTACCTGGATAAAAAGTGCTTAAATGCAGGACAGAGAATGCAGGTAGGTGGTTGGTTTTCTCAGTGAAGTTACAAGACACCAGTGCTGGGGCTTGGACTGTTTGACCTATTCATGAGGTATGAATAATAACAAATCTGTTGGAGACATAAAATTATTCAAGTTAGAAAAGATGGCTTTACTATGAAGAAATGCAGAGATCAAGACTGAGTGACTGGCCTTAAATTACAGCTGAAATTTCATGTAACAAAGTGATGAGAAAAACCTATCTGAACTGACCATGACCACATGCAAGTGAGATCTACACCTACACAGCTCAGTGCAGCCACATCATCAATATTGTGGACATTTGAGATTCCCTCTGCAGGAAGTCTTCAGAGTATGCAGTATGTTGAACTTGCAGTCATTGCAAGGTTTTGGCTCTAGCAAAAGCTGGTATACCCCCCTTGAGATTTTTTTGAGGCATCTATTAATTTCACTTGAAATCAGCAATGTTCTTAAACATTTTCCTTGCCTTTCTGGATTATATTATACTTTAAATTTACACAAGTCTTCACAAAAAGTTTTCAACCATCATTGTCAGAGACGGGTGAAAGCCACTCAGATGAAGCTTGAAAAACCACAGAACTTCCTCTAAGAATCATAGAATCATAGAATAATTTGGGTTGGAAGGGACCTCTAAAGGTCATGTGGTCCAACCCCCTGCAGTAAGCAGGGACATCCTCAACTTGATCACTTCGCTTGCAGCCTTGTCGAGCCTCACCTTGAATATCTTCAGGGATGAGGCCTCAACTACTTCCCTGGGCAACCTGTTCCATTTTTCCAGTACCCTCATGGTAAAGAATTTTTTCCTACTTGCATCCAATCTAAATCTACTCTTCTCTAATTTAAAACCATTGTCCCTTGTCCTATCACTACAAGCCCTTGCAAACAGTCCCTCTCCAGTTTTCCTGTCAGTCCTCTTCAGATACTGGAAGGTCTCTCTTAGGTCTTCACAGAGCTTTCTCTTCTCCAGGCTGAGCAACCCCAGCTCCACTGGCCTGTCTTCATGGGAGAGGTGTTCCAGTCCCCTGATCATTTTTGTGGCTCTCCTCTGGACCCACTCCATCAGGTTCATGTCCTTTTTGTGTAGAAGGGTCCAGAGCTGGACCTGTCTTGGTGGTAGATCTGGGCAAACTGATAGCTGTCTGCTCTCTTGTGTTAGACTTCAACCTTCACCATTTAACATACTGTTGCCAGAATTAATCTTTTCCTGCCTATGAGGTCAGCATGCACCTCTTCTGTCTTTAATAGCTCCATCCTCTAGATCTGTTCATTGCCACAAAGCCCATCCAGAAGGACTCACATGCTTGTCATGCCTGTCAAGTTGCTGAGTATCTACTTATTAAAGTAATATCAACCTTATGTAAAGATTTCCTCTAGAAAGAAAATTTTACTGTCCTTTTGAGACACTCTATGTGGGCTTTGTGAGAGAATCTCTATCTAACCCCTGCAAACAGCTGAGGGGAAACATGTCATGCTTATCAAACCCTACTCCACTGTGACAACTTTGAGAGCAGATGTCTAGTTTTAGGATCATAGAATAATTAAGGCAGTCTCTAACTCATCCTCATCTAACTCTAACTCATCCTCCTACTCTAAGGACGGTTGGCTATCAGAACAGATGAGATTTCTCTGGACTGTACAGAGTCTGGTCTTGAAAACTCCCAAGGATGGAGACTCCACAGCCTCTCTAGGAAGCCTGTTGTAATGCATAACTGTCCTCACAGTGAAAACATTTTTCCCTATATCCAATCTGAGTATTTATTACTTCAGTTTATGCCCATTGCCTCTTGTCTCTCTGCCATGCATCACTGTGAACAGCTAACTCTGTCGTCTTCCAGTAGCCACCTTGCAGGTATGGGGAGTGTGCTGGGTTGACATGGCTGGAGGCCAAGTGCCCACCAAAGCTGCTCTATCATTCCCCTCCTCAGCTAGACAGGGAAGAGAAAGTATAATGAAAGCTTTGTGGGTCGAGTTAAAGACAGGGAGATCGCTCAGTGATTACCATTACAGGCAGACCTGACTTGACTCGGGGAAGTTAATTTTATTTATTACCAATCAAATCAGAGTAGGATAACAAGTAATAAAATAAAATCTTAAAACACCTTCCTTCCCATTCCTTCCTTCTCCTTCTTCCTGGACTCAGTTTTACTACAAGTTTCTCTACCCGTGGCAGCACAGAGTGTCAGGGAAGGGGTGTTATGGTCAATTCATCACATGTTGTATCTACCCTTTCTTCCTCTTCAAGGGGATGATTCCTCCCACTCTTCCCCTAATCCAGCATGGAGCTATATCTCACTGCTATGGGACACAGCCCTCCACAAACTTTTCCAACATTAGTCCTTCCTATGGGCTGCAGTTCTTCCTTAACTGATACAGCATGGGTCCTTTCCACAGGGTGCAGTCCTTCAGCATGGGTCTTCCACAGGGTCACAAGTCCTGCAAGTGAACCAGCTCCAGCCTGCCCTCCTCTCTCCACAAAGCCACAGGTCCTGCCAGGAACCAGCTCCAGCATAGGCTTCCCATGGAGTCACAGCCTCCTTTGGGGATCCACCCCTGGTGTGGGATCCTCCGGGGGCTGAAGGTAGAAATCTGCTCCACTGTGGACCTCTGTGGGCTGCAGGGCACAGCCTGCTTCAGCCATGGTCTTCACCATAGGCTGCATGGCAATCTCTGCTGTGGCACCTGGAGCACCTCCTCCCCTCTTTCGTCACATATTTTCACTCCTCTCTTCTGGCTTTTGCATAAGTACATTTTTCCCCCCCTTCTTAAATATGTCTCACAGAGGCACCACTGCCATTGATGGTGAGGTCAGCCTTGCCCAGTGAGAGGTCCATCTTGGAGTCAGACAGAACTGGTTCTATCAGATACAGGGTATCTATCTAGAGTGGTTACCAGCCTCACATCACTTTGGAGTCACAGGTAGGTTTGTCTACATGAATTCCACAGACCTTCCTTCTTTACTGTGTCCTCCTTTACCTGGCTGTTCTGCTTCATGTCTGTGGGATGTGGGTTGCTTCATGCTTTATGGTGTTGTAAGCAGGAAAATTATCTGAGGATATGCAATCCAATTAGGCATCGTTGTTCCCCTGCAAGAGAGAATACAGAAGGACCTGTATGAATGTAAGCAATCGAACAAACTCCAACCAGATGGAACTCAGGCTTGTGTTCCAAGGTGGGGACAATCCTACCTATATAATTCTTTTTATCTGCAATGGATGTACAAAGTCCAGTTTCTCTGATATAAATAAAATTACACAGGTTTTGTTTTTTTTTAAGTTCCTTCCAGTCAGCATTTTTTCCTCAAAACACTTGCTCTCTTCTTTTTCTACATCTCTTTTTGGCTGAAGCTGGCTTAACTACTTTCCCTGTGTGTGCCTCTGCTGTCCCTTTCTAGTATACGTGTGTTGTCAGCAGCAGTCAAAGCAGTTTACATTTTCTGGGGCTGAGTGATAAATTAATCCATACAAACATCACTCTCTCTGTGCTCTGGCTCCTGATGACATATAATTACTCACTTTTCTACTGTCCATTTTTCTTAGTCCTTTGGTTTTTTTGTGAGTTCTTGCAGCAAAATCCATTATAGCGGGATTTGGACTTTTAACTCAAACTTTCCTGTCTTTGTCTTCCACTCTCACCAGGAGTTGTGCTGACATTCAACAACTGGCAGTGACCCTTCATTGCATCAGCATCCCCATAGCTACTGAGAATTGCTGAACTAGAGGCAGAGTCTGACTGCAGTAGCATCCCTGCCAGATGACTGCTGAACAGCAATCCAAGCAGCACCAGTCAAGAGGGAGATGTGCCCATCTCTCTTCCAGCTGCAGCTGAGGAGAATGACCTGCCCACACCTTCTTAGAGGGGAATGACTTCTCTCAGTGCTTTTCTTTGTGCTTCCTTAGCCCAATAAGAGCAACCATCTCAGTGAGCCCCTCCCCTGATCCTCGCTGGGCATGTCAGCTTCCAATGCATCTCAGAAATGCAAGGATTACAGCTTCAACCACCACCTCCTCCTGCCTGGCTACATCATGATATTCATTACAGGTTTAGTGCTAAATGTGATGGCCCTGTGGATATTCATCCGCTACCTGCGCCTGAAGTCCGTGGTGATGATTTACATGTTCAACCTGGCTGTAAGCGACCTCACCTTCACACTCCCTCTGCCACTGCGACTCTATTACTATTCCAACCACCACTGGCCCTTTGGTAACACCTTGTGCCAGGTCTCTGGCTCCGTCTTCCAGATCAACATGTATGGTAGCTGCCTCTTCCTCATGTGCATCAACCTGGATCGCTATGTTGCCATTGTCCACCCACTTCGCTGGCGGCATCTGCGGCGCCCCAAGGTGGCCAGGCTCCTTTGTCTGATTGTCTGGGTTGTGATTTTCATGGGCTCCATCCCCACAGCCATAGTCCACAAGCAAAACCACTGCGAGGTGCATAACCAGACCATTTACCTGTGCTTTGAAAGCTTTCGTGACAACATATGGCAGAATAACCTCTTTCCCCTAGTTGTCCTGGCTGAAATCTTGGGGTTTCTCTTGCCTCTCAGCTGTGTGACATACTGCTCAATTCGGATCTTTCAGGAGCTCTGCCAGGACAGCCAGACGAAAACCCTGAGACAGCAGAAGACTGTCCGTCTCCTCTTGGTCAATCTGGTCATCTTCATCATCTGCTTTGTTCCCTACAACACTACCCTGGCAGTCTATGGAATGATAAAAGCCAGGGTGTTGAAGGTTGAGCAAGAAACACAGGACTCTGTGCGCCAAGTATTAATTATGACAATGCTTTTGGCCAGCATGAACTGCATGGTGGACCCCTTGATCTACTACTTTAGTACTGAGGGGTTCCATAACACCTTTAAGAAACTGCGGCGGGGACAAACTTGGGACTCAGACACAGGAATCCTTAAGACTCACATTGGGGAGAATAAGTCAGCCAGACACCATGCTGTCACAAAAGTAAAGCAGTTCCCAGCTGAAAGCTTTATCCATCCCAATGAATCTTTGCCATCACTTCCTACTGCTCTGTTTTTGAATGGCCCTATCGAGGACTCGGAAATATAACCACCAAAAGGTCACCATTGCAGCATCACCCAGTCAACAATCACACCAAAACTGTGGCAAATATCTCAGGGTAACTTAGCAAACTGTTTGAGGGAACTGAGCAGACTGTATATGGGTGAACTTGATGATATAAAGCTGAAGGATGAAAGATTGTTTTGAATAAACAGGGATGTCTTGGTGACATGATCCCACCTGACTCTTTTGGCACAGGAAACAGTGGAGAGTAAGGACTTGAAGCAAATCTAGTGTGTCTAGGTCCGGCCAGCATAGATTCCTGTAGTAAGTCCATCCTTCCTGAGCACCTCCAGACTGGACCATGACATGAAGCTCATGAAGCTGTTCTGGGTTTGGACAGAGCACAGGTGTGGTACTCACTGCTGACAGAATGAATCTAGTAGTAAGAACTGAGAGAAGCTTTGGAGTTTGGGGTTTGTTTTTGGTTTTTGTTTTTTTACTAGGTGCTTCAATCTGAGTCTTAAATACAGCTTGGAACACCTAAATAAGTGTCTTAGTTTTCCAAAGGAGTTGAAGCATTTAGCAACCCTTGCTGTAATCAAGAATAGCTGAGTGTTTAGTACTCTTGCAGAAAATAGGTTCTAAATTGTATGTTAAGTTACAGACCTTAGCAAAGCAATCTTTAGGAGGTATGTCAAATGTGCTTGTGCAGCTGTATACACCCACATGCAGCACAATGGTTATACATTTGCCTAAAGTAAAAAGGCTTGGAAAAACACCAGCATACCTAAAAATACAACTGGCATTAAGAGTGACCCCAGAAAAAAAGAGGAGACCAATAGTCTTGACATTTCTGAAACTCACATTGATGTTGGTGCTGTGCACTTTCCTGTTGCTCTGCCATAGTGTGATTGATTTCAGGTCTGAGTAATTTTCAGTTAAAAAGAAATGATGTCATGGAATGAGGCTGCACTGTTTGTACATGCTTTTTCATCCTACACCGTGTGCAAAAGCCCTATAAATCTCCCCAGAACTAAGAGACCCAGCTATACACCAGCAGTGACAGAAACCCCAGTTATTCCTTCCTGTTAGTGACCAAGGGTTGCCTTTCCACTTTCCACTTGCACTGCAAAACAGCCTCTCTGTGTCTTCCAGCAGGATTCAGGCTATCCTGGGTGGGTCAATCACAATATATTTAATTTTTTTTATTATTATGTTAAAGGAGCAGTAAGGAAAAGTCACAAAAAATGCTGTTCAGAGTGAAGTCCTGGTTCTTGAACTTCTAAATTAGTCATTAATCTAATTTTGAGTCCCTACCTCATGATTGATGCAGGAATAAATGCATAGCAATACATCATGGCTTTGTGTTAGAGTACATTTTAAGAGACACAGTTTTATATCAGCCTTTCCTCTTTAAGACCTCTTCTTTTACTACAGGTGACTGTAGAAGCAGGTCTTCTAGAAGACCTGTAGAAGATGCTGAGCCTCTCCACAGAGAGATCCTTGGCTGCTTTCAGAGAGATCTTTGTGTCACAGGCTGCTTTTGACAAATACTTCTCAGAGAGGCCAGGTTTTTCCCATTTCTCAGCCCATGCACCACCAGAAGAACAGTCTTGAGTCATAACTGTAGATGAAGGACATTTAGCATATTCTGAGAGATGCAGTGAGAGAGGTGGAAGAGGGTTTGCAGGGCAATAGGTATTTCTATTTTGAAAATTCAGAACTGCCATGTGAATGTGAATCATTTGTCAGTGCAGCTGGAGAGGAATCATGAGCTGTGTGAATACCTTCTGCTAGGGCCTGATGTTATCCTTTTGTTCTGAGAGCTACAGGGTGGTGGGGTGATATTGCAGCAACTACACAGCTGTCCATTTTCTACATCTTCCTCTTTCCTAGACCCCTTTCCTTGTCCCCGTGTCTCTGGTCATTTCTCTCTTCCCAGCTCTAGCACACATGCACCTAGTCATCAGCACAATGCCTCAATGTCATCTTTTCTTCCCTGCCCAAGGAAGCTGATTTTTCATTTGCCTTTAACTTGGCTAGAGCACTATCCTGAACTGATAGAAATATTTGGGTGGGAAGGGACCTCTGGAGGTCTCTACCCCAGTTCCTGCTCACAGCCAATTGTTTGGGACAGTAAGGGCTGGCTGTTTCCAAAGGAATAGCAGCAGCTGAAAGCCAACAGGGGAAACAAGGCAGGTAGAGAAAGGGGCATCCCCAGCAAAGGGAAGCACCTGAACAAGACAAGCAAGGCAGGTAAGGTGATGATAGTTGGGTTCAGCTGAGAATCGAGATTGTCAGACAAACCTGTGGTGACAAGGCAGGTCCAAGGTCAAACTAAGAAGTCAAGTCAGAAACAGGATCAGGTTTGGAGGCAGTAACCAGAGCCCCAGCAGCACTTGCCACACAAGTCCATCGTGACAAGGTAGGTCTCAGGTCAAGCCAGGAAGCCAGCCCATGGATCTAGATAAACACATTGTGTGGCCAGGTACAGGCAAGGTGTCTCAGGTAGGAGCCAAGGGTAAGAGCAAAGCAGTTGCTTTTTAAGCAGTTAAGGATAACTGCTTAAAAGCAGTTCCTGGGGCAGGGAATCAGCCCTGGCTGAGGTTCCAGCAGAATTTTCTGGAAATTCTGAAGTAACCAGAGGAGAGGGCTATCCTTCAGCTGTACTATCTCTGACCTCCCCCCAGGCTCACACAGGCAAAGCCACAGGAGCAGGAAAGATGCACTTGGGACTCTGAGTTAGTTCAGGTTGCTCAGAGTCTTGTCTAGGTGTCTTCTGAGCACCTCCAAGGATGGAGATCCTCAGCCTCTCGGGGCACCCACACTGATGTTGAAGTATGCCCTAGGGAGAGGCTTTTCCTAGTACTCACCAGGAATCTTCCTTGTTGCAAGTAATTGCTGTTGCTTCTTGTGCTTCCTCAGTGCCACTGAGAGCAGAGATTGGCTCATCTTTTGGTAAACTTGCCATGTGTGAATGAAATGTCAGGTGGCAGACACCACTCCTTTGGAAGAGCTTGCTCCTCTGTCAAAGTTACAGGATCCCCCCAAAACATAGTGCATAACTTGTCAAAAAGAACATGAGAAACCATCATATTTTCTTAAAGGTTCATCCCTGAAAATAGAGGAACTATTTTACTGGAGCATTTTATAAACATTCCACTTCCAGCAAAGGACCTTTTATCTTAAATATTTTGAGAAAAAAAAAAAAAAAAAAAAAAAGAGAGAGAAAGAGAGAGAGAGAGAAAAGCTGATCTCTTAATCTCTTAATGGATCTCATCAACCAGTTTAACAACAGAGGGGGCTGCTGGTCAGGCTGCATACAGGAGGAAAGTTCTTGACTTTGAGTTTCTGAGGACTTTTCTTAATTGTTATATATAGGCCATGGTGTGCCCAGTGTGGGCTGTTGCATTTTGTCCTTTGGGTTTTCATTCTTTTTCCGCTTGCAGTGGTTTTGTTTCATTTTTGAGGATTCTAGTCAAGTTTAATTACTTTGGATTCTGGAGGGGATTTTGTATATTTTTCATGTCTGCCAGAGAGAATTAGTGTTAGCTAGGTCTTCTGCTTCTGCATTTTTGCCTTTGTTTGCCTGATTTTTTTGTTCTGTCATGCAGTGATAAAGAACAGAACATGCATATACTGTCTCTCAGTGAAATGAGTCACTTGCCCTATCTTGCTTTATACATCCTGTTTAATGAGTATATAAAAAAAGCCAAACAAACAAATCAGAAAGTCCTAGTGTATCGTAGTGGCAGACAATACCAATTGCTACAAAAAGGAATCACTTTAAAGCATGTGTTTGAAACACCAGAAGCCAACTCCATGAAGCAATGGTATTCAAGAAAAAAAAGTTAAATGGGAATATAAGTTCATCAAAGACTCTTCAACCTGTATAGTTGACTCTGTACTTCCTACTGCACTAATTCTTGAATTAGTGCTCTTGTTAAGTATGTCATGGGTAAAAGATGCCATTTGCTGCTTCCCTGCACTTTGTGTCATTCGCGGATGTGAACATTAATGTGCTCTTATCAAGTGAGACTAAACAAGTGGAAGGTCAAAGAGATGACAAAGGAGTACAGAATACTTATTCTTTGTGGAGCAGACACAGTATCTGCAAAAATACATAAATACATTGGGATTTCAAGTCTTTTGACTTCCAGAACAGACACACTAACCACTTCTAGAAACAGTTCTTCATTTGGATGATATGAAAACATATTGTTATTACTATTTATCTTGATCTTAAATGTATTTTATACTTTCTAGAAACCTACTGACTCTCTGGGTTCTGTAAGTCAGCTTAAAAAGAAGGCCCAGGACAAGTCAGACTTAAACTTCAAATTGTTTTTGTTACTGCTTGTATCCCTTCCACCACATACTGGCTGAATGCCTCACATCACCTGATGTTTGCCTCACACGAAACATGTATTTTGTATTACAAATGCCCTGAGCAACTAAAGTTGTGCCTGCTTTGAGCCCGGGAGGTTATCCACCGCCCTACCCCCCGTGTTCCCTCCCTCCCTCCAGTTGCTGTGAGTTGAAACAGCTGTCCTCCAGAGGTCCTTCCAACCTAAATAATTGTATGGTTCTCTGACCTGGTGTTTGAGATGCTGTTCTGAGATTCCCAAGCATTTTCTTGGCTTCATCATTGTCATTCCATCTCAGAGCTGTTCTTGCATAGGTTACATTTTGTGTATCCCACCTGCCTTCCAGCTGCAGCCTTGATCCTGTGTCTGCAAGTGGTCAGTCTAAGCTTCACATTTCCTGAGTTTCCTTTAAAGCCTTTTTTCAAACTCCTTTATTCTGCAATGATAACAGAAAATCATCAGAAGCCAGGCCTGACAGCACTGATACCTCTGTACATCCTGCTGACCAAATTCTTCTCAGGGTTTTCTTGCAGTTTCCCACATTTCCATGTTACCTTCTGTCTCTGTTCTTTTGTTCAGCTTGTGTACTACCTTGCACAGCAAGAGAGGGGTCTCTAAGGGCTCCCAAACAAAACAAAAAGAAAGAGCATAACATAGTGATATTATGAAAGAAGAACCTACTATGCTTCTAATTTTGTTGGAGGATATTTGCAAGTCTGGATGTGCTAAAGCTGGGCACAGCTCTCTCTGCTTTAACCTATTTCACTCAGGTAGCAACGGTGACAAGAGGGCAGTGACCTAGGCTTCCCTGCTAGCTCTTAACCCTCCCTGCCCTGAAATCCTAACCCCTGAAGCACAGGCAGTCACTCTCCAGTCCATGAAATAAAAGTACTTTTCTCCAGGAGGGAAAGGAGTGGAGAAGAAGGATCGAACTTTTCACTACAACGTGATGATGAAAAGACTTTCCCTGACTTTGGGGGATGGAAATAACGCGGGCGGGGGGGGAGGAGGGCGGAGGGAGGGAGGGTAAGGAGAGAGAAAAAGGGAAAACAACAACAACAAAAAAAAGGGGGGACGTGAGGGGGGAGGAGGGGAGAGACAACCACTGCAAGTATCTATAAAGGAAGCTGTCACTGCGTCAGGAATGGACTCAGATGAGAGGACTAAACCCTGGGCATGGCGTGACACCCGGAACAGCCTGTCCCAGCTTGAGAGGGTTACCCCGCAGGCTCTCAGTCTCTTATTCTTTGCCCTCTCGGGAGCCCAGGGGAGCCTATATGCGTAAAACCACACCGAATCAGGCAGGGCTAGCTGATAGGAGGGGGGTGCTCTCACCAAAATTAATGCTTTGCGACGAAAGATTTCATTTTGATCAACACTACATTTTCGCTCTCGTGCTTGGTTGGGGTTTTTTTCACATGAAATAACAAAAGGACCTCTAAATCCAAATCCACACCTACGTGACTGCAGCCCGTCCCACGCCGACCCCTCACAGGCACACGGGCGGAGTGTCGGGCGGCGGATACAAAGCGGACAACGAGAGGGAACGGCCTCCCGGTGCCCGGCGGGCGGGGCAGGATGCAGACCCCGCCCCGCTCCTTCTCTCCGCGGCCAACAGCGGCCCCAGCCGGCGGCAGCCGCCGCTTCGTTCCGCGGATCCCAGACGGAGGGGTAGTCCCGGTACGCGGCCGAGGGAGTACCGCCCCGCAGGCACCGCGGTCGCCGGGGAAGGACTCGGGGGCTCAGCGCCCTGCCGGGTGTCCCGGGGGCCGCACCGGGGCAGGGCAGCGGCGGCGGGCAGGGGTCACCCACCGGCTGTGGGTGCCCGAGAGGACGCGGTCGGCGAATTCCCCGGGCCTGGCGGGAACTACCGGGGCAGCCTCTCCCCGCTCAGCCCGGCGCCCACAACGGCAGGCGACCCTTAGGGCGCGAAAGGTGGCTTTTAGGGGCGGGGGTAGTGGGTACGTGGCCTCCCCGGGAGTGCGGGAGCCGGAGGGGATTGACACCGCGTCCGTGCTGCCAGCCGGGGGGGCTTCCCCGGTCTGCAGCCACCAAGGCTGATAGCCCCGTGTTGGCAGGGCGCGGTCTGTCTCTTGTTCTCGCCTCCTCTCAGCCTTTGAGAAAAAGCTATTTAAACCAATCCAAAACAAAACAGAAAAGGTAATGAAGAGGCTGTAAAACAGAAGGAAGTAAAGGTGTGAGTGCTGCTTCCCCGGGAGCAGGGTAAGAAGGGGACTTAATGTTGTTGCCGCAGTGCAACACCCTAGCACGAGGTGAAGAATAGAGAAGCAGCGACAATAAAAGTGTTTGAAAGTGATCTTGCCCAGCACACAGGCCAGTGCCTTCCGTGAGGGTTTTACTTGATCAGAGCCTGGGTAATGCTAAGCTCGCACGTGTAGGGAGTGCTGCAATAAGTGAAAACACACACCCCAAAAAGGCTTCAAAGCCTTGTACTTTGGGTGCAGAAACACCAGACTTCGGTTTTCTCCTTGTGCATAGGTGTCATGGTTGTCCTTGGTTACGCAATGACAGATTGTTTTCCCGGCGAAGTCCCTCCTTTGTTCCACGGGTAGGCAGAACACTGCTCACAGAAAGAGAAAAAAAGTAGCTATTTGCTAGTTTTCTCTTTTTTTTTTTTTTTTTTCCTTACATATACAGTATACAAAGCCATCAGCTATTTACTGCACAAATCTGAACTCCATTCTACAAACAGGACTATCGATCTCATGCTTTCCTGTAGTGTTTATCATCCCTGCATTGAAAGGCACCATAAATTTGAAGTAACTTCTTTCACAAGAGGCCCATAAGCCAGTATGATATTATTACTATTTTATAGACAGGAAACATAGTAGCTAAAATACATGTTCTGGGTTACTTTGAGTGTCACTTTTTGGAGTGCTATATGGCACATATAGAGTCTCTATGCCACTCGTACTGATTTCAGTCACAAATACAAGATCTAAGCAATTGTGCAACTCAAACCAAAGCCTCAAATAGAGAGCCTTTGCAAGAAGGAGCACAGGACTGGTGGCTTTTGGGTTCACATGCTGATGCCCAGTATCACCTGGGAGCTCTGCGGCAGAGGCAGGGAGCTGCTAAGGTGGTGTCAAGGGGCCCACAAATATTGTGTTGCAAAGATGAATTTTTCAGATGATTCTGTATCAGTTTGTGACATCTAGATAATGAGCAAGGGGAATTAGACATTCTCATTGATAAGCATGTATTTGATATAATTAGCATTACAAAAAACCCGGTGGGATGATTTGCATGATTGCAGTGCTTGAGTTCCCTGGTTAGTGCCTATTCAGAGAGGACAGGGAGGTTAAAAAATAAAAAATTAAGTGCTGAGGAAGAATGATGCTGTGGCTTTAGGGACAGCAGTTGCTTCTGTACAGATGCTGAAAGCATTGCAGGCTGTGTGTGCCCAGCTGCTTGTGAAAGCAATGCAGAATGTGCCTGGCAGGGGTAGAGCTGAGAGAGTTGGAGGGGAGCACTGAGGCAGGAGCTTTGGGAGACCTGAATTGGGGAGATGTGTGGGAAGCTCCTGCAGCAATAGTAAGGATGTCTCATTAAGTGCTTGCTGCAATTATTGGACACACACAGTGAAAGGGTCAGTGCTGCCATAAGCTGGCTTGGTTTTGGGGTGGATTGTAATGGGAAGTGAGGCATTAATTGTTGGCCTGGGACTCAGAGGTTGACTTCATGGCCTGGTTTCTTTGTTTGGACATCTAGAGCATAACTTGAACCACCAACATGCAGGCTTGGAGCTCCAACAGGACCTGCCTTTAGAGGAGGAAAGTGATATAGGAATTAATTATAAAGAAACAGGCAGAAAAATACCAGTGCGATCTGACAGTTGGTTGTGCAAAGTTTATTACGTGGCCAGAGTCCATGGCTATAATCAACGTGAAAATGCCATCTTAGTTCAGAGGCAATAAGAATGAGAAATTTAGAAAGTAAAAGGGTAAGACAGACAAAAAGGTGATGTGGGTCATTCTGTCTTTCTGCATTTTGTACCTCCTAATAGTGAGGGAAAGCCAGGGAGTGAGACATTGTGACTTATTGGACAAGGAAGAATTAAATACAGGAGGAGCAATAAGAAAATTGTCCAGATACTTAATTTGGAAATTATATTTATTGACTTCAGCTGTTTCAGAGTAACTGCCAGGAGCAATATACTGTCAATCTGATAAGTAGATCATTGCCACAGGCAGGGTGATATTGGTGCTTCTAAGGGAAATGGCCAGGCTCATTACTTGAGCTATTTTTGAAGCCTGTTGTGCCCTGTTGTGCGCAAAATTCTCCATTTTGCTTTCTTCAAACTTGACCCTGTGCAACTCTGTTCTCTCCATGCTGTCCTTCCTCCTCTCATTTTCTAGACACACAGTCTGAAAATACTAAGAAAAACTATTCTCTTCCAAAACCATGAGGCATTTTGCACCAAAGTCATAATTCAGATGGAAGAGCAATCAAAACATGGGATGAAGCTGACTGTGCCTAGCTTTTCCGCCACTTCTATTTCTGTCCTTGGGTTGACTTCTGTAGGTTTCTATAGGGGATAGTCTTCACCAATTTAAAGAATAAAATATAATTTGGGGTGGAAAAAAGTGTTATCTCCTGGCTTGGGTTTAGTATGGAGATGGTGTTAGTGACCATGAGAAATAACCTCTCCATTGCTGATGGTTTGATCTGACTGAGCTTTGTAGTGCTTTTCCTGTCAGTTGGGTTGAGTGGAGTGCTGAGTAGAGACCTTAGAATGTGACAGACAGCCCTTTCCCAAGCAGAGTTTCTGTCAGCAGCTGTGGAGGGTAGTTGTCCTGCTTTATGTTTCAGATTGCCAGGGTTGTCTGTGAAACATCAGACACTGCACTGCAGCAAAGCCTGAAAGGAACAGGCTAAAGCTCTGAGACACTGGTGAAGATGCTTGTGCTCCTCACCAGAGGAACATTTTGAGACACTGACAACACAGTGATCCTACCAAGAACAGAGGATCTTCATAGCACTGTGTCTCTGTGTTCGAATACCAGGGGAAATGGCTAGAATGGCCTTTTGTTTCCATGCTTTGGACTCATGCCATTGTGATGGTTGCTTTTTGGAATCTGAGGTGGGGCTTTGCTTGTGCATGAGCCTGCAGCCACTTGGAGCTTATAGCTTCTTGATCTCATGTAGTTCATGAGTGCCAGTTGATGCTTTTTGTCCTGCATGAAACCAGCATCTAATCCACCTCAAGTGCCTTCCCTGTACAGCTTAAGGACTGAATTCCAGGCTATAATTTTGAAGAGAGAGATGGTCAAGGAAAGACAGCATATCTTTCTTATATTTTGTTGCTTCCATTGCTTTTTGGGGAAAGGAAAGGAAAGGAAAGGAAAGGAAAGGAAAGGAAAGGAAAGGAAAGGAAAGGAAAGGAAAGGAAAGGAAAGGAAAGGAAAGGAAAGGAAAGGAAAGGAAAGGAAAGGAAAGGAAAGGAAAGGAAAGGAAAGGACATCCATATAGTGGGGCAAACTGTAGAAAGAGAATCCACTTGGCTGTACATGGCTGCAGGGTAAACTGGAAGCTTTGTTGGTAAGGCTCAATGTCCATGTTTTCTCTGGCTTGTGGAGTTTATTTGGCTGCTGGATAAATGTTATAAAGAAAATGATACCACAAAGACTTGAAGAACAATTGTAACATCTGACATTGTTCCTATGTGCAGCTCTAGGGCATTTCTTAATACCATCCTTGTTTCTACACTGAGTTTAGGTGATTGCATGCATCTCAGTTGTTGTAGAGAAAGAAGCATGTCTGGAAATGGCACACCTTGTAGGGCTCAGTCACTCTCAGCTGGTGCCACTTTGCTCTCCACATTATCGCAGTTTTTGAAGAGGGTGGGTAAAGGAGAAGAATTGCAGCCTACAGAAGAATTTGGATGGATCTCATCCAGCTCCAGCACCCTGTTACATGCCCCATCAGCAATTATGATGAAACTCCTTATAGCCTGGGCAGTAAGTCAGTGTGGAGGGCAGGTGTGGTAACCATAAGGGGATGTGGGCAGAGCATGTAGGAATTAGGAAGAGGTACAGCACAGACCTTGGGAGTACCTTACCGTTATTTGCATAGAGAGCTTCCTTTCTCTTCCATCCCACCCCCCACTATCTCACCCCCTGAAGTGTAGGACTTGGCAGCTAGATGAGTCTTCATTAATTGCATTTAGCCTGCAAAGTGGGTGGATGAGGATGTGGGGACCAGGAGGGATGCGCTTTTGCCTATAAGATGTTCTCAGGATGTCATTTATCAGTTGGTAAGGGACACAGATCTCTTTTAGGAGTAATTCCTTTGTGTTCTTTCATGTGGAGAATGGCAACTCAAAAGCTGTTGTAGAATCCCTCCCATCTTATTCTTTCTTTTTTTCCCCCTCTGTTAGCACTTCACTGCTGTCACCCTCAGCATTCCAGAATCATGACTCAGGACTGATGTGATGCAGGAACCTGAGAGCTTGTTTATGCCACTAGAACAGGGTAGACACTGTTGCTTCCTTGGCTCACTCCTTACCCACCGTTCCACCTCAAATAATATTTTTGCCCTGTTATCTGAGGACTTTTCCTGTCCTCTGGCTTCTTAATGAGTCTACAACAGTTTGTTCTTTCCTATCTGCAAGTCCTGTGTTGTTACTCCCTTCCCAAAATGTTTAGCTCCTCTTTTCTTCTCATGTCACTGGCTCCATACTCCTGATTTCTCCACAGCTTTCAAGACTAGGTTGCTTGTTCAGCTTGTCCTAGTCTTCCCTTCTCTAGGACGTGCTTCCATTACAGCTGTCAGTCTTGACTTTTTTTAAGCCTATGTACTCTGATTTTCAAACTAGTCACATTATTCAGCCAGTCAAGTTTCTTTTCTCCCTTTTACACCCCCTCATTTTCCAACAACTCCTTCTGTTTTAACCCCCCATGCCAGTTCTAGTGTCTTTACGCTCCTTGCCCTCATCAATTCTCCATGCTTTGCTTCCCCAGGGGACTTGCTGTCCTCCTTGCACTCACCTGCTCTTCCTTCATCCTGTTTGGACCCAGAGCAGTCAGCAGCAACTGAGTCCTCGCTGGCAACCCAGGCTGGGCAGTGGTTGCAGATGATGGTTGGCTTTTTCCCACAGCCCTACAGTACCTATGCTTATTCCACCTTTGTGAGGCAGTGGTCACTAAAGGTCTAAAGTGTACCTACTGAGCCTGTATAAATCAGATTATTTTTTTTTCTGAAAGCCTTATCACTTATCACAATTTTGCATGGATTTTTCAGGGGATAGTGAGCAGCATAGCTGTAATGAGAGAATAACTCTTTGTAGGCTCCAGCTTGGGCTGCAGTTGTACTTAATAAAGGACTTGTCTTTTAACAAACACTTTAGCACTCTAAACCAAAATGGTTTGCTCTGTTTTGTTTTACTTTTTTTTTTCCATGATTAATTAAATGTTCAGGCTGAAGCCACATTTAAAGAGAAAATTAAAAAAAAAAAAAAAAAAAAAAAAAAAAATCAGATGTAGGCAGACAGCCAGAATGGAAAATTTCAGCTCCAATTGTAAAAGTTACAAGCAACTGAACAGTTTACAGTGGGAATGCCCAGACAGTCTAGTTCTACCTCGCCTGGTAATTTTGTCCTTGGTTCACCAGCAGTTTGACCTTGTTACTCTGGGATCAGTCACACTGCTGTCCTTAGCAACTCCAGAATAAGGCAGGAATATTGCACTTGTTTTGCCATAGATCATGCCTCTCAGAAGCTGTGTCTGAATTGCAAAGCAGACAAAGTGAGGTCTGATGGCTGGAAACAGCCACTTTACACACAAAGACTGCAATATTTCTTTGGAAAGAGAGAAGGGCAAACCTGAAACCTGGAGGGTTTTTATAATATGGTTGTTCTGTTAGCAGTGCCACCAGTGTAAATCAGTCAACTTAAAAACACTTTCATTATACTTCTAAAAACAGCCCATGTGGACATGTTTAAGCCTCACCTAAGATGGACCATTTTAAAGTGGTATAATTAAGTTTGGCGAGTTCTTAAAGGATGAGGCACCTGTTCACTTATCGCAGTTCAAGTGGTGAGAGCCTGCATGCTGACATGGCTTCTTGCTTCCCAGGACACTGATGCCACTCCTGTGCCGGCCTGCAACACACAGGCACTGAGCGGGAGCTATTGCCCCTGCAAAAATACAGCTCCTGCTCCCTGGAGAAGCAGCGCGGATGCAACAAGTACCCTGTTTCTCTGTGAAAGGTGCAAGAGAGGGAAGGCTGCAAGGCACAGGACCTGCAGAGGGCGCTAAGAAGGACAGGAGAAGGAGGGTGTTCAGGGGAGAGGAGAAAGGGGCTGCTGGCAGGACAGGCAGGCAGGCTCTGAAAAGTGGGATGCCCAGGTGGGGTCCAAGCATGGACCAGCTTCCTTACCTCATACCTCCACCTGGAGCTGTGTTGTGAAGTGCTGGACTTGACACAGGAGCAGCACACATTCTGCTCTGTCATCAAAGAGTAGCAGCTTCTACTGCAGTAGGTCAGCAGTGGACACCTAGGAGCACCTAAACTGCGACCAATTTCCACTAAGTGAGCGTGTACCCAAACTGCAGATCTATTCAATTAAAGCTAGGCTTGGAGCAGTTCCTCCTCTGCATTAGGAGTTCTCAGTAGTTTAGTAAACAAATGTAACATTTATGTAAACACATCTTGTGCAAATGGTACAGAATGGACTATACCTTGCAAACTGAAGCTCTCTGTTAGCTCAGCCTCACATAACAGCCTCTGAGCAAAAGAAGTGGAATACAGCCATCTTCCTGAGGACACAGATTTGAGCCCTACTTAGTGAGTGCTCAAGTGCGTGGAGATTTGAAAATCAGCAAGCAGGAAGGATTGTCAAAAGGTCTTGGTACTCCCAGTCTCTGAGTCTGGAGCTCCTACTCCAAGACCATAGAGCACTGCCTGAGCTCACTTGCTTGCTTGTTTCTAAATGATGCCAGAAGATCATCCACGAAGAAAATGATGACAGGCAGAAGAAAACGCGGCACTTTGCAGGCTGCATCCTCTGCTGCATTCACTGCACTGCTGCTGCTTTCCCTGTTAAAAAGGTCTGCCACAGGGGGACTCCCTGGGAAACACGGAGTTTACCAAGGGGGGCTCCTGTATCTGCTGCCAGAAAAGCCACCAGACAAAGGGACCACACCTCGTCAGCACTGCCAGCAAGGGTGACCAGGGCTGTCCATGGGCGTGCAGCTGTAGGTGTGCTCTGACAGGCCCCTTCTCCAGCTTCCCTGAAATAAGGCCAGCTGGAGGGCCTTCCCTCTGTAGCAGCAGTGGCAGGTTTTCCAAGCATCCAACCTTGCTGCTGCTCTAAGACCTCATCCCTATGCTCATTCTCTGGGGATCTGTCTGATCGGACACCGGTGTCTTCGCTGCGTCCCACCCTGCTCAGCACCACCGCAACGTTTCACTACCTTGCCACTGCTTCCCAGACCGCCTTGATACTTGCAATACACAAAGTCTATAATTTTGAAGGCTCCATTCCGGGTGCAGGAAATTATGAGGTTTTTTGCTTCCTTTCTGCATGCAAACCTGCTCCATGTTATTTGAGCTTTTGGGGCTTACACATGAAATTCAAAAGGTGCACAAAAGCAGCGGTGGGACTGAAAGCAAAATCCACAGACAATGGTAAAAACCATGTTCAGAAGCGAAACACGCTTGTGCGAGCAGAGGGCAAGATGAGGAGTTATCTTCCACAGCAGGCGCTCGATAACGCAGATGCGAGGGGATAACGCCTTTAGCGAGCAGAGCAAAACGCAGCGAGAGGGCGAGGTGCGGGAGGCCTTCTGGATGGCAGCAGGGCACCCAGCAAAGTAGGTCAGGGCTTGGCAGCCATGAAAGCTGTGCCAGCACAGCCCTGGGCCCCATGGCAGCAGGGGCTCCATCCAGACCAGGCACAGGCATACAACTGCCGAGCCATTGCTCCGGCTTTGTGCTTTTCTGCTGACTCGAAGGTGGCCGGGGGACAGCGGGCAGCACCTCACCCGAAGGCTGGGCGAGCGGTCTGGCAGGGAGGGGACCAGAGCAAGGGGCCCGTCACAGGTTGGGAAGGTGAGGGGCAGAGAGGTGGGCAGCCCCTGAGAGCTTGAGGAGGCAGAGGGCCCCGGGGGCGCTGGCAGGGCCGCCCGCCAGTCTAGGTTCTGGCTTTGGCCTCGCTGCCCGGCGGCTGCTGCGGGGCGGGGGGTTGAACGGGGACGGTGACGGGGGCGGGGACGGTGTGCGGAACGGCTGCTGGGGGCCGGTGGGCAGCCCGGGCGGGTGCCGACTGCGGAGCCCAACAAGAGCGGCGGGGTCCGGCCCACTGGGGTCAGGCCTCCGCCGCGACTATTATGGGATGGCGAGGCCGGCGGAGGGGGGGATGGGGGGAAGGCAAGCGGTGGGTATTATGGGATGGTGAGGCCTTCTGCAGTGGGGGAGGGAGGGCTGCGACTATTATGGGATGGCGAGGCCTCCCGCGACCGGAGGGGGGCAGGTGGGTGGCAGGGAGTATTATGGGATGTCGGGCCCCTCCTGCCGCTGGGGGAGTATTATGGGATGGGGATGCCCCATGAGGCGGGCGGAGAGGGGCGGGAGGCTATTATGGGATGGCAGGGGCCAGGCACAGCCGGCGTGAGGGGAGCGTATTATGGGATGGCAGCGTTCCCAAGCGCCTGTGGCCGGGCGGCTATTATGGGATACCGCTGTACCTAGGGCGGGCTGCCTCCTTGGGAGATATTATGGGATGCGGCGGACAGAGGAGGAGGGGGGGGAGAAGGAGGGAGTTATCATGGCACGTCGGTGCAGCCTGGGGCATGGAGGAGGGGGGTGCGGGGGTGTGAGGCTGCAGCTCCAGGCAGGCTTCCTGGCGGTACCCGCTGGGGCACGCCCCCCTCGGCGCGGCGGCTCCGCTCTCCCTTCGTCCCGCTCCAGGTCCTGCCGGTGCCTCCGTCCCTCCCGCTTGCCCCCTGGGCCCCTCGCCCCGGCTCCCCCTCTTCTGCCTCTCAGCAGTCATAACCAATAAAGCCAGCGGGGTATTATGGGATGGCTGCTCCATGGTGTGGGGATGGGGGTGGGGTGTGGGGGGTGGTTGCCATGGAGCATTTCCCGTGGGTGGCTATTATGGGATGGACTCGCCTTTGTGAACTATTATGGGATGCGGCAGGGTGGGGCTGCCCAGGAGGGCTGCTCGGGGCCTTCACCCCGGTGTCCTCCGGGAAAGGAGATGGGGGGAAGCACGGCAGGAGGATGTGAATGCAGGGACAGCAGCAGGCACAGAAAGAGACAAAAAGGCGGTGGGGGCCACGGCTGCCCACTTCACGTGGGTTATATAGAAATCCTCGTCTGAGTGCCCGGGATGATGAGACTGCCATTGGGCGCTCCCGCCACCAGGAGTCTGCGGGCTTCTGCTTGCACTCGAAGCAAATGGTGTTGTCTTCCTAGTTGAGGAAGGAAAGATAGACACAGCCCTTCAAACTGAGGCTCGAGAGCATCCCAACGACTTGCGATGTATTTTTCTTAAGAAAAAACTTGACGTGTAAATCCTAGTGTCACAAAGCTAGGAGCTGGCAACTTCAAGAAACACACAGTGCGTGGCACAAAGCAAGGCTCATTTCTGAGTAGTTCATCTCAGAGCAGAACCTGATCTGTTTTCATTGGTTTCTGCCCCAAGCACAGCCCCAAGGTTACCTGGCTGGTTATTGTTGCCTCTTACGGGACAAGAGAAAACCTCCTCCAGGCACTCGTGGTTCTAGCAGCTTTGCAAAGATCTGGCTGATTATGAGCTGAGGGTGACTTAGTAGGGATCACCATTGAGATCTAAGTCTCTTACATCTTTTTCAAGCAAAAGCCAGTTCCATCAGCTCTGCTCAGCAGAAGTGGGGTCCATACCCAATCAAATGGGGTATCCAACCTCCAGGCTAATTCACACTGTTCCCTGTAGCGCAGTTGTTGCTGGGTGCAGCACTGGAAACGCCTCTCACAGATCCAGCTGGAGGTTATGAGATGAAGGAGAATTCTGTCCCAGCCTGTTTTTTCAGTATTTCTGCTACCTGAGCTCAAGAGGAGATGTGTTGCAGTGATTTTTGCCAACCCACACCAGCTTTAATACAGGAAGCAAGAGCAGGGATCACAGAATTGCAATCCAGGCAACTTGAACCAGTAGGCTGTTATTGCAGTCCCTTTGAGACCACTTGCTGCTTCTCTGACTGGATCCAACTTTGTTTCACGAAGAGGAGAGCAGGGTATCTCTGTCGAAGGCACTTTAAAGAAACGGGAATGTAAAAATGATAACTAATAAGCATTCTGAGTATAGCTTCCAGCTTTCAGTATTCACTGTATACAATGTTCTCTGTTTAAAGACCGGTGATGTTACAAAGTCAAAATTTTACAATTGCAAAATAACATTTGTTTCTTAGAATTTAGCAAGTGCCTCCGACTGCAGGAAAAAAAAAAAAAAAAAAGTGAAGATAAATGTGGAAAATTTAAATCTGGATGTCTGATCTCTGGTAAAGTTCTGAGTAACTGAACAGAGACTTGTGATGGAAAATATCAAGTAACCTTAGCTAGCTTGGGTGGCAGTACCAAGTGTGTCTGTGATGTTTTTTAGAGCAAGCAAACTAGCAAACCCTAGAGAGAGATAGAGATCGCCAATTCAGATTTGCAGGGGGCTGAGCAATCCCCAATCTCCTCTTCATCTCCCCCTCGCCTCAGTTCTCTGCCGCAAGTCCCGGCCTCATGCACCGAGCACGCCTGCCTGGCGCGGTGCGGCTCCGGCTGCGCGGCCGCGCCATTCACCCTGCCCCCTCCTCCTCCTGGCAAAACAGGAGACAAGGCTCACGGACGAGCGCCGAGTGAAGTCTGAACTGCTGCTCTTCTAGCGGGAAGTAGATGTAGAGTCATGCTGGCATGTGGGCAGCCCTCACCTAGGTGGCTGTGAAAGAGCCTGGATCCTCCACTGGCACTCACATGTACTCAAAAAAGGAGCACACATCGTCTGTTCAGTGGATCTCGGCTGGCTGTGTACTCGCGAATTCCCTGCCTGCAAGTCTGTCTCTGCCTCTTGTTCCGCTAGCATTTGTTTGCTGCAGGAGCAGCTTCTTTGACACAACAGGAGGGGCTCTTGTCGCTTCTCCACCAGATGAGGAGACTGTGTCATTTGTGTCATTTGCTTCCATGTCTGACACCACCAAAGCAAAGATACTTCTGTTGCGCTAAAAAAATAAATGCACGCTTCTCAATGAAAATAAAACCAACGAAAACAAACCAACAAACCAAAACACCATTAGAAGCGGGGTGGGAGCACAATTAAGAGAGCAGCAACAAAAATGTATCGTTTAGATTTCCTTAGCTTGATATAGAGACTACAGAAATATGGAAGAGTATCTTGGGCAGAGGAAAGAACTTTGCAGTGTTGGGGAGGACTTGCAAGAAATCAGAACAATTGCTTTGGCTACTGCTGGGGACACAGGATTCTCACAAGATCGTTTAAAATGGGGGGGGAGGGAGAGAGGCTGGAGAAACAGGGACTCTTGAACCACAACTGGAGACTGAGTTAAAATTTGGCCCAGTTCCTTACTCATTTAAAAGTAAAACTTATCTGGGAGTTTGATACCCCTCTCCTCTCAAAATGGTCTAGAGCAAAATTGTCTGCCTTACCAAAGAATAACAGAAGGCAAGACTTGTCAGAAATCCTGAGTAAAGATTACCTGGCAGAAGCTGTAAGACCTCAATTCAGAGTCATGGCAAGCAACAGTGTGATCAGGAGAGCCTACTGGGCTGCTGAATAGAGAACACAAAGTAAGTATGTTCACATCTGCTACAGTGGGTCACAACTAGGTTAAAGGAAGAGGTGAAATATGCTTGCAGCCTTTGAGGAGCAGCATCACGTTTAAGGATACATCGAATTATACCTGTTCTACACAGACACTGAAAGATGTTGTTCATGTTACTAGCTGTACGTAACCTGACAAAACGGGTATGACAGAAGGCTAGAGTAATGCTGAGTCAGAGGAACAGCAAAAATTAAGAAGAGTAAAACAGAAGTATGTTTGTATCCGAGAACCCTTATGAAGCAATACTGTGGCAGCATCACAACATCTGTCATCTAAGCACATTAACACCCTTGCTTTGTTATTGGACATGAAAGGAGTACAGTGCAAAAATAACCCAAGAGACCATAAACTGACCTTCTAAGATCACATTGTCTGCAGCACCAGCAAGTCATGCTTGTGGTCTGTTATCTGAGCTGTTCACACTAGCCTGGAAAGTCTCCTCTCCAAAATGCTCAGAAAGTCCCTTCCCCTCACCCTTGCTTCTCACACTGGGCAGCACAAAAATTCCTTGCGCTGAGGCTTTTGGCCTCCATCCATGCCTGAGTGAAAACACTGAACCAGTACCAGGTTGAAACAAGGTCATACTTGGCTCTTCTTATTACTTCGGAGAAACGTCCCTGTTGAAAGTGAAACTGAGGAAGGGCTGTGGGCCTGATAAAATCCTGGGCAGGGGAGGCTGTGCAGGAGGTGGAGGAAGGTGGGGCAGGACTCTCCTAGATTCCCAGGTCGGAACCCAGGACTTTGAGGGACTCAGACCATTCACAAAACTACAGAAATCATTGAAACAGAGGAGATATAGAGCCCCCTTCACCCTGTTGTCCTCAAGAAGAGCTCAGCAGGGATGCATTGTAGGGTCCTCTGGTTGGCTGGAATTTCCCCACCACAGGTGCAGCACCAAAGTGAGGGAATGTTCACAGGCATTTTCCCTAAGGGAAGTGTGGGTTGTTTGGGGCTTTTATGCCCTTCAGCAGGAAGGGAAGATGATCTTGTTGTAATTGTTCCCAAGCTAAATGCTCTAAACTCAGACAATTCAGTTAAACCAGGTAGGTGATCAAACCACAGTAAAGTAGATAGGGCAACTTCCAGGTTTAAATCAGACAAACATGGAAATCTATCTCACAGTGTTATCATCAAAGGAAAACATTTATAAGTCTATTTAAAAAAAAAATCCATTTAATCTACTTGGCCCTCACAAACACTAAAAACACCTTAATCATAATAATTTACATACTGCATGGATTGTTTTTGGTTTTTTAAGGAGTGAAAATGATGGTTTCTGCTGACAGAAACTTCAAGTTCCAAAGAAAAAAGAGATGGAGCTGAGGCAGGGAACCTTGGGGGCATTTGTGATAAAACTGCAAAACTGTACAGAGAAAGATGTCAGGCAAAGCAGCGGCTTGTTGGGAAGCCCAGCACTTAAGTGACTATTTTGCCCTGTGGAAGCACACGGTGGTGATGGGCATGTGGAGGAGACGGTGGAATTCGATGGAACCTCAGCAGAGGCTTTTGCTTAAGGAGGTGGGTGGCTGGTCAGGGGATGCACACATTGGACAGTGTGGCAAAAGCGTGAAACATTGTCAGGCAGCAGAGGCAATGGGATGGTGTTACGGAGTACCTGTGTGGACCTGTTTTTGGTGTGGTTTGGTGGACAAAGCACGTATCATGTTACAGGATCTGTAACGACCTGTTGCGGTCTGTAGCTGTAAATCCTCCGCTTGTATTCTGGGTTGTTTCACTGTGGTGAGACGGAACACTCATGTGCACCCACGAGCGCAGGAGAGCAGAGTTGTCTGAGAGGAGTGAGTGCAGTCATCGATACCTATGTGTTTACCAGGAGAGATGGACAGGACTGTGCCTCTGTGCTGAGATTAATGGTGTCAGGAAGATGCTAAACAGGGGACAGGCAGTATTGTGGCTTGTGATTTTGCTTAATGGGAAATTAATGATATGGTCGCACATGCATAATTGGAGTATATTTATACTTACGAACCGTTCATATCCATGTAAGTGATGATGAGTTTCCCAGCAGAGGGCTGCAGCAGGGATCAGCATGTGGTGCAGAGCAGAGGGTGAGAGGGAGGAGCGGTATATATGGAGATGCAGTGCACCATGGAATCACGGAATGGTTTGGGTCGGAAGTGACCTTAAAGATCATCTAGTTCCAACCCCACCAGCCATGGGCAGGAACACTTCCCAGTAGACCAGGTTGCTCCAAGCTCCATCCAACCTAACCTTCAACACTTCCAGGAAGGGGGTAGCCACAGCTTCCCTGGGCAACCTGTGCCAGTGTCCCTGGGGTACAGATAGTTCTGTAGGTGCCAGCAGCCAGGAGATGCAGTGGGGAGGCAGAGGAAGCCACCGCTGGTGCCCCACACGCTTTTCAGTGACTGCACTGCAGGGTCTCATGAGCCTCGGAGGGGCCCCGTGAGCACGCCGAGATGTGGGTTGCCGGTGGGGACCCCATCTCCTCCGGCCGGGTGAGGGTGCTACCTGCTGAGCTGCCTGGGGCCTGTGTCAGCGGGCGGCGCGCAGGGGCCGGGCGATGCCAGAACGCTTCGGGCTGCGTGGCTGGCCCCGTGCCCCGGGACCTTGACGGCGGTGCACAGAGACCGGGGGGAGGGGGACAGGCGGAGGGCAAGACCCCGGGGTGGCGGGCAGGTGGAGTTGGGCGGCGGGATGGGGGTGCGCGTGTGTGCGGAGGGATGTCGGAGTGGCGGCGGAGCCAAATATTATGGGATGCCGGGATGGACGGTGGCTCCCGGCGACTATTATGGGATGCCTGCTTGGGCGGGGGGAAGGTGGGGGTGGAAATGTGTGTGACTATTATGGGATGTTCTGGGGGTTACTACGGTGTGCCCCCCCCACACCCCCCTACCCCCCGCCGCCCCGCTCCCCCCCATCCCCGCACGAGGGACGCGCCTGGGATGGGGTGGGAGCGCAGCGGGGGGGAGGGAGGTCCTTGCTCCAGCGCGTGGTCCCGGGCACGGGGAGGGAGGAGGGACACACGGACACACACACACACAGAGTATTATGGGATGCCGGAGCAAAGGGGTGCGAGCATGGAGAGTATTATGGGATGTTTCTCGGAGGGTGTGTGTGTGTGTTGGGGGGGGTGGGGGGAGGGCGTATTATGGGATGTTCCCGGCGGGAGGGGTTATTATTATGGGATGTCAGGCCGGGCAGTGAGTGGGAAGTTCTGAGGGGAGGGCGAGTATTATGGGATGCCTTGGTGCGGGGAAGGGGGGTGTGGGGGGGAAGTTGCTAGGGAGACGGAGGCGGGGCCTGTTGCCGGGGTCCAGGGGATATTATGGGATGGAGGCGGGAGCGGGGCGGGGCCTGGCCAGGTTTTTTCCCCTTTAAGAGGCGGTGCCGGGGCAGGAGCCATTTTCCCTTCAGCAGGAGCAGGAGCAGGAGCAGCGGCGGTGGCGGCGAGCGAGGAGCCGGGTGAGGAGCCGGGAGGGGAGGGTGGCGGGCAAGACCTTCCGCCGCCTCTTTGGGCGCCTCTCCGCCGGATGCCCCTATGCGCTAGGCCCCCCCCCCCCCACATCGCCTTCCCCTCCCCCAGCCGCAGTTTCCCCCGGGGGCTGTTTCGTCCCGTCCCCTTGCCTGGCCGGCCGCAGGGTATTCCCCCCTCCCCTCCCCCACCTGACACTGCGCCGGGGAGCGGCCGGTCCCCGTGGTCTTGGGGGGCGCCCGCCAGGGTTACGGCGCCTGTCCCCGGGGAGCTGCGGCCCCTCGCGAGCCGGACTTCCCCGGCCCCGCCCCGCGCCCCCGCCCGGGAGACCGAGCCCCGCCGAGACGCTGCCCCCCTCCCCCCCACCCCCTCTCGCCGCCCCCGCCCTGCGCCGCGCAGCCCCGCTCCGGGCGGGGGCGCGGGTGCGGCGGGCAGCCGAGCGGGGCTGCCGGCGCCGTGCAGCCTGCCCTGCCTTTTGTGTGTGGCCGGCGGCGGAGGGGGAGGAGGAAGACGCTGGCCTGCCTCTCCGGTCGCCGCGGTGTCAGCCCGGGGCCGCCGCGCCAACTTTGGGCGGGCGAGTTGGGGACTGCCGGCAGCGCCGGTTCCTCCGCTGCCCTCCGTACCAGGTTCCCTGCCGCGGCTCGCTGACAGCGTCCCGGCCGGACCGCGGTCTCCTTGGGAAGCACAGCTGCCCTTCCTCCGTCGCCGCCTTTTCTCAGCTCCGGGTACCAATAACTGAGGGCAGCTTGCTGCAGAGGACAGGAGAATTTTCCTGCAGGACAGCTGTTTTGGCTTCCTCGATAGAGAGGAGTTGCTGACTCAGTTTAATATCTTGTGCCTTCAAAGCCTGCTTCATCACAACTCTTAATGTGATACTTGCTGCCAGTGTTTCTATTATCTGTAGGGTCGAAATCCAGTAAAGTTGCTGTCTTAAGCTTTCTCACAGATCCTCTTGGTAGCACTATTGCTTTGAAAAACGGAGTTCGGGTCTGCTGTAACTTTCTCTTCTTCTTTTCAATGAAGTACTGGCTTGACAGGCAAAAATTCGACATCCTGTGTAAGTCCAGGCCTCCCCCAGTTCGGAGGACATGGCATCAGGCATTGGATCTCCGTCACCGTGCTCAGGGGGCAGCGATGATGATGAGATGGAGATACTATTGAACAACACTATCCCCCAGCATCCAGGTATGGAGAGCCTGCAGGGTGTGCATGTGAGATGGGTGTATTGCTAGTTTAAAGCTGATCATGTGAACTACATTATGTGCTGGGGAATGGAATTTTTCTTTTTAACTACGAGTCATGCATATGTTTTTGATTTTGATATCAGAGTCCTAGGGTTACTTCAAAGCACAAGGCTCGTGGCTCTGTATCAGGTGGAGAGCTGACTTTGTTCCAAGCCATTGCAGGCTGTCAGGACCTGTGCTTTGAGGAGGTGTAAGGAGTGGATGCAAGGTATCCAGTTCTGATTGGGTACCAAAATGCCTTCGAGTTTCATGTTTTGTGAATGGGGAGTGGGGTAGTATGTGAAAGGGCAAGGTGCCTGGCTTTCTTTCATCTGGGAACTCGGACGACGTCCAGAGCAAACTGCCCTGGGCTGTTGCATGACCCACTTTCCTTTGTCACCACACCCAATTATTGAGATTTCTTGTGGTTCTCGCTCTGTGCTGCTTTGCTCACCTTTGCTTGTCTTTTAGTCTTTGTACCTTGACTTTTCCCATGCGCTTGCATCCTTGTCACCAATGTGAGACTTGAGCTAGAGCCCTGGGTAATCTTCCAGTTTGGGTTTTTTGTTGCTGCTCTTGTTGATGGCTTGCTCTGAGCACCTGCGTGCATCTGGATCCTCTGCTTCCTTGTGAAAAGGAATAATGTATTCTCATGTGATGGATTGTAAGACAAGTTTTAGTTTTCCTACTAACTTAGGCTGTAGTGTTGTACAAGAAAATGTTGCAACTAGAAAGTGGTGTTGTGGTGTTTTTGTTAAGGATTTTTTCTTAAGTTTTGGCTCTCGGGCTTTGTGCCACTTAAGAAATATTAGGCACAAGGGGACAGTCAGTAAGCCCTGCAAGGAAAATAGTGGTGAAAGAAAAACAAAATCCCTGCAAACTGGAGAGCTTTATGTAGTAAGTTGGAAAGAATGGGTTGCTACTGTCTCCAAATCGGCACTTGGGTGAGAAGAGCTGGTGGGATCTTTGAAGGACCGGACCTGCTGTTGCCGGGCCATGGGGGCAGAGGGACACCCATCAGTTGTGAATGTGGCAAGGGCTGCAGACCCCAGATTCTGAGAGCTCGACTCTGTCATTTCACCCCTGGCTGTGGTAGCTCCTCTGACCTGTGGCTTCCTCCATCCTGCCCAGCTCCTGTGGTCAGGAGGCCATTTTCCCTTGGAGGCAGAAGGAGTGACTCTGGCTGTTTGCAGTGGGCGGGGCGGTGGGGGAGGGCGGGTGGCCGAGCTCTCCTGCAGCCTGCCACAAAGGGAAGAAGGGCTGGCTGGGCGCCTCTGCCCCTCGGGCAGGGGACAGGCGGGGAGGGGGGGGTGCACAGATGGGAGCATGAGTGGTGAGAAGCTGGCATGTGCTCCTCTGGCCAGGCGGTGAGCTTGCTAGCTGTTGGCACGGAGGGAAGGGATTGGGGCAAGGTTGCATCAAATCTGAATTGGAATAGAGTTGATGAGTGGCAGATTTCCTGTGGAGGTGGGCAAGCGGTGGCTTACTGGCCTGTGTTTTGCATGCAGCTGTAGGATGCTCTGTACTGCTAAAGAGAGCTAGGTAGTAGTTTCTTTCCTGGAGACCTCTGGGCTGAAACAGTATCATAGGTTCTCAAATGCATTCACCATTTTGTCTCCTTTAGATGTGACCATCTGTTCTATGCTTTTCCCTCTTCTTGTTGGGTTATGGCAAACTTCTGGTCCCCGAGATCTGAGTGCATCTCTGCTTGGAGGAGTATTGTGGCTATATGGGTGCTACTGGGGGGAAAGGGAAAACATGTGCAGGGATTACCTGTTACAAGCATATGATTATCTGTTGTGAACAGTAACAGAGTAAAATGTTTTAAAGGCTTCTGTATTTGTAAGTATGTATTGAGAAATAGAAACATTACCTCTGTGACAAGTGGGCTATGTTGTAGTGCATAGGTGGGGTTTGAATAAGATGTGTTGCTGCTTCTCTTCCAGAGCCAGAAGAAGAGCCAGAAGAAGAGCTGCTGTCAGAGGCTGAGGCACCCAAAATCAAGAAGAAGAAAAAGCCCAAGAAACTGAAGGAACCCAAAGTGCCCAAGCTCAGCAAGCGTCAGAAGAAAGAGGTAAATGAAAGGATGCCTAAGGTCACGCTCTAAAATACAGATGTATGGAGTGAGTGTCCTTTCTGTTGTGGTTGGCCTATGGCAGCAATCCTTTGTGTGGACGCTTTAGAACCTGGGGAGAATGGTGTCTAGTGCTTATCCAGGGTATCTTCTCACAGCTGCCTGATCTTCTCTCTCCCTCCCTCCCCAGCTGGGGGACAGCTCTGGCGAGGGGAATGAGTTTGTGGAGGAAGAAGAGGAGGTTCTCCGCTCTGACAGCGAGGGCAGTGACTACACTCCTGGGAAAAAGAAAAAGAAGAAATTAGGGCCCAAGAAAGAAAAGAAAAATAAAACCAAGCGGAAGGAGGAGGAGGAAGAAGAAGAGGAAGATGATGACTCAAAGGTGAGAAGCTGCCCTGCTGTCTGACTGCTTGCTTCTCATTCCCATGTGTCTGATTTTTGAGGATCATTGTGCTCTCCATTTGTGATGGCACATGGAGCTGTTCGGTGTTGTCTTTGTCTGCTAGATCTGCTTGACTTGACTGCTCTTCTACCTGGCATTCCTTCCCTTCCTCAGCCTTATACACACACCTAGAATGTGTGGTGAATCCAAAGACTTTTTCCATGTCCTTTGATCTAATGAGACTGTCTCCTATGACAGTGATAAGTGGACAGGGGGTGAGAGGGAGGGATGGGAATACTCCAGTCCTGAACTATTGTATCACCTGTAGGTGTGGGGAAATATAGCTCTTTCCCACAGCAGAACTAGAAGTTTTCCTCAGAGTTGCTGCAACTGTCTTTGTACAGGAGCCGAAGTCATCTGCTCAGCTTCTGGAAGACTGGGGCATGGAGGACATTGATCATATCTTCACTGAGGAGGATTACCGCACTCTCACCAACTACAAAGCTTTCAGCCAGTTTGTCAGGTGAACTGAGAGTCTGCACTTGGAAGGGCTGTGAAAGAACAAGGCAGATGGGATAAGGACTAGGTTTCTTAGTTTTGGAATCCCCGGGCACATTAGAGAGACTAGCATCCTACCTAGAGCAAAAATTGAAGCAACAGTAAAACAATTGGTTCACATCTTTTGTGTTCAGTGATTAAGGTGATGCAAGACCTCACTCCCAGTCACCTTTCTTTCCTAGTATGCTAAGTTTCATTTCTGAGCACCTAAGCATTTTGCATCCTCCTTACAGTGTGAAGGATGAGAGTAGAGAGATTCAGTGGCTGTTAAGATCAGAGATTAGAAAGGAATGTAGTTTGAGATAGAGGTGCTGATAGGGGTGGTGGCAGTGGGAAGGAATAATGATCTAGATTTCAGAGTAGTTCAGTAACTCTTCCTTCCTTAACTATATGCAGGCCACTTATTGCAGCCAAGAACCCTAAAATAGCAGTGTCGAAGATGATGATGGTACTGGGAGCCAAATGGAGGGAGTTTAGCACAAACAACCCCTTCAAGGGAATTTCGGGTGCCTCTGTGGCAGCTGCTGCCGCTGCAGCTGTTGCAGTTGTGGAGAGTATGGTGACAAATGTGGATGCTGTCCTGCCACAGCCCCCTGTAGATGTGCCACTCAGGAAAGCCAAGACAAAGGAGGGCAAAGGTGAGATGAAGCATCGGGCAGAGTGGTAGAGGGTGAGTGGTGTCAAGGCAGTAACCCTTCTGACTTGCAGGCTCCTCTCTTCCCAGGACCCAATGCCCGGCGGAAGCCAAAAGCCACTCCTCGTATTCCTGATATCAAGAAACCTAAAACAAAGAAGGTGGCACCTTTGAAAATCAAACTGGGAGGATTTGGTTCCAAGCGTAAAAGATCATCAGTAAGTGACACTCCTCCTTTGACCAGAGGAGGAGGAGGCGATGGTGTGATAGAAATGCTGGGATGCATGTCTGATTGCTTTCCCCAGCACTTGTGCATGAGTAGCACAGCTTTTTTTCATACCTACCTCAGAGTGAAGATGATGATCTGGATGTGGAGTCAGACTTTGATGATGCCAGCATCAACAGCTACTCTGTTTCAGATGGATCTACAAGCCGTAGTAGCCGCAGCCGTAAAAAACTCAAAGCTGGGAAAAAGAAAAAAAAAGGTACTGATGCCTGCTGTCATTTTAGAACAGAAGCACAGCTAAGAGTGTAAAAGATTAGAGGAATGTCTGTGTGGAATTTGGGCATTTAACAGCATACTTGAGGGAGAAGAATTGTCTGTGAAGGAAGAGCCTAATTTTATTTTAATAGAATCAGAGTGGGTTGGAAGGGACCTTGAAGATCATCTGGTTCCAACCCCCTATGCCCTATGTGGGCAGGGACACCTTCCACTGGAACAGGTTGCTAAGGCCCCATCCAACCTAGCCTGGAACACTTCCAGGGAGGGGGCAGCCACAACTACTTCAGGCAACCTGTGCTAGTGTCTCACCATCCTTATATAAAGGATATTTTCCTAATGTCTAACCTAATAAGGAAAGGAAACTCAGGATTTCTTTATACCCTTGATTGGGTGTAAAGAAAGTTTTCCTAGCCTCAACTATACCTTAAATTCCATGGGTGGATGGAGGCACAAAGGGGCTCTTCACTCTTGTTCCAGTTCTTGCCTCCTGCCCTCTTTGCTTACAAAGACAGAGCAAGAATTTTGTTCTGGATCTCTACAGAGACTGTTGGAAGAGCACATTCCCTTGCTATAGAAAGCTTCTACCTCTGTTTTATACTGTTGTAACTCTTCACCACCTTCTACAGGTGAGGAGGATTCTACAGTGGCTGTGGATGGCTATGAGACTGATCACCAGGACTACTGTGAGGTGTGCCAACAGGGAGGAGAAATTATACTGTGTGATACCTGCCCTCGTGCCTACCACATGGTTTGCCTGGACCCAGACATGGAGAAAGCCCCAGAAGGCAAATGGAGCTGCCCACACTGTGTGAGTATTGGATCCCTTCAAACTATGCAAGAGCTCATGGAGGTGGGATGTCAGATGCATTGGAGCTGCAATCACAAATGTGTGATTCTGGTTTTATGATTTCCCTCTCCTGAAGGAAAAAGAGGGCATTCAGTGGGAAGCGAAGGAAGATAACTCTGAAGGTGAGGAAATCATGGAGGATGTTGTGGGGGATGCTGAGGAAGAAGATGACCACCATATGGAGTTCTGTAGGGTCTGCAAGGATGGAGGAGAGCTGCTGTGCTGTGATGCCTGTCCTTCATCCTATCACATCCACTGTCTCAATCCTCCATTGCCAGAGATTCCCAATGGAGAGTGGCTTTGTCCTCGCTGCACTGTGAGTTTTTACTAGTACCACTCTCCTATTGCTAGAAGAGATGATGTAATCCCTTCTGATCATTGTATTTTTCTGGAAGTGCTTAGTCCTCCCAAAACTCTTCTGCTCTCACATTTTTATCACAGGACATTGCGGACTGTCTTTTTGTAGCTGGATTGTGTGTTCTTCATTGGCTGCTTTCTCCAGACAGCAGCAAGGGCTACAACCTTTGAGTCTTGTGAAGTTCACCCATGCATAGAGCAGCTGGGCAGTTTTGGGTCCAGAATGCCAAGGTTCAACTTTCTTGGATCCTGTATGTGTAGAAGCAGGAGAATGAGTGCAGGCAAATTCAGTGCTTAAACCAGTATTTTAAACTCATTCTGCCAAACTAGATTTTTTTTTTTTTTTTGGCACAGATTAAGCCCTTTCTTAGTATATGATTTGGATAAATGTCACACTTTTTTAGGAAGTTCTAACACCATTATAAATGGTGTTACATGCTTTCATTAGGTAATAAGGACTACTAAGATGAACAAGACATCTGCTTCAGGACATATTCCTATGCTGGGCTGGTAGTTCTTCAGCTAGCTTTCACTAGTGGTTGGATACACCAGGCTTGTCAAGCCCAGTAATTCTGTATTTCATGGAGATTTTCTGAATTGGTGTGGCCTTGGCAAGACAAACTAAATTTTGATTCTGAATTAAGTTTGGGTTTTCTCAGTCCTAGGAAAAAAAGGCAAGTTAGAGAAAGCTCAGAGGTACGTAGCAGATACAGGGATGAAAGCTTCCAAGCCCAAAAAGCAAAATTCTATCTGTGTAGTAAAGTTAAAATTAAGGAAGAGAAATGTGACTGTTTATACTTCTCAGCACTTGTCTGTTAGTGTATGTATCCTCTGATATAAAAAGCTCTGTTTAACTCCTCAGTGCCCAGCTTTGAAAGGAAAGGTGCAGAAGATCTTGATCTGGAAATGGGGTCAGCCTCCAGTTGGCCCCCCCCCACCACGTCCACCTGATGCAGACCCTAATGCTCCTCCCCCTAAGCCTCTGGAGGGTCGGCCTGAAAGGCAGTTCTTTGTTAAATGGCAGGGCATGTCCTACTGGCACTGCTCTTGGGTGTCAGAGTTGCAGGTGAGTGGAAGACCAAAATAGTGTCATAAGGGTGGATAGTTGGGGGAAGATGTTTTGGACACTTCTGGGGGGAGGAATGCTTAACTAAATGTTTCTGTCCTGTCCCTAGCTGGAGCTACACTGCCAGGTCATGTTTCGAAACTACCAACGCAAAAATGATATGGATGAGCCACCCTCAGGAGACTTTGGAGGGGAAGAGGAGAAAAGCCGAAAGAGAAAGAACAAAGATCCCAAATATGCAGAGATGGAGGAGCGCTTCTATCGATACGGGATCAAGCCTGAGTGGATGATGATCCACAGGATCCTTAATCATAGGTAGGGAGGGTAGCAAAGAGGATTTTCAATAAAGACCTTAAGCAGGGCTAAGGGGAGAGTGTATGAGCTGTACTGCAGTATGACTCGGGGAAACAGTGGGAGTACTTCTGTATGATAGATGTTCTTACCTCTTTTGGTTCATTTGAGGGATCTTTTTCTTTCCCATTATGAGTGTAATGGGTGAATACTGTCATTTCATTGTGCTTAAAACTTCTGGTTTCTTCTGCAGTGTGGATAAGAAGGGGAATGTCCACTATTTGATTAAATGGAGAGACCTACCTTATGACCAGGCATCCTGGGAAAGTGAAGATGTGGATATCCAAGATTATGATCTCTTTAAGCAATCATACTGGAATCATAGGTAAGAAGTTTCCAGAGGTTCTTTTCCCTGGCCACAAGAGAAAATACTGAAGTATGGCAGCCTCTAGCAGTTGACAGGTTTATGGAGGTAGCCAAGATGCATCTTCCTGACTCCTTATTTGGTTGGGTAGGGACCTTGTGCCTCTGCACCAGCTCAGGAGGGCTTCAGCCCTGTTTTGTGCCTGTCTGAGTTGAGTGATTGCTCTCCTTTTGCAATAGCTTTCCTTTGATCTGTTACAGAAGTCATTAAACTGTCCTATTTATGCAACTGTCTCTGTGTAGGGAGCTGATGAGAGGTGAAGAGGGCAGACCTGGTAAGAAGTTAAAGAAAGTGAAGATGCGGAAACTGGAAAGGCCCCCTGAGACTCCCACAGTAGATGTAAGTTATTGTTTATTGCTAGGGAACCATGTAATATAGCTGCTTATTTGGGGGTGGGAGGCAGGTGAAGAATAATAAACTGAAGAGTGAAGAGTTACTTCCTGGCCCAAAGAACAATTGGGTTATAGTCTTCAGATAAAGGCCCACCTTGTCCATGCACTGCCTCTTGATGAGAAGTTTGGTGGTTTTGTTTTGGGTTTGTTTTTTTTTTAAACAAACAAACCCACCATAAACAGCAAACCAACAAAAAAACCCCCCTCAAACGTCAACAGCAAAAAAACCCCAAATGACTTTTTGGTTGATCTGTTTTGACTGTCGGGAATTTTTTTTTTTTCTGATGTTTGTCTGGTCATCATGTGTGAAATCTCATCTGTACTAGGAAATATACGGGTGACTGGGAAAAGAGCCTTGGTAGCTGTCTAGTCTAAGGTAAAGGATCTCAGCTCTTCCTCCTTTTGGTTGTAGCCAACAGTGAAATATGACCGGCAACCAGAGTACCTCGATGTCACAGGGGGGACCTTGCATCCCTACCAACTGGAAGGACTGAACTGGCTGCGCTTCTCTTGGGCCCAGGGCACAGATACAATCTTGGCTGATGAAATGGGCCTGGGAAAGACTGTGCAGACAGCTGTGTTCTTATATTCCTTATACAAAGAGGTAAGAGCTGGGAGATGGCTGCACAGGGAGTTTCTGCCTGCATTGGTGGTTGCATTCATCTAATGCTCTTACCGATCCTTCTCATAGGGCCACTCGAAGG
This sequence comes from Calypte anna, assembly GCF_003957555.1. Lineage (NCBI taxonomy): Eukaryota > Metazoa > Chordata > Aves > Apodiformes > Trochilidae > Calypte > Calypte anna. Next base: position 88,326,235 of record NC_044244.1, read on the forward strand.
GTCCCTTCTTGGTGAGTGCCCCACTGTCCACAATCATCAACTGGGAACGAGAATTTGAGATGTGGGCCCCAGATATGTATGTAGTGACCTACGTTGGTGACAAAGACAGCAGGGCCATCATCCGTGAGAATGAGTTCACTTTTGAGGATAATGCCATACGTGGAGGCAAAAAAGCATCCAGAATGAAGGTACAAAGCTCTGCTGTAATGCAAGCCTGAACTGAAAGAAGGTTTCAGCAACTGAGAATCAGGTGCTCTGATGTTCCTGGGAACTCACTGTACTTGTAGTTTCCAAGGGGAAATAACTGCAAATCGATGACTAGTGGGAGTTTGGACTCCTGCTTCTATACTGTTTAAACACTCCTACCAGTCTGAACTAAATCACTACTGAGAAATAGAGTTGACTAAGGTAGTAGTTGATTGTGGCCAAGTCCTTCTCTCTCTCCTACTTAATCTTTGAAGATGTGCATAATTTCTATAGTTCTAAGCTAATGTAAGCATTTGTTATATGATAGACAAGCATACAAAAAATGAGTTTTTTCAATATGTCTGAGGAGCTAGCTGACAGTGAGGCCATACCTAGACATTGGGGAAACAGCATTCTGTACCCAGGCAGGAAACAAGAGCCTAATCTAGGTGACTGGGTTTTGTGGAACTTGTCTTGTTAGTAAAAGCATGGTGAGAGCTAAAGCTTTTTCAGTGGCAGAAATAGGAAGGAGATCTATTTGCTGCTTCTTTGTTAAACTTCTCTGTTACAGTATCTGGCAATTATCCCAAAGTATCGGGTACTAGGAGGCAGACTTAGGTGTGTTAAGCAAGTAGTGGGGGATTAAAAGACTGCAATTGTTGGGGTAAGATTGTGTATCTTGTGACAGGAAACTGAGGGTGTGAAAAATGTTGGCGCTGTTTGACCAGGACTCCTCAGAATAACTTGATGGAGAAACACTGCATCTACTTTATCCTGGGGTGTTCCCCTATCCCATTACTATGTTCATCCTTTTCCTTTGCAGAAGGAGGCTGCTGTGAAGTTTCATGTGCTTCTCACCTCCTATGAACTGATCACAATTGATATGGCCATACTAGGCTCTATTGACTGGGCCTGTCTCATTGTGGATGAAGCTCACAGACTGAAGAACAATCAGTCTAAGGTACAGAGAAGTAGGTGATTTATATGGTTTATGGGCATGGCACATGTTGCAGGGGGGAATGAGCAGAGTGTTCAGAAGATTAGATAGCTGCTCTTAAGCCTGTAAGTTTGCCAACTCTTCGTCCTTTATTCAACAGTAAATTTGGTGCATTGTTTAGAAAATCCAAACAAAGCCATCTTCTCCTTTGGAATTCAGCTGTCATTGCTAACAATTTTTTAATGTATCAGTGGTTAGAACAGCTTTCTTGCTGGGTGAATGGGCAATTGGTGTACACTAGAAGACAGGAAAAAAAAAAAGGAAGTTGATGTCTGCACTCTAATACAGATTTGCTTTTCTGAAAGCAGATTATATATCTGCACTGCCTCTGTTTTGGAAAGGTTTACCATACTAAGCATAAAGCAAGCAGCATGAGCACAATTATCCTGATTCCAGGATAGGCTTGCAGGTGTTACAGAAATGGGAGTGGTGAATAGAGGTGGTTAAAAATGCTTGGGTATATGTTGAAAGACAGCTGTTTTTTTTTTATGATTAAGCTTAAAGTCTCAGCTGAGCTTGCAGTCCATTTTCCAGATAATTTTTTGTTTCCTATAGGCACTAAGGCTGGATGCGATTCTATGCTTACCTTTGAAATTACTGGAAGTAGTAATGAATGCTTGCTATTAATATTCATTAACTGAAAGGGGATGTAAGAGCTCAGGGTTACTCTATGAGTAATAATAGCAATTGTTACCCGCTGAGACTGTTGAATCTACCTTTTTCTGCAGCAGTTTGATGTCCCATAAGGACAGCTTCAGGTGTTCGGCTGCAAAACAGTCTGTAAGACTATTCTTAACAGATTGTGGCTAGCTACCAAAGTTTTGCAGATATAATCAGTGACTTGATTCCAGTGTTTTTTTGCTGTAACTACTTAGAATGGTAAATCCTTGTGGAGGCCACTGGAAGGATCCTTCTGGTTTAATAACCAGAAAGTAAGTTGTGGTGGACTTGTGTCATGGCTTTTTTTTTTGCCATCTAGTACAGGCTACTGTCGTTAAGTGTGATCTTGTATCATGCTAAGTGTGAAATAAGCAAAATAATGGTCAAGCTCATAAAATAATTACAATTTTTTTTTCAATTGTGCTGGTGAACATGGTACATTTGTGCTTTTCAGTTCAGTAGTTGAACTCGCTGCCTCTGTCTGGGATTACTTCATTGTTGTGAAAACCAGCATAAGTTACTTTAAAGACACATTGGCAAACCCTTAGCTATTTTTCTTCTCTGCTTCTTCCAAGCTCTGGAACATTGCCAGGATTGATATGAATAGGTAGAGTGACTTAGCTATTTCTGGAATTCTCAAGGCAGAGTAGTTGTAAGAATATGGAAAAAAGTGCATAGAATACCAGTCTGGAAGTGATTGGTGGTCTGAAAGAGCTTGTAGCTTAAAAGAGCAAAGGAACCTACCAGGATCTGATAGATGGTATGATTTGCTGCAGTCATATCTAAGTTACACGGAACAGTGATCCAAATGAGATCAGTATAGTGCCCCTGGCTGGAATGTGAACTACTTGGAGCTCTTGTCCAAGCAGCTGATCTGTTGTAAATTGAACCCTAGCTTGGTGTCAAATTTTTCCTATGAGAAATTATTTTTTGTAGGCCTATGACTTATTAAGCCTTTCACATGTTTGCGTAGTTTGTCTTTTTCCTATAATTTATTCCCTGTTCCTTGCTTCCCAGTTCTTTCGTGTGCTGAATGGTTACTCTCTCCAACACAAGCTGCTGCTTACAGGAACTCCCCTGCAGAACAACCTGGAAGAGCTGTTCCACCTACTGAACTTCTTGACACCAGAGAGATTCCAGTATGTTTTGCAGTGCAAGTCAGCCTGCATGTCACTCCTATCCCCTTCCTTGTTTTTTTTGCTCTTTTTTCTCTGTGGCTGTTTCTAAATGTCTGTTTCTCTGCAGTAACTTGGAGGGTTTCCTAGAAGAGTTTGCAGATATTGCCAAGGAAGATCAGATCAAGAAGTTGCATGACATGCTGGGCCCACACATGCTGAGACGTCTCAAAGCTGATGTTTTCAAGAATATGCCATCTAAAACTGAGCTCATTGTCAGAGTGGAGTTGAGTCCCATGCAGAAGTGAGTGGGAAAATAGAGAGTACCTGCTGATGGACTGCTGTTGCTCTGTTCAGCTGTTTCAAAGAGGATGCTGGAACAGCCTCATCCTTGCTATAGGGCTTTCTATACAATGGATAGGAGGAATATTTCCTGCTGCCACTATAGCAGAGGAAGGGCTAATCCTGTACTCTGATGTAAGGAGTAAAGAGACAGTGAATGCCACTGGCAGGTAATGCCAGGAGCTGTGTAGAGTTTAGCAAGAGAATGTTAGTCAATCTCAAGAGGAGTGTCTGAGGTTTTGTTTTTGTTTGGGTTTTTTTTTTCAGGAAATACTATAAATACATTTTGACAAGGAACTTTGAGGCACTGAATGCACGGGGTGGTGGTAACCAAGTCTCCTTACTAAATGTTGTTATGGATCTGAAGAAGTGCTGTAACCACCCCTACCTCTTTCCTGTGGCTGCTATGGTATGTCCATTTGCTTATGCTGTATCAGCAAATTCCCTGCTGGCTGTTACCAACGAGGCAGTTAGCTCCCTAGTGAAACATAAAAGGGTTCAGCTTCCGAACTTTCTGCCTCTGTTTTTCATCCTGTCTTTATGTAGACCCCACATGCTGGAAGCTCTTTCCTTTTCCAGTATCTTTGCATGACAGATAAGAGTTATCTTGTGGCTCATGCAAGATGGTAAGAGTAGGGGCTAAGTCAGTAGAAAAGAGAAGGGCATCTAGGAGTCAAATTGCAAGAGAAATAGGCACAGGGCAGCACTGGTGTTTCATACAAATAATGCTACATGTTGTGGTTGTGCCAAGCTGAATGACCAGATGTGAGTCAGCATCTGATGAATGCAGTTAAGGATTAAGACCAAGCTACGTCCCTTCAAGCCATTTTCTTCCTCCACCCCCTGCTGCCTTTTTTTTAATTCTGTTCCTCACAGGAAGCTCCAAAAATGCCAAATGGCATGTATGATGGTAGTGCTCTTATTCGAGCCTCTGGAAAGCTGTTGCTGCTCCAGAAGATGCTGAAGAACCTTAAGGAAGGAGGTCACAGGGTACTCATATTCTCACAGGTAATATGGGGGAAAAAACCTTAAGGCTGGGCATTATTTTTCTGGGAAAGGAGCCTCTTGATCTGTTATCCCCTTTTCCCTCACATTTCTGTGGTGGTGCTTTTCTGTTACACAGATGACTAAAATGTTGGACCTTCTAGAAGACTTTTTAGAACACGAAGGTTACAAATATGAGAGGATTGATGGAGGAATCACAGGGAACATGCGTCAGGAGGCTATTGATCGCTTCAATGGTATGGAAAATACTCTGTTAGCAAGATGAAAACTGTTTATTACATGTGCTTAGTGGTCAGCATGCAATTGTTGTGGCCCAAGTCTTCCATTGCTCTCCTAGAATCTTAAATTATTAGCGATTTCCCCCTGGGGTGATGTGGGTCAGATACTAGTCTTCAGTTGACTAATGCACTCTCCTTTGATTACTTTTTTTTTCTTCTATCTAAGCTCCTGGTGCTCAGCAGTTCTGCTTTCTGCTTTCAACTCGAGCTGGAGGTCTTGGTATTAACTTGGCCACAGCAGATACTGTGATTATCTATGATTCAGACTGGAACCCCCACAATGATATCCAGGTGAGTCTGAATGAGACACTCACTGTGGAGTAATCCTGAGGAAGAGGGGAAGTGAAATCATCAGGGGGAGTGAAGGAATGCAAGACTTGCCCTCTAGAAACATACAAAATCAGCAGTGAGGATGGGTAAAGATGGGAAGTGAAACAGCCAAGGGTTCTTCCAAGCCCAGCCTTCACTAAGGTTACGAGCCAACATGAAGGCAACTGGGAAACTTGTGGAGGTAGGTGGGGTATATCAGGCTTGTGTAGCTATAGACTATGCTGAGCACATCTCTTTTCTAGGCCTTCAGTCGTGCACACAGAATTGGACAGAACAAGAAAGTGATGATATACCGTTTTGTGACAAGGGCCTCAGTGGAGGAGCGTATCACTCAGGTGGCCAAGAAGAAAATGATGCTAACTCATCTGGTAGTGAGACCAGGGTTGGGCTCCAAAACAGGCTCCATGTCCAAACAGGAACTTGATGACATTCTCAAATTTGGCACTGAAGAGCTCTTCAAGGATGAGGCTACAGAGGGGGGTGAGTGCTTGGGAGCAGAACTGAAGAAGGTGGGGAGGTCCGGCTCTTTATTTAGCAAGTGACTGTAGGCACAGTGATAATTATAGCTCTACGTGGAGGTCTAGGGTGGCTTTTCCTTTCCTAGTCCCTTGAGATCCATGCTACAACTGTTCTTACTCTTCCCTCAGGGGATAACAAAGAAGGTGAGGACAGCAGTGTCATCCACTATGATGACAAAGCAATTGAGCGTCTGTTGGATCGGAACCAGGATGAAACAGAAGATACAGAACTTCAGGGCATGAATGAGTATCTCAGCTCCTTCAAGGTGGCCCAATATGTGGTTCGTGAAGAGGAGATGGGGGTGAGTATGAGGTGGATGTAAGCTAATGTCTTCTGTTAAGTGATATAACGTAGATTAGGCCAATTGAACTCTTGCTTTTAAAGGCAAGTGAGAATATATCTGCTCAGACAGATGGGTGTTTTTGAGCTTAGGGCCGTAAATTTGTTACCTCTCTGTGGCAGGAGGAGGAGGAGGTAGAACGGGAGATCATTAAGCAGGAGGAGTCAGTGGATCCCGATTACTGGGAGAAACTGCTGCGTCACCATTATGAACAGCAACAGGAAGATCTGGCCAGGAATCTGGGCAAAGGCAAACGTATTCGCAAGCAAGTTAACTACAATGATGGCTCACAGGAGGACAGAGGTACAAATCCACAGGAACCAGAGGGAGAAATGGGTGTAAGTATATGTTGCTGGGAAATAACGGAGTAGCGTTTCAGGCTCACGTGCTGTTTTTCTTTCAGACTGGCAGGATGACCAGTCAGATAATCAGTCAGACTACTCAGTTGCTTCTGAAGAAGGAGATGAAGACTTTGATGAGAGGTCTGAAGGTAAGTTCTGGTCAAGCCAGAGTTACTGGGTCACTTTCTCTGAGTGTGGTAACAGCTGGGACTTGATTTGGGTGACTTAGCACTTCATGGTACTGTTCTGCAAGGGAAGTATTCACACCACAGTATGCTGTGCATTGTCTCTACTCCTCAGCTGCATTTCTCTCTTTAGCAGCTCGTCGGCCTAGTCGCAAAGGCCTGAGAAATGATAAGGATAAGCCTCTGCCTCCCTTACTTGCCCGTGTGGGAGGCAACATTGAGGTAAGCAGTACCAGGGTAAGCATTTGCATCTAGATGCTTCTGTATGACTGTTTCCATATCTGCCATCTTCTCCATTCTAGGTCTTGGGTTTCAATGCCCGCCAGAGGAAAGCCTTTCTCAACGCTATCATGCGCTATGGAATGCCACCTCAGGATGCCTTCACCACTCAGTGGCTTGTTCGAGACCTCCGTGGCAAATCAGAAAAAGAGTTCAAGTGAGTGTGTTAGAGATTGAAGACTGGCAGCATCCAGTCTCTTTGACAAAGAATGAGAGTTGGACCTTTTCTGGCCATTTCTTAGAGACTACACTTCCTAATGTACTAGTTGATCCTTTGCTGGAGGAATGAGCAATAAGCTGGGGGAGAGGCTGGGGGGTTCTTCTCTATTTCTTGGACTCAGCTCCTCAGTCAGCAAAACCAAATGGTTTTAGAGGAGTAGCATCACCAACCCATGTAATGAATTCTCTCCCCAAGTCCTTTTTGGGTTTATGGTTGTTTCTGGCTTAAGACTGCGAGCTGTGTGTTCTTTATGTATGCAGTAATTCTGTCAGGAAATTCTCCCTTGAAGGAGCCTGGACTCCCTGGAACTTGTGTTAAGATGGGTTAGGAGTCTTGGGGTCTGCTAGCGCAAATAAATCTCCAGCTATAACCTTGGTTTATAGCCTAATTGTTTGTCTCAACTGCTCCAGGGCTTACGTCTCGCTCTTTATGCGCCATTTATGTGAACCTGGAGCTGATGGTGCAGAGACCTTTGCAGATGGGGTCCCACGGGAAGGTCTCTCTCGACAGCACGTCCTTACTCGCATCGGGGTCATGTCACTTATACGCAAAAAGGTAGGTGCCTAGCAGAGCAGCAAAGCCTTTGCTCTCCATATGACTTGTAGTCCCTGGGATGATGAGCTAGCAAGTTACCTTTCCTTTCACACCCGTTTTCCTTGTGTGCTGAATGGTCTGTCTTCTGGTTTGAGGGCGAGTTTTGACTCCTGCAGCAATACGTCTTTCTCACCTTCTCATGCAGGTGCAGGAATTTGAGCACGTGAATGGCCGCTGGAGTATGCCAGAACTGGCAGAGATAGAGGAGAACAAGAAACTTTCACAGCCAAGCTCACCCTCTCCCAAAACTCCAACTCCTTCAACACCAGGCGATACGCAGCCAAATACGCCTGCACCTGTCCCTCCACCTGGTGAGAGCTTCCCTTTTGCATAGTCCTGTGTCCTGACCTCATCCTAGCTACTCCCCTCACCGGAGCTGTGGTGGTGGGGTCTGGGGGTGGACACAGATCAACTTCTCATGTTAGGAGGGCTGCCAAAGACGTGTGCAAGCTCTTAAAGGCAAGAGAGGACATTAGCTTTCCTTGGATGAAGTGACAGAAGTGAAGCCCAGCATTTGTAGTGGGCAGGAAGGAAGGGTTTGGTGGGGTTATATCTTGACCGGTGTTGGTCCCATTTTGATGGGCCTAATGTCTGTTCATATAAGGAGATGTATGCTTGCTAACAGTGAGGGGAAGACCTTACTGATGGCTTCTCTTCCTTTTTTTTTTTATTGTGCTGTGCTTGGGTGGGGATTATACAGAAGAAGGAGTAAAAGCAGAAGAAGGAGCCAGTGCTAAGGAGCAAGGGGAGTCATCTGAACCAGAGAAAGATCTCAATGCCTCTGCTGCTGAAACAGAGGTCCCAATGGAGGTGAGTGTTGGATTGCTTATTTGCCTTCTGCAGTTGCGAGTATATCTACTTCTGCCCCCTCTCCTATGTCATTAAGCTGCTGAGGCAGAGATGAGTTCTTTAAATATTGGTAATATATAAAGATAATTCTCAAGTCTTCAGACTTGGGCTTGACAGTTTTGTGCATCTTTGCTTTCCAAAATGCTGTGACTGTCTTCCATTGCAGTGCTTTACCCCCCTTCTCATTCATTTCTGTCCTTAGCAGTGTGCCCAGCCTGTGGAGACACCACCACAGGAAGCAAAATCCCCGGTGAACCCCACAGAAGCAGATGAAAAAAAACTAGAGGAACCAGAGGTGAAGGAAAGACCAGATGAGCCAATGGAAGTAGAAAGCAAAGGTATCTCTCGGACTAGGAATAAAACATCCCTCTGCCTCAAATACTGTTTTCCTAAAGTTGCATCTTTTTTGCTTCAGCATGTCGTCCTAAAGAAATGGGTGTAAATGCAGACAGTGTATGGGGCTATTCCAGGACTTGAAACAGGGAATTAGGGAGCTTTATTAGGTTTCACAGGCTGGATAACAAAACAAAACCCTGGGCTTGCCATGCTCCCCTATATCTCAGTTTCTCCTTCCCTATTGCAGCTGATGTGGAGAAAGCAGAAGACAGAGCACCTATTGAGAATCCCCCTGAACCTCCTATAATCACTCTGGATGAGAAAGGTAAGTCATGGTAATTCCATTCTCTTTCTTAATACTCCTCCTGCAAGGATTCCTTGTGGGTGGTATCTGCCCGGTTCTTTCTAACAATTTCTTGTGTGTACAGATGAGAAAAAGGATGATGATAAGAAAGATGTAGTGATGCTGCAGAATGGAGAGATGCTGAAAGAGTCAGTAGATGAAAGGCACAAGAAGGCAGTAAAGCAGCGCTTTATGTTCAACATAGCAGATGGTGGCTTCACTGGTACGAGAAATCTTTGTGCTTGAACTTAATGTGCCCCTGTTTGTGTTCATAAAACAACTTTCAACTGTTGTGGTGTCTTTTGCCTGTCCAGAACTACACTCCCTGTGGCAGAATGAGGAGCGGGCTGCAACTGTCACAAAGAAGACCTATGAGATCTGGCATCGGCGTCATGACTACTGGCTCCTTGCTGGGATTATCAAGTATCCTTACCCTAATGGACCAGTTCTCCCCTTGTCCATGAACTGTCATGGTGCAGGTGACAGTCCTGGGTCTGACTGGAGTATATTAAGAGAGTGCTTTATCCGCTTTCACAACATTAAAAGCAATGGTGGGAGGAGGAGTTTCCTGCCAGCATAGTTCAGACTTAGCCGGACATAGTTCTCATTCCTTTTCCTTGGCTCCTGCTCCTCCCCTCTGTGCCCCTTTTCCCCACTCCCTCTTGAGAACTGTATCTGCTTGTGTATTCCCTTGTTCTCACTGCCTTTGTTTGCCTGAGCTCATCCCATCTCAGTCATGGCTATGCCCGTTGGCAGGATATTCAGAATGACCCACGTTACGCCATCCTCAATGAACCCTTCAAGGGTGAGATGAACAGGGGTAACTTCCTGGAAATAAAGAATAAGTTCTTGGCAAGGAGATTTAAGGTAAGGATTTCTCTTCAGTGTGATAGGGGCCTTTCAGCCAGCTGGACTTCTGAGAATGAGCTTGGTGTTCTGAGTTTCTGTTGAAATGAAGGCTTCTGCAGTGCCTTTTGTTTTGGGGGAAAAACAAAACAGTATGTTAGGAACTCCCTGTACTCTAGAAGTGGTACTGGGGAGCTTGGCTCAATGCTCTCTCCAAAAGGTTATTAAAACAGTTGGTATGCAGGAGGCTTAAGGTTCAAGTGACTTCTTCCATTGCAGCTTCTGCTTGGTGTGCTACAACCCACTCAATGTGCCTATGCATAACTCAAAGGTTGTACAGATTAGCAAAAGGGTTGCCTGCAGTATCTGCCTCATCCCATTTGGGAGTGAACATAGCTTAGATCTGGGAGTTGTTAAAGACCAACCCAAATAGGCACCAAATAGTTCTCAGTCTTGGGAGCAAAACATTAATTGATTGTGATTTGGCTGATCAGTTCTGCACTAACAGGGTCCAAATTGATTTCTGCAAATGTCCCTGACATGCTTTTAACTTCTCCTGTAAGAAGCATTGGATGCTTCTCACTTGATCAAAGGGAAATCTATTCCCATAAACAATAAAATGTAAAAGTTTGGGCTCTCGAAAGAATCTGAGGACGAATGAGACGCCTAGAGGATTTGTGGTAGTCTCTTATTGAACTAAATGTAGCCTGGTTTTCTTGTGTGCCTGGATTTGCTAAATGGAGCCTGTAATTGTTTGGGACTCTAGGTTTTACTCAATATAAGCAGAAGCTAGTGAAAGGAGGTTAATCTATACCTCATGAGACAGTGGAGAACTGGATCAGGAGAGACTGGGTATGCAAATGAGCTGCTGCTCAAGACAACTGCTGAAAGCCTTTTTCTCATTATTGCCCCATCTTGCAGCTTCTGGAGCAAGCACTGGTGATTGAGGAGCAGCTGCGGCGAGCTGCCTATCTGAACATGTCAGAAGACCCCTCTCATCCATCTATGGCTCTGAATACACGTTTTGCTGAGGTGGAATGCCTGGCTGAGAGCCACCAGCACCTATCTAAGGAGTCAATGGCTGGGAATAAACCAGCTAATGCTGTGCTGCACAAAGGTAAGGCAGTGTGTAAAGTGCAGGACGAGTGTTGCAGCAGCATCATCCCCTCTGATATCTTCTTCCCTGTGGGGTGTCCCTTTTCCCTCTGAACAGATGTCCCTTTCTCTTCCAGTTCTGAAGCAGTTGGAGGAGCTTTTGAGTGACATGAAGGCGGATGTGACTCGTTTGCCTGCCACCATTGCCCGTATCCCACCTGTGGCAGTGCGTCTCCAGATGTCAGAGCGCAACATCCTCAGCCGGCTGGCCAACCGCAGCAGTGAGCCCCCTCCGCCGCCACCTCCCCAACAAGTACGTACCCCCTCTGGTCAGTATGCAGAGTTAACTCTGGGGGGAGCAGGGGGCTCTGGGGAAAGCTGGGGTTCACTGACAGCCATCGAATCTCACATCACCTTCTCTTGCCCCGCAGGTGGCCCAGCAGCAGTGAGTCCCTGGCCCAGTGCTGTTGACCTCTCAGCCAAGCTGAAGTGATCCCCCCCCACCCCTTCACACTCTACCCCTCTGCCTGACATTCCTGACTGGGTGCTGTTTCCCTCCATGGAAGCTGCTGTGCAGGTCTCTGGGAGGAGAAGAAACTCCTTCTGCTGCAGCAAGCCTGTTGGAGTGAGGAGTGTGCTTGGAAGAGAGGGGGATGTATGATGGACTCTGTACATAGTGACTGGAGGCCGCAGCGCCATGTCTGTTACACAGAGAACCTGGCTGCAGTGTTTGCTGCCTCCACCTGGAATTCCAGATTTCATTTTTAATTTTATTTTGAGTTTGTTTACTGAGATGAGTGTGCAGGCAAGACCAAGCAAAAGCCAGGACAGAGACAAAGCTACCTCCATCAAGATCCTTTTTAATACAAAAACTGACTGGACTTGTCCACTAATAAGCAGCTTGAAGAAAAAAAACAAAACAAAAAAAACCGAAAAAAACAAAACAAAAAATATCGAAAACAACACAACCTTGGTAAAACTTAAAAATAAAGTTTCCTTGTATTTTATTCTGTTGCCTGTGTCTAGCAGAATGAGGGGGTGGGGGTCCAAGTGAAGTACCACTTGCCTGACCTCTATTGGGCTTGAACACAAGACCATCTTTCTGTGTAAAAAGGGCTGTGGAGGTACTTTTACCTCTGAATTTTTGCTTCTAATGCCCCTTCTCTCTCCTGCCTGCTTTCTACTGTTGGTCCTTTAGCTCGAGTCCTTTAGTGCCGTCGAAGTGTCACGGTGCCGACTCCTGCTCGGTTGTAGCTGCCTGCCTGTGGAAGCGCGCCCCCCGACTTGGGCAGAGACCCCCGGTCTGCCCACTGCTCTCCCGGCTCTCCAGGAGCTGCTGCCCGGCAGCGTGGCCGGGACTGCCCCTCCGGTGCAGCCGGACGGAAGCGCCTCACGGGGCGGAGGCTCCGCCTATCCCCGCTTCGGGCCTCCGGCGGTGCCGGCCGAGCCACTCGGCGAGCAGGAGCAGCGACGGCGGCCAATGGGCTGGGGGGGAGGGGGCGGGCCCGGCACCGGGCGCATGCGTGGGGCCGTAGGTCCGGTGGCACGTGTGGCAGCGGTCCCGGTACCGCCGGAGGGAGCTGGGGCGCCATGGGGCGGAAGCTGGACCCCACTAGGAAGGAGAAGCGCGGTCCTGGGCGCAAGGCCCGCAAGCAGCGGGGGGCTGAGGTGGAGCTGGCCCGCTTCCTTCCACCAGGTAAGTTCGGCCCGGTACCACCCGCTGCCGCCTCGCGGCGCCCGGTGCGGGCTGCCTGACCACCACGTGTCTTTCCTCAGAGCCGGAGACCGGCAGGAAGAAGCTTTCCAGTCACGGGAGAAAAAGGTGAGGCTGACGGGGTGGCCGGGTCGGGTCGGGCCTGGCCGGACCGGACCGGACCGGGCCGGACCGGGGCTGACCGCATCTTCTCCTCCCGACGCAGGGCCGCTAAGAGGCGCCTGGCAGCCGTCGGTGTCCCGGGGGGGGAAGAGGCCGCACGGAGCAGGAGGGGAGCGGGAGGCGTCAGGTGAGTGTCGGATGGGGCGGAGGAGCGGCTGCCGCCCCGTCTTGCTGCCTCCTGGGGCGTGTATCCCTTTCGCCCCACCCCTACTCCCTGCCCGGGCTGTAGCCTCTTGTTATGAAAGAAGGTGAAATGAAACGTCATTATTTTAAAAGACGTTTTCCCCGACGCCTGGTCCCCGCCGTGCCGGGCGGCAGTGCCTGCCGAGAAACCAACCCGTGTGCAAGGTCTCTCCTCTTTCTGGGAAAACCCGGGAAACTACAGGCCCATAAGCCTGACCTCAGTGCCTGGCAGGGTCATGGAACAGATCATCCTCAATGCAATCGCACAGCACCTACAGGATGGGGAAGGGATCAGACCCACCCAGCACGGGTTTAGGAAGGGCAGGTCCTGTCTGACCAGCCTGATCTCCTTTTATGATCAGATGACCTGACTGGTGGATGAGGGGAAGGCTGTGGATGTGGTCTACCTGGACTTCAGTAAGGCCTTTGACACCGTCTCCCACAGCATCCTCCTGAAAAAGCTGTCAGCTCACAGCTTGGACAGAGGCACTCTGTGCTGGGTTAGGAACTGGCTGGAGGGCCGGGCCCAGAGAGTGGTGCTGAACGGGGCTGCATCCAGTTGGCAGCTGGTCACTAGTGGTGTCCCCCAGGGATCAGTGTTGGGCCCAGTGCTGTTCAATATCATAGATGATTTAGATGAGGGGATTGAGTCCATCATCAGCAAATTCACAGATTACACTAAGCTGGGGGGAGTGTGGATCAGCTGGAAGGCAGGAGGGCTCTGCAGAGGGACCTGGACAGACTGGAGAGTTGGGCTGATTCCAGTGGGATGAGGTTCAACAAGGCCAAGTGCCGGGTCCTGCACTTTGGCCACAACAACTCCATGGGGAGCTCCAGGCTGGGCACAGAATGGCTGAGAGTAGCCAGGCAGAAAGGGACCTGGGAGTCTGGATTGACAGGAAGCTGAACATGAGCCAGCAGTGTGCCCAGGTAGCCAAGAAGGCCAATGGCATCCTGGCCTGTATCAGGAACAGTGTGGCCAGCAGGTCCAAGGAAGTGATTCTGCCCCTGTACTCAGTGCTGGTGACGCCACACCTCGAGTCCTGTGTCCAGTTCTGGGCCCCTCAGTTCAGGAAGGAGATTGAGGTGCTGGAGCGGGTCCAAAGGAGGGCAACCAGGCTGATGAAGGGACTTGAGCACAGATCCTATGAGGAGAGGCTGAGGGAGCTGGGGCTGTTCAGCCTGGAGAAGAGGAGGCTCAGGGGAGACCTCATCACTCTCTACAACTCCCTGAAAGGAGGGGGTAGCCAGAGGGGGGATTGGTCTCTTTTCCCAGGCAGCTATCAGCAAGACCAGAGGGCACGGTCTCAAGTTGTGCCAGGGGAGGTTTAGGTTGGACATTAGAAAGAATTTCTTTATGGAGGGGGTGATCAAACACTGGAACGGGCTGCCCCGGGAAGTAGTGGATTCTCTGTCCCTGGAGATATTTAAAAAGAGACTGGATGTGGCACTCAGTGCCATGGTCTGGTAACTGCAGTGGTAGTGAATCAAGGGTTGGACTTGATGATCTCTGAGGTCCCTTCCAACCCAGCCAATTCTATGATTCCTCCACTTGTTAAAGCTGCTTCTCGGTTTGCGGTGGAGATGTTGCAGGCAGGGTGGGTTGCTGAGGCTTTTCAGCTTGATGCTTCCATCCTGCATCTTTGGGGAGCTGCCACAGCAAGAAGAATGGAGGATAGGCAAAGGTTTGGGAAGTGGGTCACTGTAACGCATCGCAGTAAATACCATAAGGTTTTAGTAGCTGTGTTTCTCTGTGGTAGTGCCAGTTAGGTGTCTTTGAAATTTTACCATGGAGACGGGTGAGAGTATGTCTTTATTCTCTCTGCTACAAGGACATTGGAGGGACTGCAGTGTGTCAAGAGAAGAGCAACCAAGCTGGTGAAAGGTCTAAAGCACATTTCATAAGAGGAGTAGCTGAGGGAACTGGGTTTATTTAATCTGGAGGAAAAGAGGCTGAGTGGAGGCCACGATGCTCTCTGCAGCTGCCTGACAGGAGGTTGTAGTGAGGTGGGGATTGGTTTCTTCTCCCAAATAACTGGTGATAGGATGAGAGGAAATGGCCTCATGTTGTGGCATGGGAGGTTTAGATCGCACAGCAGGGAATGTTTCTTCCCTGAAAGGGTTGTCAGGCACTGGAACAGGCTGCCCAGGGAAGTGGAGGTATTTAGAAGAGGTGTCAATGTGGTGCCCCTGATGTGGTGCTTAGTGGTGAGCAGTACAGAGTTAGCTGTTGGGTTTGATAATCGTAAATTCTTTTCCAGCTTAAAGGATTCTGTTATTGAGAAAACCAATGAGGAGAGCAAGCAGTCACCTCTCTTAGACAGGCAGTTTAGGACTAGGGTGAAGACCTCTTTTGTGTGACAACTAAATAAAACAGGGCATCTGCTTTTGAGAATAATGCCTGACTTTTAACTGTTTCTTCTGACTGTAGTTAAAGAACAGATCCCCCCAGAGGACAAACATGCTGTGAAGGCAAAAGGACAAACCCCTCGTGGCCAGTCTGGCTTCACTGATAGCAACTCAAAATGGTTGACTCCAGCTAAAGCCAAAAAGATCTCATCTAAAAGAAACAATGTGGAACTATCCAGTGATGGTGAGGTGGAAGAGGGCAGCTGGGAGACGGAAGAGGATGAGGATGGGAGCAGTGACGAAATGGTGGATGATTATGGTGCTGCATCATCAGACGAAGAAGAGGTAGGAGGTTATTGCCCGTAATTAAAAACTAAATTATTGACTTTGCTGTCTGAAAAGACCCATCAGGCTTGGGGAAAATGGGTGTCTTTACTGGAGGGAGGATGGTGAGGTGACAGAGAATTTTCCCTTCTTCTGTTCCCAAGAACAATCTAAATTTTAACAGCTCCTCCCAGCATAACATTTGTTGTTTTATTTTTGGCCTTTTTGAACAGAGCACATAAATTTCTCAGATGGTGGGGAGTAAGGGGATACCTGAGGTTGTTGTTTGATTAATCTTTTCTCTGTTTAGTTGCTGCCTATTGAAAAAGCTGCCCTAAAGCAGAAGCCTGACAGGTGAGGATCCAGTCCATGGAGCCTTTTCCAGTTAGTTGATGAGCCTGCGTTGTATGTTCTTCTGTTCCATCTGCAATCTCGTTGCAAGACACTGTAGTTGTGAAGTGTCTGTGTGGTGCTCATGTTGTGTAAAAATTTATCCTGTCCTTTGTTTTTAGGGGAGGCCTCAGTGAAGATGACAGTGAAGAGGAGGAGGAGGTAGAAGAGGCAAACAGGCAGAAAATGGGACAGAAGGAGGAAGAAGGCCCAGATCTGCAGCTCAACCTGGATATAGACGAACAATTTAAACTGCCTACTAATGAACAGATTGAGAAAGAGGATATCCTTTTTATCTGTAACTTTCATAAGCCATAGGCGTGCAGCAGCACAGGGCCTGGATACAACTGAAGAGCTTCGTTTTGACTCTGTCCTGAGTATTCCTTAGCAAGAGTGTTTTGTGCATGACAGGGTATTTTTAGATGAGCTGCCCTGATAAATGGTGTGACGCTGCACAGTTAGAAAATATATTACGTCTATATGGAACCTGGAGCCTGCCCCAGTTTCCTTTCTAGTCCTAAATTCATGTGGTTATCTTATCGTGTAGTTCATTCTGCTGTACCCTGGTTTTCCTGGCATGTCTGACTGATTCCTAGAGCCTCTGATGACAGTGATTCCAGCATCCAACGTGTTTCCTCTTGGATTTTGGTGATTTTAATCCTCTTTTCATTTTCTTCCGTAACCCTTAGTTGTCCATGGGGAACTTCTGGTCTCCTCTCTGATACAGGCAATGTTTTCATGATTGAAAGACTTTATTTGTTGTCTTCCTTGATTTTTTCTTTGGGTTTTTTAGGGGTTTTTTCCTGTTTTATCTAACGTAACTGACCAAATTATTTTAAATACCTTGTCATTCCTGTCACATGACCTTTTTTTGTCTAGTTCCATCCTTTCAATCCTGCCTCTGCTCAGTTCTGTTGAAAGCACATTCCGATGAGGCCTTTCTGATGCAGGTGCTGTTGTGTGTGATGCAGGAGTCCTGCATGACGGACTGTGTGAAACTGTGTGCCAGCTTATTTATGCTTCCTTAATGGTCTTCCTACCCGCGGAGCCACCTGATCTGCACATCATTCACCAACGCATCAAGGGCAACATGGAGGTGCTGCAGGACTTCAAGGTGAAGCGGGAGGAAGGACGCACAAGACAGGAGTACCTCGCCTTGTTGCGACGGGACATGGCTGCCTACTATTCCTACAGCGACTTCTTGCTCATGAAGCTCATGGACATCTTCCCACTCCCTGAGGTAAGATCCTGCCCTGCCCATATCTTTGCTGACTGATGAGGATTTGGCTGTGTTCCTGGGTTTTTGTTTTAATCTCTGTTCTCTGTCCCTTCTTTCATCCAGCTGATAAACTTCCTGGAAGCCAATGAGGTTCCCCGCCCTGTCACCATTCGCACCAACACACTCAAGACACGGCGACGGGACCTGGCACAGGTGAGCAGGAACCCGTGATTGTCTCCTGTGCTGCCTGTCACACAGGGCAGTGTCTCAGTCCTTGTCTCCTTGTCTTGCAGGCTCTAATCAACCGTGGTGTGAATCTTGACCCCTTGGGGAAGTGGTCAAAAACAGGACTTGTGATTTATGACTCCTCTGTGCCTATTGGTGAGATCACTCTTCCCATCATGGGACTGAGCTGACGTGCTCTTGGCTCTGTTTCTTTCATCTTTTGTTTTGTCTTCCCTGCCCAGGTGCCACTCCGGAGTATCTGGCTGGACACTACATGCTGCAAGGAGCCTCCAGTCTCCTCCCTGTCATGGCTCTGGCTCCACAGGAGAATGAACGCATCCTGGATATGTGCTGTGCCCCAGGAGGCAAGACCAGCTACATAGGTACCACCCAGGAGCCTTGGGTGGGGGATGGTGCTCTGTGAAGTGGGTCTATACAGAAAGAGGGAACAGAGCAGAACTGAATTCTGAGAAAGGAGGGGGGTGGCTGTCCTAACGAGCAAAGTGCAGGTAGTTTTCAGCCCCTTGCTGATGTGTTTTGCCCTCTGGTAGCTCAGCTGATGAAGAACACAGGTATAATCTTGGCCAATGACAGCAATGCTGAGCGGCTCCGTAGCGTGGTAGGGAACTTGCATCGTCTGGGAGTCACCAATGCTGTAGTGAGTAACTGTGATGGACGCCAGTTTCCTAAGGTATGTTCCTGCCTGCTTCAGTGTGTCTTTACTGTGCTTTCCTAGGACTGCTGTGCTCTCCCTTTAGTAATGTGTGTTCTCTAAAGCCACTTTTCACAGCAGGGGGAGCAGAGCTGCTGGGGAGTGTTCTATTTGGTATAGAGACAGGAAGGTCAAAAGAGAGGCATCTTTCCTGCTTTCCTGGTCTTCAAGTTCCCCTTCTAGTCTCATGTGTGTAACTCCAATCACACCTGCTTGTAGGTGCTTGGAGGATTTGACCGTGTCTTGCTTGACGCTCCTTGTAGTGGAACAGGCGTCATTTCCAAGGATCCTGCTGTCAAAACTAACAAGGTGAGTGACTGATGGGGACTTAGGTATGAGTTGTGAGAGGAGGGACTTTGAAGCAGCTTTGTTCTTGAGAAAAATCTGTGACAGAGAGACTGATTTTTCCTTCTCTTTCCTATTCTGCTCATTGTACCATTTTTGAGGTTAGTTCTACAGAAGACTCCAGAATCTTGTATACCTCATGTACTTTGCTCTCTTGACATCCCTTCATCCACAATAGACAGCTAAGATGCTTCCCTGTGCCTCTGCCATCCTAACCCATTTTTCTCCTTCAGGATGAGAAAGACATCCTACGCTGTGCTCACCTGCAGAAAGAACTGATTCTCAGTGCTATAGATTCAGTCAATGCTGCCTCAGAGACAGGGGGCTACATTGTCTACTGCACTTGCTCTATCATGGTAAGTCCCCTTTGTGCTCTGCTACAGTCATCTCCCACTTTGGATACTTCTAATGCTGCACTGATGCTAATGCTGAGTCTGTGGCAGGTGGAGGAGAATGAGTGGGTTGTTGATTATGCTCTGAAGAAACGCAACGTTCGTTTGGTGGCCACAGGCCTGGACTTTGGCAAGGAAGGCTTTACCAGGTACATGTCAGGTCACAAGCTGCATGGTTCCTTGTGGTTCCTTGGTGGCCACGTTTGAGCAGAGGCATTCTATCATTTCTAACCCCAGTTCCTCCTCCAGGTTCAAGGACCGTCGTTTCCACCCCTCCCTCAAGTCTACACGGCGTTTCTATCCCCACACACACAATATGGATGGGTTCTTCATTGCAAAGTTCAAGAAATTCTCTAATGCCATCCCCCAGACACAGAAAGGTAATCTAGTGCCTGACTTCTGCTGAGCTTCCTGGGCCTGCTCTCACAGACTGCGTCCTCTGCAGAAGCCATGTGGGATCTCCTACAGCGCTTTTTTTCTCTTGTTTCAGATGAAGAGCCTACTGTGGAAGCAGCAACTCCATCTGTTGTCCCTGATACCACAGTAGAGCCTCAGCCAAAAAAGAAGAAACTCGAGGGATCAAAAGTTGTCAAAGAGCAGAAGCCTCCACCACCTGCTTTGAAGAAAAAACATTCATTGCAGGCACAGAGGAAACCTTTGAAGGCTGCCCGGCCTTCTCCCAAAATGATGCATCGTCAAGTCCCTACCAAGAAGAAGCATAAAGTGAAACTGAATGGACAGTGAGAGGAACTGATTTTCCAGGGATCGGTCACCTCCTTGGAAAGCAAATCCTGGTGTCTGCTGCAGCTGCATGTGTGCCACCTTGTCTTTCCTGCTCTGTGCAGCACCGAGCACCTGGGACAGTTATAGCCCTGCTAGGTCCCTTCCCTCCTCTGCATCAAGGGCTAATGCACTGACCCATTAAAATTTTTGTACTCTTGCTCCAGTCTTGTCCTTTTCCCTTGCACACTGAATACAGAATTCTGCCATGTCCTTTTGCTCAGACACCCTTTCCACTCCGATCTGATGCTGTGGCGTTTCTGGTGTCAGTTCTTAATGCTCTGCAGGATGGGTGTTTGTGAAGAAGCAGTGAGAGCTGAAATCCTGGCTTCCTGGACAAAGGTTGTATCATGTGGTGCCTGTTGGCAGAGTGCTTTGTCATGGCAGGGCTCCTGTGCTGGGCCATAGTTCTCTGTCATTGCAGTGTGCTGGTCCAGTTTACCATTGTGATGGTGCACATTTCACCACTGTGCAGTCTCTTGGTTCTTGTTCTCCCAGACTGCAGCACAGATTGCTGCTGGAAAATCACATTCTTTTTTTGTGCACCTAGATGTAGTTGCTGCTTCTTGAGATGTAACAGTGTTCTGGGCTGTTTCATAGAATCACAGAATGATTTGGGCTGGAAGAGACCTTAAAAGTCATCTAGTTCCAACCCCTCTGCCATGAGCAGAGACACCTCTCACTAGACCAGGTTTCCCCAAGCCCCATCCAACCAGACCTTGAACTCTTCCAGGGATGGGGCAGCCACAATTTCCCTGGGCAGCCTGTGCTACTGTCTCGCCACCCTCACACTAACAACATTTATTTATGTCTAAGGTAAATCTCTGCTTTTCCAGTTTAAAGCCATTACCCCTTGTCCCTTTGCTACTTGCCCTTGCATAAGTCCCTCCCTAGCTTTCTTGTAGGCCCCGCTTCCTGTGCTGGAGGGCTGCTCTACAGTCTCCCCATTTCAATTTAAACATCAGCCTGGGTCCCCTCCCCTTGTCAGTGTGAGCTGATACTCTCTTCTTTGGTTCTGTTCTACAGTGCATAAATCTGGAGACTATTTACTAATAACTTTTCTACGAAGAGTGCTCTCTGGCTTCTGTTCCATGTGTGCATGGAGTTGGGTGTGTGATAGACCAGAGGCATAACTCTAGCTTCTATAATTGTCTTGCTAGCTCAGCTCACATGAACCTTTGCCTTGGTTTGTTCTCCTTGCCAAGCTTTGGGTTCACGTGAGAACTTGATGTGCTATTCTCATGTCTCAGGTTCAAGACAGCTGAATGTAGTGGGCTGTAAAATCAAGGCAATCCTTTTGGTCCTACTGCTACCTGTGAGGCTTCTGCTTTCCCACATTACCAGGTTCTTCAAAAAGCAGAGCAGGCACTCCAAAAACTCCTACAGACAAATGTATGCACACTACAATGCAACCAGATGCAGGGTGATCAGCAGAAACTGGAGAAAATTGCTGTGCTAGGTGCCCAGGAAAAAATAAATGGCACTTGCAAAACATGAATGGCAAAAACAGCCTAGTTCTGTTCTTGCTTGCTGGCACATCAAACGTAGGGTGTGCTAGTGGATTGCATGCACACATGTTCAGGGATCTCTGGTCTTCAGAGATGGGATCTGTTCAGTATCTGGCTCTGATTCTACTTCGGGGCCAGCCCAGCTTGCAGTTTGCTAGCAGATCACAAACGTGCATGCATGCAGGGGAAGCAGCTAGGATTAGTTTAATGTGAGGCCAGGACAGATGGTGGTAATGAGGTGCAGGGCTCAGCTAGACACGCACACTGACCAGCAGCCCGTGTCCATCTGACTGGCCTCTTTAATTTGCTTCTCCTCTCCATTTTCCCATGCTCACTTCACCCTGAGCTAGGTTGATGCTTCCCCCACCCCCCTCATTCAATCCTTCCCCTAAACAATCCATAGTGATTTTTGTTCCTTTAATCCTCCTTAAAGCATTGTGTGATAAAAATTAACAAAGTCCCACAATTTCCCTCAAACATCCCATAATGACTTCTCTGTTTCTCATAAAGCCCACAGTAATTTTCTTTTCTTACCAGCTGTGAAATTTTTGGCTGAAGCTCTTCAAGGTTGCACTTGAGTGGTTCCTGTAATGGTTCAATCTGAAAGCATCTTTGTTACAGCCTCTGTTATCTTCTGCTCTTTAGGGCTTATGTATTTGTGCATTTAATTATCATAACTTTGTTTTGTGAGGGGGTTGACGCTGTGTTTTGTAGCCATGAACCAAATATCCCTATACTTGAAAATGCTCTCTAGTGAATTAGGGCAAGGAGAAGCCTCTGAATGCATCAGTCTCACTGCAGGCTTGTGTGGTAAGATCTCTGGGTTGCCTGACATACAGGATCTGAGAAAAGTTTTCAAGGTTGTTTCAGAAAAAATAAATGCTAGATGATACTAGGAAAGGAATTATTAGATGGCAAAATGGAGAATATTATGAATTCCCTGTATAAAAAGGCAGTGCATGCAGTTTTTCGATACTGCCTTTCTAGTGACCTCCATCTGAATAAGAAATGTAAAACTGGGAAATGTTTGGAGGAGGACAAGCACATCCAAATTTATGGAATGCTTTCTGTGAAGGGAACAGAGAGTTATGGCCTCTTTAAGCTTGGAAAAGACACCAGGGGAAAGGAGTGATGTAACAGCATGTGAAATTGTGAGTGACATGGAGAAGATGAACAGGAAACAACTGCTTGGTGTTTTCCAATAAAGAAAACAAAAAAACCTCTTTAGGCCCACTTAAAGTGTAGGTATCTATGAAACTCCTTTCTGTGAGGTAGGGTGGATGCTAGAAGCTTACACAGATCGAAAACCCAGTTTTATGCACAAGGGAAAAATATTTTTTGTAAGGCCTGGTAAGCACAGCTGGCTCAGAAAGAAGATGCTCGTGCCACAAACTGCTAGAGTCTGTGAGAGTGCTGTGAGGAGGGACTGCTGCTTGCTTGCCCTGGTCACAAACCCCTCATCCTGCACTGGAAACTGGCTTAGATGGACAATTGGTCTGACACGTGTTAGCAGCCCTCAGAGATGGTCCCACTGCTTTGCCTAACCCTTAGTGGTCCCAGACTGAGTTCTGAGCTCTGCCTCAGCTGGGTCCTCTCTGCAGGAAGCTTGTGTTGCTGATGGCTACACCAGCTTCCAGGCAGACTGAGTCCTGCTTCTGCTCCCCCAGCCTTCTTTCTTCCACTTCAAGCAGATTTTCCCAGGAGTGATGAAATACAGGACTTTAGCAGTAATCTCAAAACTAAAGCTATAATCTTCCAATTACAGGGTCACTGGTATCTAGAAGGGCTTTACCTCCGGCAAGCCATGAGCTTGTCCTTTCAGGAGCCATGCTAACCTGTCCCTCTTTGCTGCTGCTGCCTATCAAGGTTCCTACGCTATCCTGATAAAGTTTCCCTTGAGAATCTGTCCTGGTTTGGGCCAGGATAAAGGTGATTTTCTGTCTTGTACTTTTGCTTTTAGCTAAGTTTCTTGTAAGTAGTTGCACTTGCTGAAATTAACAGCAAGTTTCTCAGACAGTGTGTGTTTCTAGGATTGATAACACTTGATGTTTATAGTTACTGCTAGAGACTGGTATGCAGAGCCAAGGACACTGCTCAGCTCTGAGGAAAACATTTTACCGTCCAGGAGGATACAGAAGTCCCACCTGAGCCCTCCTTTGGGGAGGAACAGACAAGATAGATGCCAGAATTGACCAAACAGAGTATTCCATCCCATATACATCACACTCAGTATAAATTTGAGGCATCACGAGGGCCGAGCCGGATCTTTTCCTGATTTCCTGCTTCCCTTCCTTCACCCGGCATCCTGGAAGGATCCTGTCCGTTCATCTGCCTGTGGTCCTGATCCGTGCCAGCCCATATCTGTGTGTTCCTGCCTCCGGTTCCCAACTGCTGCCGACTCCAGGAGTCCAGCCTGGACTTTCCCAGGGCTGCCCTGCAGCCTCGGTGGTGACATGAGAGTTATTGGGGGAGAGGGGGGAGGAATGTGGTTTCCATTTTCCTGTATATTTGTATATATTTAGTAATTTTTTCCTTTTTATCATTACTGTTTCATTAAAGTTGTGTAGTTTAGTTTCCAACCCATAAGTCTCTCTCCCTTATTCTCTCTCCTTTCCCTATCAAGGAGAGAGAGATTAATAGAGAGCGTCTGTTATTCGGTTTAATCGCCGGGC
The DNA here is from genome assembly GCF_003957555.1 of Calypte anna. Taxonomy (NCBI): domain Eukaryota; kingdom Metazoa; phylum Chordata; class Aves; order Apodiformes; family Trochilidae; genus Calypte; species Calypte anna. The sequence goes on from NC_044244.1 coordinate 88,350,070, forward strand.
CAGTGTTAAACCGTGACAGAATCCCAGAAGCAGCTATAGAAAGTTGTGGGTTGGGATCCCAATGTGACTGTCTCGTTTCCAGTGGATCTCCAAATTATATCAGTGCCCTCAGAAAGGTGGGAATAGGTGCTGCTTTAACCATGTCAATAAAGCTTTTCTCTCTTACTGAGCATTGCTCCATTCACTTTGCTTACCTGCAAGCCTTTTGTTGTAGCTGGAGACAGACAGAGGAAACTTTTAGCACTCTTTGGTGATTTGATCCCCTCTTGCTTTTTATTCCAGCCATTGCAGTTATCACTGCTCAGAGATAATGTTGACTGACACAGAATGCCACTATGGAGCTGTGGAGGCAGTACTGGGGATGCAGCAGCTGGGGATGAAGATGTATTCTGGTATGAGGCTTCTGGTCACACTAGACTTGTGTGGGCAGCTGCCTTCTTACTCTGGGAATCTTTTGTTACCTGAAAGCTGAGATTTTAGGAAAATGTAACTACCAGAGCATCTTTCAGAACCTTCCTTTAATGCATGTGAATATCTGAAAACTGCTGATGAGGTGGCTTCTGAGAGCTGAGGCAGAGCAAAGCAAAAACTGAGACAAAGCAAGGGCTGAAAGCAGATCTGAGAAAAAAATATATGGGTAAGCAGTTCTGTAATAGAGTTGCCAAGTGCTGTAAAGTGATTTGGCCTAAAGAAGGCCAGAAACATGCGAAATAAACCTGGTGCATGGCAGAGGTGAGGGTCTGTGTTAATAAATGCCAGTGCAGTGGAATAAATGTCACACACATTGTAAGAGCTTGAATTAGGTGGGGATTCTTCAAACCTTTCTCCACAAACAGAGAGTGTATCAGAGAAGCATTATGAGGGTATGATGTAGGTGGCCAGCTGGCAGCTCCTGCTTGCCAGGCTCTGGAGTGCTGCCAGCTCACCTCTGCAAACCAGGAGGGAGTGGTAGGGTGCTGCTACTTCATCCTTGGCACAGCAGAAGGAAACCAAAGACTTCTGGGGACAATAGTGTATAATGGAAAGGGACTCCAGCAGCAGTGCAGGTCTGTCACTAATTCCATTGATGTCATCATACAGGGTAATGTTTGTTCCATGATGGGCAGGCAGCCTGCGGTTGTGTTGTCTCACGTACAGCTGTATCCAGAGGAAGGGACTGAAATCCTGCTCCGTACATTTCAAGGATTTGAAATCATACGGTTTAGATCTCTGAGCACACACTCTGGTGCACATAACCCCACAAATATATCTGCTTTTGTAAGGGCCAAGTGTTGGAAGACGGTGAGGAAAAACTAATGCAACCAATATGGTTGGTAAACAAGCTTCAACTTTATTGCACAGTAACTTTTACTTATATAGTGTTTCTGTGACCACACCCGGCCACCACACAACAACATAACATATTATTGGACACCCGGTGTGTTTACCTGTAGCACAGCGAATCCCTGGTGTAGGTAGCACAGGATTATGGACCGATCTAATTGGCCCCTCAAACATGGGGTTGGGCACGGCAAAGGGGTCACACCCCCTACCTTTTCGGGAGCATTTGGGAACATTCTCCAACATTCTACAACAGCCAAGTCTACAAATGACTCAAGGTCACATCAGTAGGTTTTCACAAAATTGTCATGGTTGGTAAAGTCCTCCAAGGTCACCATGTCTGACCATCAACAGCCCACCTCCCCCCAAAAGAATTTTAAAAAGAAAAAGAAAATAAATATATAGGTATATCACCATTCTCACTAGAGCATGTCCTTTCAGTGCCTCGTCTACAGGGTTTTTAAATACCTCCAGGGGATGGTGACTCCACCACCTCCCTGAGCAGCCTGTTCCAGCACCTGACTACTCTCTCAGTAAATTAATTCTTCCTATTATCTAGTCTTAACCTCCTCTTATGCAACTTCAGGCCATTTCCTCTAGTCCTATCATTATTTACTGGAGAGAAGAGGCCGGCACCCACTTTCCTACAACCTCCTTTCAGGTAGCTGTAGAGAGCAATAAGGTCTCTCCTCCTCTTCTCCAACCTGAACAATCCAAATTCCCTCAGCCTGTCTTCCCAGGACCTGTTCTCCAGATCCAGCCATCAACTTGGTTGCCCTTCTCTGAACTTGGCCCAGCAATTCAATGTGTTAATGTTTTGCTTCCTCAAGCTGTCCCTCTCTCCGATAGGGAGGATGCAAAGAGACCCTGAAGAGGATGTCTGAAACTCCTGCCTTCCTCATGTAGTTAATGGGGAATTCCTGAGAAAAGTACGGTCAACTGGGTCCTGGGTCTTGGCTGCAGTACTTAAAACTGCCTTCATGTGCAAGACAAAGCTCCTTCCTGGAACGGTGGTTGGGTTTTGTTTTAAAAAGAAAATCCATTTTCTCCTTTGATGTTAGATGGGCACATTTCTGTGTGTTGGTTAGGTGACCACGTAGCTTCTGTTGGCAGCTGCTCCACTGTGACAATTTCACACCTAAATCTAGGCAGCTGGGTTGCTGGCTTTGCCACGCAGTAAGGCACCCAAAAGTTGTGTGTTCATTGCCAGACCTACCTGTGTATGTGTACAGAAGCAATTTTATGGATCTGTTATAGTGAAGCATCCCAAAAAACTGGAAGACTTGGAGAGTTTACAGTGAAATGTTCCAGCAGCGTGGTGCAAGGGAGAACCCAGAGCCGTAGTACTCAGAGAGAAGGAGAGAGGTAAGTGGGGTACAGGCAAAATAATGTGGGGTATAATGTGAGCTATGCCTTTAAAAAGCAATCTTGAAGGAAAGCTGTGGAGCTAATTTGAAGAGTTTTCATCTGTGAAGCACCTTTGCAAGGAGGATGTGTTAGCTATTAAGAGGGTGTGTGAACTGTGAGAGGGGGAGCATCTCAAACTGGCAATGGATGCATGTCAAAGCTAGATACATTCACATGAGAGGGAAAGTAAGTGATTTTAATAGGTGGTTAGCCACCTGGGGTTATACCTTGATTTGCCTATGAAGGGCAATGGTTGAAGCTCAATATTCTTTTTCCATGCTGTCACCAACTACAGACACAGCCACACATGAGTGCTGGATTTGATTTACAGAAATTTGTACCATGTGTTTTGCACAGGGTCAGAAAATGCCATGCTTCTTTCTTGGCCTTAAACTCTGTGGAAGTAAGAAAAATATCAGCATGTTTGTGAATAAGTGTCTATTTCTATATTGGCTACAAGTGCAACTTTAAAAGCTGTAGTGAGGTGTAAGGAGCAGCTACCTAGAGACATGTTTCAGTGGTGGAGTTGGCAGTGCTAGGTTAACAGTGGTACTTCTATGATCTTAAAGGTCTTTTCCGACCAAAACAATTCTGTGATCCTATGTCAGCAGGTGGGGTCAAGCAGTGCCTCTGCCGAGCCTGAGCTGATAAGCCAAGGGCAGAAGCTGTCAGAGGGTCTGGTGAAGTGCCAGGGGTTTTGGTGAACTAAAAAAGAAAGATGATGACTAGGAGGGACTGCTGTGCTGGGCTGAGATTGAGGCTCAGTGGAGGAGCACTGTGGTCCCCTGGGAAGGATCATCTCTAGGCTCTGGGCTTCCTCAGGATTAATTACAAGACGTTGGCCCTTTGCCCCAGCCATCCTGTGTGTCAGGAGGGAATTGTTTATCCCAGTAAGTATCCCAAGTAAGGAAAAAAAGGAGGATCCGCACTGCCCTGTCCTCTCCAGGAGACAGCAGAGGTGATGATGGGAAGAGACACTTTGCAAGCAGGACTGTCCTGGCGTTGTGGCTTTGCGTAGCTGAGCCATGAGAACCACTGTGGATTGAGAATCCACCACCTGCTCCAGTGCTGTGCTGGCCTCCCAGTGAAAAAGCTTGTCCTTCCTCCATTGGCACTCCATTAATCATCCCTGCTTGCCAGGTTTCCCCCGCAGGGCAGAAGCAGGCCAAGCAGAGCTGGGGAATGTGCTTGCTCCATGGTTTGTGGCATTGCTCTGGCCTGTGCTCCCTGTGGGCTGCATGCAGCAGCAGAGCACCCCATAGCCCGGCCCTGCCCAGCTGGCTGTGAGAGGAGAGGATTGTGAACAGGCTGGCAGGTACAGAGGGGGTAAAATCAGGTGTATGTGAGGGGGGAGGATGCTGGCAGAAAACACGTGTTCCTGTGCATGCAGGCAGGCTGCAACAGCGTGGTGGGTGGGAGAACAGACACAGAAGCAGGCGGGAAGGAGTCAGCCATGGTTCCCAGGGCACAGGCTGGGAGGTCTCCAAGCTGGACCTGCCACCACAGAAGAAGTTTCTTGATCAGGATCCCTCTTATCAATCTGTCCTTCCCTTCTGCCTGGCTGCTTATATGGTAGTATTGCTGTTGGGTGTGTGGCTCCCTACCAGCTGCTGTTGCTGAGAGGTTTCTTGGAAGACAGGGATCTCCTGCACTTGTCTGTGAGGAAGGCCTTTCTACCCTCCTCTCCCCTAACAAAATCACTGCTTGCCATGGTCAGAGGTGGAGCAAGCTGTTTAAAAAGAGGGAAAACATTTAAAAGGTGACAGAGGGAAAAGAAAAACACTTCATTTCCCACCCTAAGTCCATATGGGAGGCACTGAATCCTGTTATGATTTCCAGCAGTCATGGGTGTGCCATGGAGGATGCAGCCAGGTTACTGGTGGGAGAAGAGGTGTTATAAGTTCAAATGGGGACTGCTGTGGAGAGCCCAGAGTCATAGGCAAGACAGGGGAGCCAAGGCTGGTCACAGGACAAAACTGATGCTGAATCCAAGCAAGGCAGGAGAGGGGAACACGTTTGAATCAGTCTGCTCACAGGCAAGGGGAAGGCAGAAGAGTGATGAAGGAAGACCTGTAGGACTGGAGAAGTGGCATGGAAAAATGCAATAGGCAGACTCCCATCTAGTGAAGCTGCCCATCCTCAGAAGTTTCAGCAAATGGGGACTGAGCCTTACCCCAGATCCCAAGGGAAGGGCATATCACCCCATAGGAGCTTGCCCACCTCCTGCCACAGAGTTCAATGTGGTACAGTGCTGGGCATTTTCTATTCAAACCCATTACTTGCTCATCCTTTGCTGACATCCCAGCTGAGGTGCCTGAGGCTGGTCTGAGAAATTGCCACCCTCAGCTGCAAAGTGGCAGTCCTGGGGGAATGGGCCATGAGCACATAGATGGCAAAGTAACACATGCAGCTGTCTGCATCAGTAAACATTTATGCGCTGAGAGAGTTGTGTGAAGTCTCCTGCCAGAAAATGAGTGAGAAACCATGCCAGCTCTTTTTGTAACATTGGCCTGGAGTTGAGGCCAAGGTCTGGGGTGAAAATTGTAGGATAAGACCCCTGTAGTGGTGAGGCTGCACCTCAAATACAGTGTTCAGTTTTGGGCCTCTCACTACAAGGACTGCAGCATGTCAAAAGAAGGGCAACAAAGCTCATGAAGGGCCTAGCACACAAGTCTTATGAGAAGCAGCTGAGGGAACTGGGATGGTTTAGTCCTGAGAAAAGTAGGCTGAGGGATGATCTTATTGCTCTTTACAGCTACTTGAAAGGAGGCTGTAGCTAGGTGAGGTGGGGGTTGGTCTCTTCTCTCAAGTAACAAGCAACAGAACAAAAGTAAATGGCCTCAAGTAGTCCCAGGGGAGGTTTTAAATTGGATGTTAGGAAAAATTTCGTCCCTGAAGGGCTTGTCAGGCACTGGAACAGGCTGCCCAGGGAAGCATTTGAGTCACCGTCCCTATTTAAAAGACGCATATTTAAAAGATGCACCGTATTTAAAAGATGCATAGATGTGGTGCTTAGAGACATTGTTCAGTGGTGGATTGGCAGTGCTGGGCAAACAGTTGGACTTAAAGACCTTAAAGTTTAAAATAGGGGTTAGGAAGCAAGACCCGAGGCCACTTTGTGAACAAGGAAGGAGAAAGCCAGTCCCAAGCACGATATTTGAGTAGCTGGCTGCCTCCACACAACCTCCCCTGCCCTCTGGCTTGCTATTGTCTGCTGGCAGCTCTCCGTAGGAGGCTGCTGATGGAGCAGTGGCAGAGCTGTCTCTGGAGGGGGGCTCGAGTGAGGATACCGAGAGGCACTTGGAGGGTGCAGGGGAAAGTTATGCCGTTTTTACAGGGGACAGTACTGGCGAAAGCTCTAAAGGCTATGCAAAAGTATTAAAAAAGAAAAAAAAGCGCAAGCACACTAGGTCGGTGCTGGGTTGATGACGGGAATAGGCGCCCAGCGGGACCTCAGCTTGCGGTGCTGGAAAAAGCCCCTCGCCGGGGCTGCCGGACCCTGCCCGCCAGAGTCCCACCGGACCTGGCCGCCTGAGCCGCATCCCTTTGCCCCGGGGAGCCCCGAAACCCGCCGAAGCGGGGCGCAGGGAAGCCGAGAAAGGGAGGTTTACGCCTTGTCCCCTCCTCTGCTCGCTCCTCCCGTGGCTGGACAGCCGGCGGGGCGCAGGGCTGGGCGAGCGAGCGTCTCCCACCTCCCTCTCCGGCTCCGCCGCCGCATCCCCGCCGCAGCGGAAGCCGCACCCCCGCCTCCGGGGCCGTTCGGGCTCAGCCCCCCGGCGCATCCCGCCCCCACTGTGCCCCTGATTGGTGCCGGCGGCCTCAGCTCCCCCCCTCCCGCCCTGCGCCCTGCTCCCCCGTCCCATCCCGTCGCGCCGCCATGAACCCGCTCTTCGGCCCCAACCTCTTTCCTCCTGCCGCAGGAGCAGCAGGGGCTGCCGGGTTCCGAGCTGCCGCCGCCGCCCTCCCCGCGGCCCGCCGAGCCCCTTGGGGGGGACCTGGGCGCCCCGCCGACCGCCGGCCCCTTCCCGGCGCCCCCCGCCGCCATGGCCCTCCGCAACGACTTGGGCTCCAACATCAGCGTCCTGAAGACGCTGAACCTGCGGTTCCGATGCTTCCTGGCCAAGGTCCACGAGTTGGAGCGGCGCAACCGGCAGCTGGAGAAGCAGCTGCAGCAGGCGCTGGAGGAGGGGGGGAGCCGGGGCCGCGGACCCCCGCGCCGCGACCAGGCGGTGCAGACCGGCTTCGTTGGCCCCATCCGCACCCTGGGTCTGGGGCTTGGCCTGGGGCTGGGTCCGACCCGGGCGCTGGGTTCCCCCGGCTGCCGCCCCGGCGCCCCCTCACAGCTGCCTCCTCCCTTCCCGACCGCTTCCCGCTTCATGCCCGGCACCATCTGGTCCTTCTCGCAAGCCCGGCGGCTGGGTCCAGGACCGGAGACTACCCTAGTGCAGGGACCGGGCGTCTCTTGGGTGCACCCAGACGGGGTGGGAGTGCAGATCGACACCATCACCCCGGAGATCCGGGCCCTCTACAACGTGCTGGCCAAGGTGAAGAGGGAGCGCGACGAATACAAGCGCAGGTGAGAAGGGGCGACGGGAGCGAGGCGCCCCCGAGGGACCACAGGCATCGGTGGGGAGACTACAGGGCTCTTCCTGGCAGTGTCGGTACGGGAGGAGCGGGTGGTGGGGAAAGGCAGACCTGGCAATGCGTGGTGAGGTTTTAAGGCAAAAAACATGGACCCCTAAGAGCTTTTGTCTACGCCCGGATTCTCCTCGCTTGCCTCTTGATGTTTGAACTCTCTGGGGATGCTTGCTGTGCCTTCGTCGATCTTATCAACCCATCGCGAGAGGCTAGGAATGCCTTTCCTAGCGGGGAAGAAATAACGTGACTCCAGGAGCTGGTGTTTTAAATGGTCTGGGGGGGGGAGGGGGGTGGATCTGGAAACACTCGGGAAGGAAGAGCAGCTAGTAAGTAGGTGAAGAAGGTGAATGGGCAACAGTGAGCGGGTTTAAACTGGAAAAGACTGCTGAGAGGAGGAGGGTGCTCTGTATATGTAGGAAGGTGCCGAGAAGCCCCTCAGCAGGGTGGTTGGCTCCCCCAGACCCTTTCCCTTCCCAGCACTCTCCCAGTCAGTGTCTCAGCAGCAGCGAGCTCTGCGGGAGCACCCCACTCCTTTTCCCACTCCTCACAGTCTTTCCTGTCGACCCAAAATAGCTGCGGTTAGGCATGTGCCTTGGAGAAGGGCGAAACAGAATGCAAAGCTAGTATCTTGGCTGGTTCTTCTTTCCTGTGCGGGGCTCTTGGGTAGCGCCGGCAGCACTTTTGTTTCAATCCGGTTTCCGAGGCTGTTCTCAGCTCTGCACGTAGGATGAGATCAGGCAGCGGGGCTGTTGTCGCTGGATCAGATCGCAGGGCCAGTCAAAGCCGTCAGTGGTGACTCACACTACCTGTTTTTTGTTTGGTTGTTTGGTTGGTTGGTTTTTTGTGGAAGAAAAGTCACTTCCTGATGCTTTAGAAGGACTTGGTAACAGCCTAACTGGTCCTGACCCAAAGGAGTGAAATGGGGTGTGCTGCCTACAGTGATGCTGTGATGCTGACCTCTGCTTTGCAGCCATGGGCTCTGGTGCCAAGACCAAGGCTGGGGGGGATCCAAGACAACAGCTCATGTCTTTGGCTTTATAAGGCTTTGGCTGAGCAGACTTGCCTGTAGGATACTCTGGAGGCACTAAGCAAGGCACATGAAAGGAAGAGTTGTTATCTCTTCTTTCCCACCAGTTGCCACATGTGCCTATAGTTATTATTAAGCCAGGTGCTGGGCTCCTTCTCCAGGGGTGAGAAGCTGTCCTAGCCTTGAGTTTCAGGTAGTGGGGAGAATGCTTGACTCTCACCCATACAAAGCAAGTCAGCCAGCACCGGGTTGGGTTTTTTGTTGTTGCTGCTGAAACTTTAGGGTAAAGGAGAGCTCTTTGGGGTTGTCCCACTCTGGCAAAGTGGGTTTTGAGGAAAGCTATGAGGGGGGAGACGTGACAAAGGGAGCAGGGGGGCTAGTGGGAAGCAGGGGGGGCACCATGAGTTGCTGCGGGCCCAATGTTGTTGGTCGGGATCTATTTTTGGACTGTGTTTACCAGGAGCTGGGGGAAAGCAGACCCACCCCCAGACACTTTCCAACACTGGTAACTTTCTAATGGGTGCAGCCAGGTCCTGGACAGGGGGATCCTATTTCTACACCCTTCTCTGTGCTGAGGCCTGATGCTGACATCTCTCAGGAGCAGAGATGACCTGTCTGGCTCTGATCTGCTGGCAGGCTCTAATCTGCAGTGGAGACATTATGGCCAGAGTCATCCCTTCGCCACCTGCCCAGGGGCAGAGGAACAAGACCATGTTAACACAGGACTATCCATGGCTTAGGTGCTCGAACTTGTGCTTTCTTCAGGGCAGCATTGGCCACCATGCACCTGTTGGAGCAATGCAGCAAGAGGAGCTTCTTTCTGGATAGGTAGGGCCTGAAATTCAAGTCTGGGATCTAGGAGGGGAGCAGGGGGCAATAAGAAGGGAAAAAAAGAGATGCAGCAGCAGCCGAGGCTCTCAGGAGCAGCACTTGTGGGGAGCAGATGGAGACAAGGTAGGTGGCCTGGAGAGGGAAAAGGTGCCTGTGAGTATCGTTCAGAGCCACCAAGCACTGGGGATCTGAATGTCTCGTCAGGTTTGTGCTGTCCACTGTATTTATATTCTCATGTAGTTTTAATCTTGGATGCTGTGAGCACATACTGGAGATAATCAGGTGAGTAATGTTATGGCACAGCATGCTAGGATGACAGAATGGTTTAGACCGGAAGGGACACTTAAAGCTTATCTAGTCTATCTCCTTGCTGTGGGTAGTGATACCACAGCCTAGTGATACCCTCCCTTTTACTAGACCAGGTTGCTCAGAGCTCCATCCAACCTAACCTTGAGCATTTCCAGGGAGAGGGCGTCCACAACTTCTCTGAGCAACATGTACCTGTGTCTCTACACCTTCCCTTAGGTCCAGTCTAAACCTAGGCTCATTCAGTCTAAAACATTTCCCCCTGTCTTGTCAGTACAGGCCCAGTAAGAAGTCTTTCTCCATCCTTCTTATAAGCCCCTTTATAAATTGAAGGGCTGCAAGAAGGTCTTCTGTTGTTTTAATTGCCCTCCAAGGAGATGCACCAAACTGCAGAGCATTCATTTTTAAGGTGAAGCTCAAATGTGGCAAAAGAAGAATGTGCAACTTCCGGCCCTGAACAACCAGAAGGATGACCCACAGCACCAGCATGCCTTAACTGTGCAGCACAGGGTGAAGCACTCAAGTTCCTTTTGCAGTGAACAGGGTTTTTAAAGATGTAGAGGACTGTTCATTTTACTGTGGGAGGGCTCACCTGTAGCTGGCAAGGAGATGGCTGAGTCTGTCTGCAACTGGGACTCTCCTGCCCTCGCTTCCTGCTTTCTCCTCTCTTCCAGCCTTTGTGCAGATTGCTGCCTTGCAGGAAGAATGTGCCTCACCCCTTGTCATGCACCGGTGGCCCTGGGGTCGTGTGGGGCAGCCTTGCTCACAGCCAACAGCGACCTGGCAGTAGCTATGGGTGACACTGGGCTGCGGGTGCAGTGCTGCAGGCAGGTTATTATTAGGAGTGGTGCATTGCAGGAGAGAGCAGAGAGGAAGGAGCCAGACGGAGGCAAGCGGGAAAGACGTTTTGAGAGGATGGGCGTGCGGATCTGTCACTTGCATTGTTGCCTCCTGCCTTTAAGTCGGTGTTTATCTGATCTATCCTCATCTTCCATAGCACCGGAATGAAATGGATTCTTCCAAGGATTTGCAGCTAGAGAAGGGCTGTGCTGAGAAAGATGCTGAATTTTTTTTCTTACAGTGGAAGGCGTTTTTCTCCCTGGGGAAGGAGGCCTTGTTTGAACGGTCCCATATAAGGGCAATTCTATCTTTTAACTTACTCCTTCCCTCCTTCCCTCTCTCTTTGTTCCCTCTTCCCCCTTTTGACTCCTCTTCTGTAGCTGCAGGATGGAGCCAACAACACCATGAGGACTGCATGCTTTCTCCTTGCTGAGTAAAGAGCAATGTTCCCAGCCTTAAGAACACAGAAATTCTTTGCCCAGGACTTTCACACATCATCAGATCATTGGTACCCTGAGATAACAAGCGTGAAGACTTTTCAAATCCTCTGGTCTCCTAGACCCTTAGACCCTAGGATTTATTTCTCAGACTTGGTGTGAGAGGAGAGTGATTTTTCACATCCATCATGCAGGGTAACAGTGCCTGTCTTAGTGCTTGCAAATATTAAATAGAAGCCAGAGATCACAGCACCAGGCAGGGCCCAGCTCTGGTTACTCTCCCAGAGAAATCTTGCTTTCTCAGAGAAATCTGTCTCTCCCAGAAAACCAGGAGCCAGATAAGAATGCAGCAGCCCTGCCCCTGTACCGCACCACAGTGTATGCCAACCCATCTGCTTTATGGGATAGTTATTTAGCAAAGAGCAGTACAGCCTGGGTGGCCTCCCAACAGACCATGGACTGGGCCAACACTGCCAGCAATGGCCCAAGATGATGATCTCATTCAGTGAAATGTAATACAATAATTGCTTGGTGATGTGTCTTTGTATAGCAATGCCGGGCACCCTTGCCTTTTGCAAAGCTGTAGGGCCAATACAATCCCACCGGCCAGCCTGGTACTAATATGGAATAATCCGCCCTGCTTCTTTTAAGATGAAACAGTATTCTGTAATCCAACCTGTTACACAGCAGTACAGGCAAGGAGACTTCTGCCCCTGCCTGGATAGCACACTCCAGCCCAGCACTGTAAAGAGACCCAGCACTTTACTTTTGCGTTGGTGAAGGCAGAAAAGCAGCCCTTCGTGTTGATGCACACCACAGCCACTCATGCTACAAGGTGGATTGGTATTGGATTTGGTTCTGAACTTCAGCACTGCAGACACACAAATGTGGTCACAAATATGATGCAGATGGGGGCAGCTCTGCAACATCTGCAGGCTGGTTACTGAGTGTTGGAGATGAGCTAATGTGACCCAATGCCAAGGGGCTCAGGGGTTGATAGAGAGGTGGATGGGCTGTGTTGCACCGTGGACCAGCCCTGGTGTGGCAGGGCATGCAGAAGCAGCTGTCACGTGGAGCCTGTGGTTGGTGTCCCCAAATCCCCTCCTCGTAATGATGGGTGGAAACAAGCGGGCGATGCATTCTTGGCAAGTTTCTTTGTCCTGCTTCCAGTGCTGTCATCACCCCTTGGATAGCTTTGGGCTGAGCAGCTGCTGCTCCCTCCTCTCCGAGGCCAGGCCACTGGGATCTGACTGGTGCATTTGTCTCCCTAGATGGGAAGAGGAGTATACAGTACGTGTTCCAGCCTTCAGGACCGAGTTGACTGAGCTGCCAGGAGGTGAGCATCGCTGCCTGCCCCCTCCCCCTGCACCCCAGCTGCCCTATGTTGATGCTGATTTGCACATCTCCCTCTGCCCGGAGCAGGAAGCCCAGGAAGCTGAAGCCTGCCAGGAGGAGCTGGCCATGAAGGTGGAGCAGCTCAAGGCAGAGCTTGTTGTCTTCAAGGGACTGATGAGCAATGTGGAGTCCCTAACTTCTCCCTGACCAGAAGCAGTGCCCTACCCTAGTGGGTGGGGCTGAGGAGAAAAGCAGTTCCTTGGTGGGATTCAGCACAGATTTGGTCTAGGGTGCAGTCTTGCAGCATAAGGTGGGGGGAGCGTGGGGGGCTCTCATCTCTGTTTGCCTTGCTTAATCTTTCTTGGGTTTCCCCCCTCCTATGGTGCTGTGGATTTCAGAACATCACAGAGCTGGACACCAAGATCCAGGAGAAGGCCATGAAGGTGGACATGGACATCTGCCGGCGCATTGACATCACTGCCAAGCTGTGTGACGTGGCACAGCAGCGGAACTGTGAGGACATGATTAAGATGTTTCAGGTGGAGAAGTGCCTGCTGCTGGCTCCAGGCTCACCACTGGCTCTGGGAGGGAGATCCTGAAGGAGGTAGAAGAGACAACACCAGCCCCTGCTATGGGAGACCCTTGGTCACCGTATCCCTCTCTCCTTGTGGTCCCTTGCTCTCTGTCTCTGGAGGACCAGGCAAAAGGGCACAGAGAGGAGGTGAAAAAGCTCCAAATGTTTCTTTGGGCATCAGAAGTCCCCTCAGCCTTTTGCTGACCTGTTTCTGCTGAGCCTGGGATCCCGCAGTGGTAGGGAAGCAGCTGCAGGAGGGAGACAATTTACTTGAGTGTCTGTCTCTAACTCCATCTCTCTCCTTCCCCTTCCCCTCTCCGTCATCTTCTCTCTGTCTCCCTCTGTCTCTGTCTCTTTTCTCTTTCTGAATGTTGCTGCCCTTTCTGTCTTGCACTCTTTGTCCCCACAGAAGCAACTGGTTAGTTCCATTCAATTGGGAAAGTGTAAAATTTTAAACTTCTATAAATAAGGTCGGACTGTAATATTGACACATTTCACCTTTTTCAGACTCTGTCTTTTTTTTTTCTTGTTTCTGTCACTGTGTTTCTCCATCACTGTGTTCCCCTGTCTCTGGACCAGGGTGGTGGGTGACTTGAGTGTTTCTCCAGTAAAACCACATTGTTTTTTCTCATCAGACTCATAGATTCCATTTTTAGTTGCTTAGTTTTAGTTTAGAAAATGCTAAAAACCATTATTTTATCCATGCACCACTTTAACCTGATCATAATGAGCCCATCTCTCTCTCTTTTTCCTTTTTCCTTTTTCTTTTCCTTTTTCTTTTTCCTTTTTTCTTTTTCCTTTTTTCTTTTCCTTTCTTCTTTTTCCTTTCTTCTTTTTCCTTTCTCCTTTCTCCTTTTCTTTTCCTTTTCCCTTTCTCCTTTCTCCTTTTTCCTTTTTCTTTTCCTCCTTCCTCCTTCCTCCTTCCTCCTTCCTCCTTCCTCCTCCTCCTTCCTCCTTCCTCCTTCCTCCTTCCTCCTTCCTCCTTCCTCCTTCCTCCTTCCTCCTTCCTCCTTCCTCCTTCCTCTCCTTCCTCCCTTCCTCCTTCCTCCTTCCTCCTTCCTCCTTCCTCCTTCCTCCTTCCTCCTTCCTCCTTCCTCCTTCCTCCTTCCATATACCTTCCTCCTTCCTCCTTCCTCCTTCCTCCTTCCCTCCTTCCTACCTTCCTCCTTCCTCCTTCCTCCTTCCTCCTCTCCCCTTCCTCCTTCCTCCTTCCTCCTTCCTCCTTCCTCCTTCCTCCTTCCTCCTTCCTCCTTCCTCCTTCTTCCTTCTTCCTTCTTCCTTCTTCCTTCTTCCTTCCTCCTTCTTCTTCTTCCTTCTTCCCCTGCCTTTCTGTCCCTCCACCATTCCTTTCTCCTCCATCTCCTCCCAACCACCTGCTCCCAACCTCGGACCCGGCCTCGTTTCTGTAGTCTCTGCACTTGTCTCCCGTTAAGGTCCCAGCCTCGGTGGGGCGGAAGCGGGAGCGCAAGCAGGTCAGTGATGAAGACACCTCCCTGTCAGAGAGCGATGCCTCCCGAAAACCTGAAGAGGAGGAGGAGGACGAGACCACGGCCATGAGTATCAACGAGGAAATGCAGAGGATGCTGAACCAGCTGTGAGTGCAGCTGCTCTGCACCTCTGCCTCCAAGCATTGAGCAAGGCTCCAGCCCCAAGCTCTCTGCCAGCACCCAAGATGGGGAGGGCAGGGATGGGCTGCGTCTCCCCTTTCTGGGAGAGGGCAAGATGGGAGGTGCTGCCACGAGGTGCTTATGCCCTGTGTTCTGCAGTGTGGTGGGACTGCTCCCCAGGACACCTGTGTGCCATGGGTGGGAGCTGGCCCAGCTCTCCTCCACTTTCCTTCTTTCCTGCTTTTTTGGGAGCTACTGTAGAATTTGCCAGAGCTCCTGACTGTCAGGCCATCCTCTTCTCCACCAGCTGTTGGGTTTGGGCACAGTTGAGCTCACCCTGACCAGACCTCCTGAGAGCTGTGGCCCTGCTGCAGCAGGGGAAAGACTTTCATCACTAACACGTCCCCCTGCCTGCTCTCTTCTGCTGGGGTGTGCCTGCTGGCTGTTGACATGCTGTTCCCTTTCCCCCAGGAGGGAATATGACTTTGAGGATGACTGTGACAGCCTCACGTGGGAGGAGACAGAAGAAACACTGCTCCTCTGGGAGGACTTCTCTGGATACGCCATTGCAGCCGCAGAGGTGCAGGGGGAGGTAACGGTGGTGTCAGATCCCCTCGAGGATCCAGCCCTGGGTTGGGGCACTCGGCCTGAGCCTAGGAAGATGCTCCCTCAGAGACCAGACTTCAGCCCCTCCATCCCTTGCAGGCCTGTACAGAAGCTTCCCTCCAACCATCCCTATGTAAATATGTTACTGCATCCTTGCCAAAGGTCTTCTTGTTATGACAGACCAAGATCCTCTAGCTTGAAAGGCATGATGAGGGAGCAGCTCTTACTCATGGAGAGAGGCACCTTTTTCAGCTACAGCCCTTCCAGAAGAGTAGACCTCCTCTGGCTGGTCTGGGCTCAGCTTTGGTGATCCTTTATTTGGTTTTTCTAGCCCCCTGCCCACTGTGCAGCAACACTGCCCAAACAGACACCTCAATGTCTGGTGAATGCCCTCACCATCCTACATCTTCAGCCTTCAGCAGTCCCCTGGGCATGTGTTGTGCTTGGGGATGACTTGTGCCTTCAAAAGGTTCTGTGCATTGCTGGGCTTGTTCTGGGATGATGTGCTCAATGCCCATGTGTGTCGAGTCTTGGGTCTTTCTACCCAGTGGTTGGCAGGACTGACTTGGGCCTTCTTATACTACACTGCTTATGGTTCTTTCTCTTTTCCCAGTGCTGTCAGTTCTGTCTCTGATTTTTCTCTCTCTTGCCTTTGACTCCTCATGGTGGACATCTTCCTGCCTCTAAATATGCTGTCTGCTCTCTCTAACAGCAGGATGACAGCCTGGAAAAGGTGATCAAGGACACAGAGTCGCTTTTCAAGAGCCGTGAAAAGGAGTACCAGGAAACCATTGACCAAATAGAGGTGAAGAAGAAGTGGGGAGGACATGGCACAGAAGGGGGTGAAATGGGGTAGTGGGTCCCTGGGGGAAGGAAGCACCATGCTGGAGCAGGTAGTTGGTGATGGAGGGGAAGCAGCCTTGGGTCTGGGTTGCCCCGTGCCCTAGGCTTATCTCTGCACCATTTTCCTTGTGGCAGCTGGAGCTGGCCACAGCCAAAAATGACATGAACCGGCACCTGCACGAGTACATGGAAATGTGCAGCATGAAGCGAGGCTTGGATGTGCAGATGGAGACTTGCCGGAGGCTCATCACCCAGTCTGGGGACAGGTGAACTTCAGCAGAAGGGCTGGGATACCCAGGCAAGGACTGGAGCCAGGGAGGGTGTAAGTGGAAGCTGAACCACAGGACAGTACTCCTGCCCTGCCTTGGTGTGACCTGGAGAGCAGTTTCCAGAGGCTGTTGAACTCAAGGTGACACACATTATGGCGCCCCCTCTGCAGAAGGTGGGCTGAACACAGGAGTCAGTTTTGACAGATGAAGCTGAACATTGCATATGGAGAGATGATTGTGTAAGAATAATATCATACAGGTCCCCACTGGCATTTGGAGCCAGGGTGGCTCCAGGATGAGGACCTCTGTGATAGGGTTTCATTGACCCCTAGCCTTGCATGCCTTGGAAGAGTTGTGCTCTGGGCAGGCTCCTCTGGCATTTTACCCATCCCTGCTTCATGCTCTGAACCTCTCAGCTGGTGTCCTCTAGGACACCCTCCCCAGCACCCAAGAATTCCTGTGGACCCATGTGTGCCCAGGGAAGAGAGAGAGAGGGGCACTTCAACGTCTTTACCTCCTTGCTCTGGTGCTTCCTGCCCACACCATACCAGGTCCTTTCCCTCTCCCTGGGCACTGCTGTGTGACCACTGCCCTTTTCTCTGCAGAAAGTCTCCTGCCTTCACCCCGACCTCCAACAGCGAGTCAGCCCCGAACGAGGAGAGCGAGGAGTCAGACCGCGACCCCCCCAGTGATGCTTCCATCAGATAATGAGGGGAGGCCCCACTCCCTCAGACCCCCTTCCTGGCATGGGGGTGCCTGAGCTGCACCTGGGAGAGACTGTCAGGGATGTGGAGCCAACGGTAAACATCTATTGCCCAGGCTCGCTCCCGTTTTGGGGTGCTTGGCAGATCCCACAGCCCCCACCACCGATATCACGCCAATGGGAATAGCTAGATAGACCTGAGGGCCCTCACTGGGGCCGCTCAGCTTCCAGCCCCTTCTCTATTCCCTTTCCCTGCTTTGGTTAAACTGTGGTTCGGGCAGGGAGGCACCAAACCTGCCATGGTGGCGTTCTCCAGGACCTGTCCCCAGGGCCCCCCAGACCCACCTCCTCCGTCCTCTGTCCTGGTACGCTTGACCTGCCCCCTGTCCTCCCTGCACCATGTGGAGCCAAACAAGAGCTGTACCTCCCTGCAAACTGGACCTGACACTGGTGCCAACTGGACCGAGCCTGGGGCTCTCTCTGTCCTTGCTGCTGGTTGGGTGCTTGGCTGGTCCCTGTGCCACGCCGGGCACCCCAAGACCCCTCCTCTGGGTTGGGGACTGAGTCCCGCTCACTGTGCACTTTGCTTTACCGTGTGCCGGCGGTGCGCTGGCGTCTGTGTTACGGGGGCAAGGGGTCATTAAATGGGACAATTTCCTTTTCTACAGCTTCCTTGGGTGTGAGCTCTCCCTCTGCTGCTGCGGTTACCACATGGCTGGAGGTGGGGTGTGTCCTCTGCCAAAGCCCACATCAGTGGGCACCTCCCATGGGATACTCCCATCCCTTGGGTGCGCCAGAGGGGAGTGGCATGTGGGACAGCAGGGAGATCCCTGTTCTGGGAGCCACTGGCACTGGGCAGGCCCTGTGAAGAACCAGTGCTGTGTAGTTGCCTTGTTCTTAACTTGAGGTATCATCAGTGCTGAGGCTGAGACACTGGAAAGGGAGCTGAACATGCCTCGTGACTTGCTGGCTGTCCTCCCCTGGTGCCTGATCTCCTCTGCCATACCAGGGCATCTTCTTGGCTGCCCTCAGTCCCACGTCCTACCTTGGCTGTGGGTGTCCCTTTGTCCCACCATCTCTTGCAGCATTTTCCTGGCTGGTTGTTGCATGGGCTCCTCCCTGGATGGGAGGCTGGGGCCCAGCAGGGTGGCAGGAGGGGGCAGTCTGTCTGCTGAGAAGGCAGGTGAAGCTTCACAGAAAAATACTTCTCACAGAAGGTCCTAGAGGGAAGAGAAAATAGATTGTGGTAGCGTTTTTGGATCATCCAAAAGGTAAGGTAGGTAAAATGGGGTCTGGAGCTCGCAGCAGTTTCTCTCAGCAGTAGGTTTGGCATGGGGCGCTGACACCGCCGTGCACTTCAGCCACGAGCGCCTGTGCATCCGCAAACCACGGGGTCGGCGTTTGGGCAGGATGAGCCCAGACCTCTGCCTCTGCCTGCCAGGCGTGCTGGGGCTTGTGTTGGTGTTTCTAGCATGGGCCAAGCTGGCTGGTTGGAGGCGGTGGGGAGGAGAGGCCCTACAAATGGCAGAAAGCAGCAGCCAAGGAAGGGAACCTCCAGGTCAGGGAGCAGGGAAACGGCAGTTCTTGGGTTTCTTCAGCTGCTGGTCTGCTGTGGCTGGGCTCTGAATTGTGAGTGCCCCTCATGGGGAAGCCAGGAGGGTGTTTCAGGGGAGCAGCGGGGTGCTGGGTGTGCTCCCCCAACCCTGGGGGGCTGTGTGGGTGGATGGGAAGTGTGTGCCTCCGTGCCTGCCTGCATCAAAGCCTTCATCATGGAACTCGCCTCCCGGCTGCCTTGCCCAACTGCTTTCCTTTCTTTATTTTTTCTTCCTAGCAGAGCAAAAGCCAGAGAGGAAATATATTAATCTCTGCCTTTTTCTTTCGAGTGATGGTTTCTTGCATTCAGTAGCTCAGGGATCACTTTCTGTCCTGCCTGGAAGCTCTTCTGATTGATGCAAATCTTCTTACCTGAACATGTCTTTGCAATGTTTTCTACCCTTTCTCTGGTGCAACTCTCTGTGAGTGGCTGGCTAAGTATGGCTTATGGCTTGCATATCATGGCCTCGATACTGCTTAAGAAACCCACAGGACTGTAAAGCATGTATGCTGAGAAACTTCAAGCATGAAGCACTGAAGGACCAACATCTCTGCCTTGAGCAGTCGTTGCCCAAAGGAGCAGCTGGTGCTGCCAGATGTCTGTATAACAGGACTTGTGGGGACCCTAGTCCCACCCTGCTTGTCAGAATTTCGTTTGCAGTGAAACTGAGATCTTTCCCACCTATACATGCAAGATGCTGTCCTGAGGTGAGCTGTATCACTAGAAGTAGGCTCTGTTCCCCCAGCACTGTGACAGCCCCTGACATCTTACTGGCAGGACACACGGTGCTGAGCCTTTGCCTCTGTCATTTCTCAGCATGGAAAGCACAGCCCAAGGCTTACAGTGTTGGACCATCTCCCCTGCAGTCTGCCTGTCCATCAGTGGTGATGCCACATCTTTGATGCTGGAGATGTGGAATCTTCTATCTAATCTTCTGTGTGGGCTCCTTTCTGTTCTTTGGGGACTATCTAGCCTGCTTTTCTCCACCATGAATACTGCTGGGAACTGTGATGTGTAGAACTGTTCAGCACTGTGTTTCCTATTACATTCCTTTTCCAGGACCTTCTTGGCAGTGTCTGCTCAAGAAGCAATATCAGAAGAAACTGTCAAGTGAAAAGCAGGTCTTGGCTGCTTGATCTTTCTAAACACCTGCTGGTCAGTATTGATCGCAAGGGGAATAATCACATACTCATTTTACCCTTAGATTCTGTCCTATTCAAAAATCTTTGGCCTAAACTTTCTGGTTGCAGGGTTCAGGTTCAGTTTACCCATGGGTGGAGGGGGTCTTTTTCTTATTCTTCACCCTGATGACAGGTTGATTAAATTAATTTTGGAGGGGAGCATGTGAGTTACTCTTTTCAGCTGACCATGCTCCCTCATAAACATGTTGTAGATGAGCCTGGTGTGGTCCTAGTGCACTAGAGGAGAGCTTGGCATGTCCGGTCTCACTTAATGTCCATGCATTAATGGGAATGTTTATTGTCCAATTACAGTCCAGGCATGAATGCATCTTACTGGGTAGGGTCCTGTGAACTTGGCAGTCCCTCTATCATCATCCAGCTCAGGACTTTTCAGAGGTGGATGCTGTCTGGTAACCTCCATGAACATCTTTCTAAGAACATCTTTTTTTAGGATCATGCCTCTCTGATTTTACAGTGAGGTCCTTCCATTGAATATTTAGGCACAGTGGTTCATTTTCTCTACCCTAAATGCTGGTGGAAACTTATTTGGGTGATCTGGAAATCTGCTAGTTATTGCTCTGATTGCTCCTTTCCCAACAATTGGACTGCTGCATCTAGGTGAGGATAGGCACAACTTTTATATTAGTAGAGAGGGTGGCACAAAAAACCCCAAAAACCTTGAGGAAAGAGCTCTACCTGGCCTGGAACAGACACATTTGTGAGCATCTTGCTGCACTGAGGGACACAATCAGCCTGCCAGCTGCAGTGAGACACAGTTCTCTGCTGTGGTCACTGTGTTCCACGCTCCCTGTGCCAAGATCAGCCTCTTGGCAAGGGATTACAGCAGGCAGTGCCAGGCATTTTGCAGATGTGAGCTCTGGCTCCCAGCTGAATGCCTCCCATTCTGTAGTATACAAAGTGGCCTCCTCTGCCCCTTCCCTAGGACTCACCTGAAAGGTGAGATGTGATCCTCAGAGACCCTGTCTGGCAAGGTAGCTCTGAGACCACTGTGTTTCTTGATGAAGACTACCAGATTTTCTTAGAGAGGTGGTGGGTAACGTCATCTTCCTTGCACCTCACCACATGCATGTGGTATGTTCTTACTTGCTCTAGAGAGGCTTCGGTCAATCTAGTCACCGAGTAGCTCACATCTTTTTCTCTCTGTTATGCAAGCCCACTCATTCCTGGATTCCACCTAGTTTAGATTGTATCTCAGAACTAGAGGAGTCTGAATTCTCTGTCCATCCAAAGTCCTGTATTTTCCACCCAGCAACCTTCTCTGAAGGTTTAGTCACCTGGCTATACAGCTTGGATTTTTGAGTTAGCTTTTCCCAATTTCAGGATCCCTTAAATGGTCCTAAATGCAGTACTGACAGCCTTTGCTAGAGCAGCTTTTGATTCTCTGATAACCTGTTTATCTTGTTTCTTAGCTGAGAGGTAGGAGAGATCAAAACTGCATAAAAAGTTATTCTTCTTTCTAGATTTTATCTGGGAGATTGGCCTCATACCTCTGCTACAGAAGTTTTGTTTGTTGTTGAGGGGCCCATACTTTTTATATGTTTATGGTTGTAGCTATCACAGGTGCCTGTGGTAGAGTGTCTCGGAACTTTTATGTGATGGTCAAGTATGTCAGGTATTCTGGTTATTGGTAACAAACCTCCTTTTGAGAGGAGAGGTTAGACTTAACACAGGACAGAATGGAGTGCTGTCTCCTGGATAATGGATGGACAGGCTTCTGAAAATATCTGACAAGACCCTATACATGCTGATTAATTCTGGAAGCAATAGTAAAACAGCATGAAGAGCTGAATGGGCTACAGATAGCTTTAGGGAAGCCCAGTCACCATTGAAAATCTTCCAGTGGCTGTATGAGATCATGAGAGGTGTTTTAAGTTTGAATTTTCTAAATTCTTGTGCCACTTTCTTTTGAGACAGGAACAAGGAGAGGATACTGTAGGCTCTCTTGCAGAGGCTGGGTAGAGGTTTCATAGCTACAAGACCTGAGAAGGTACTAAGATAACACTGGAAAAGGAGCTCAAGTAGCCACCAAAAGGCATCATGATCAA
Organism: Calypte anna; assembly: GCF_003957555.1. NCBI lineage: Eukaryota > Metazoa > Chordata > Aves > Apodiformes > Trochilidae > Calypte > Calypte anna. Next base: position 88,371,654 of record NC_044244.1, read on the forward strand.
GCTGAACCAGTATTCTGACAGAAGGGAAGAGGCAGCATTTTCAGCTTCAACAGCAGACTGCATCTGGGCAAAGTGCAAGAGGAAACAGAAATTCTCAGATTAGGAAGAAATGTTGTTAATTGATAGTTCCAGTCTAACCCACTGGGTAAGACAGGTGGAACAGGCAAGAGCCTAGTTTTATATACCCCTGATGATTTGTTTTGTAAGTACCTCTCTGCTCTGGATGAAACTCATGTTGTCAAGGGAGATTTTGGCTGGAAATACTTAAGAATATGCTGTTTTGTGGAAGGTTTCTTATAAGTTTACAAATTATGACTGCCCAAGTAAAGCTATAATTTTAGATGTCCTTACAACAGATGAAGACTGATGGTTGCCTAAGAACAAGGGATCAACTGAGAAACAAATCAAGACATCACCTAGGATAAAAATGCCATAGCAGAGACCTGCATGGTATAACAGCCTTTTATTACAGTGAAATAGTGTAGAGCAATTATTTAAGAAGTGTGATTAAGTGGGAGATCTTTGGAAAGAAGAGAGCTGTTCCAATTATCAAAAAAAAAAAAAAAAAAAAAGTGGTTAAGTACACAAGAAGGTAGCTTTCAGTAAACTCCTTCCCTGAATAAGCACCCATGTGACAGTAGTACTTGAAAATAAGTATAAATTTTTAACAATAAAGCCTGATCTTAATTAGTAAAATAGACCTTTTAACAACTACAGCAACTGTGGGTCAGGGAAAAGGTATATCTAGAAAAAAAAAAATCCAGCTGTATAAAAAAGATTTAGCTTCTCATATCACCTCAAAAAATAATAATAGCTGGATATCTGAGAAAACAAGTTATAGCTATACTTAAGGAAAAAAACCCTCAATCTTAGCAGTAATATAAGCCCTTATAAAATGGTAAAAAAAATAAATAAAAATGGGGCAAAAAAGGAGAAGTACTCACCAGATATATATGTATGTTCCGCATTTGGAAAAAGCAGAGTATGATCAGAAGGGAATGATAAAGCACTTTCCAGGCCATTAGCAAGACAGAAGGATCCTAGACAAGATCTTCTCAGAATAAACACTTCTGTATTTCCAAGCACAGACAATCTAGAGCATGCTAACGTGGAGAGGTGCGCAGGGTGCCCTAGCAGTGAGCAACCCATCACACAAAGCCTGGGAAATTAAAAAAACAACAAACACAACTAAAAAAACAAAAAGCAAACCAACCCACAGTGCTGTCACTTAATTCCTGCAAATGGTGTTTTGGAAAGTGTTTTGACCTCAGTGGCTATACAAAAGCATCGGCTGCCAAAGTCTGTTGTTTGCTGATGTAAAAATTAAATGCATTGGGGAATATATTTGAAAAAGACTAGGTAGAGGGGTGGGCAAATGACGTCAATACTCTGACATGCTGCGTATGAAAACCAATGAGAAACCAGTGGGAGAGGGAGGAGGGTAGAAATCATGAAGGAAAAAAATCTGCACAGATTTATGGAGGGACAAGGAACTGTAAAACAAAACTCATACTGTTTTTGATACATAGAAATTATATAAACTCTCAAAAGGAGTACATATCTCAGTAAAAAGTGACAAGAGGCATTAAAATATTTTTAAATAGAGTCAGAATATAGGTTCTGTTTCCATACATATATAGCTGATATTTAAGCTATGCATAGATACATCTAAGAGCAAAAAATGCTAGTGACTATCTCTGGGACAACAGGAGGGCTAAAAAGACTCAGAGAGAAGGGCCTACAGGTAACCTCCTGTGAATTCTCAGGCAGATGCTGAACGTGATAGCATCTTTTATTTTTGTGTGACATTGGTGTGCTTTGCCTGGCTTTGCACTGCAAGTTGGAGTAGATGGAGAAGAGACTCCTAACTATGATTCCAGGCTGTAAAAAAAAAAAAAAAAAAAAAAAAGTTTTGAGAATGAAAAGTCTAGTTGGTTTTCTCCTTTAAAAAGTATTTTTGCCCAGTGCCTAAAGTGACTTTGTGATGATGGTCTAGCTAGAAGATTAGTCCATCTGAGAAAAGCATACTGGGAGCCTGAAGAGAAGGGGAAGCTGGAGGCTATGTGCATTTGGTGAGATTTCTGTGTCTGCTTTGGGTCCAGTGCCTAAACCAATACCCATCGAAGTAAGTAAAAAGCTGGAGACTACAGAGGTTAGAAACAACCTATTTTTTTTTCTGGCCCAGGACTCAGAGCGATCCAACAAAGAGTTGATTGTCTGTTGGGTGGAGAGTTGGGCAATATTACAGGAGTGCTTTGGGGCCTGCAGTGTCAGAGCTGTCCCCCCCCCCTTACATGTATTACTTCTCATTTAGCACCCTTGAATTCTACCCACCATTTTAATAACCCAGTCATTTGGTTACAATACTCTTCTGCACCTTTCCACTGAAAGGCTGATTCAGTGCTGAGTGCCCTGCATAATTTTTTGCATAATCAAACTTCAGCACCTCAGCTGCTCTGAAAGTGTTGAATGAAAACTACCCTGGGGCATACACTGACCACTTGCACCTTCTTCCTCCGTCCCTGCCAGCCTTGCCACCACCTTTCAGCCTGGAGAGGATGAGTCTTCCCCCTCCTGCCACAGTTTAGGTTTCTTGAAAGGTTTTGCCAGCATGTCTTACTAAATCAAATTGCTTTTCATTACATGGGGGGCTGATATGAGCAGTACATTACTTACAGCACAGGTACTTGTTGATCCATCTGAGACCATCTGAGTCTGGCTCCTGATACTAATGACTTGCTACATGTTCTCAGGTCCTGGTGCTTGGTTTGCAACAGTGGTTTTGTCTCATAGCTGCTGAGGAACATCAATTTTCAGAAAATCCCCCAAAAGCTCCTCTCATAGCAAAACATTAGGTTTACTTCTCTGCCATGGTCTTAGCTTCCCTAATCACTCCCACACCATCTTACGGCTTCTTAGCAACATTTTTGTCTCCAAGATGCATTTGAAAAAGGTATTTATGCTACAGTTTCATTTGTCACATAGTTTCTTAAAAATCTACCTTTTTGAGGCTCTTAGGTTTAATTCGCTTGTATTCAAGCTTTTCTTCTATTCATTTGACTACAGATTCAGCTTTTTGACAGCTGCCTTTTCAAATCCTAAGCCGTAAAGTATAACCCACTACTACTGTTCCTTCTAGGAATATTTAGTGAATAACTCCCTCAAGAAGATGACACTTCTATAGTAAGAAGATAGGTGAAGGCAATACACATTCAGCTCAGAAGAGCAAGTAACAACTTACTTGTTTTTGCAGTGTGTATGCATGGAGTACATTTGCCCAAATGTAGGCAAGTTGTCTTTGATGTAATATCAGTTTTCTGTGAGTACTGCTGGTGTTCATGGGAGTATTTACATACCCTGTCATTAACTTGCATTTTGTGAATGGCATCTGTTACCAAGGAGTTCAGAAAGTTATCACTTCAGATGTTTGTTTTATACAACTGTCCAGTATATGTCTTGTGTCTTAGCCTTTCCTATCAGAGACCTGTATCTCCTCTTCCTTACACAGATTGTGTTGATTGCTTTACTCAAAGACTCCCTTTTTTACTGTGCTTATACAGTCACCATTTCCTTGTATTTTGGTGGTGTGATTTTTTTTCAAGCAAGCTTAATTACTTTCCACATCTGCTCAAGATGATTTTCTCTACATGGCATCTCCCTTAACACTGAAGTCACATGTTTACATCTTGAAAAGATGATGGTCTGAGGACAACTCGCCATTTCTCAGGGGAGTAATGCATGCATGGTAGCAAGTGCAAATGCCAGTGAAGTTAATTATTATTAAATGCCAATGGAGTTATTTTATGAAATAACTTCTCTAAATATTCAAAGTTGCCATAAAAGGGAATTTCCCATAACAGCACTGCTAATTACCACACCATAGCATCACTTGAATTTCCTCTGTCATAAAAAAGAAAACAACTGCAGCTTGCTACCCCTAGAAATGGTTGGCTGGAGAGCTTTGTGTCAGCACAGCCCTGGCAAAGGAGTGAACCCCTATTCTCAGGTACATCTCTCTCCCATGAGGACCCAGAACAGCAAGCCCTGGTGCCTGCCTAGTCAAGGAAGGCAGAGTCAAACCTTTGGCTAGGATCATTGTCTTTGTATACCTTCCCCATGCAAGGTAGTCATAAATCAGGGTGGATCCTACCTTATCACAGGGACTCTTAAGAGACAATTTTTCCTGGTAGAGTAGCATGATGTCTTTTTATTTCCTTTGTCAATCAGGAGCCTCTTTCTGCCTGAGCACCTGCCTTCCCTGACCATTTCTATTAATTTTCCTTTGAAAAGCTTGAAGAGCAAACCTAGAGCTCCCCTATTTATGAGAAAACTCTTCTCCAGAGAGTTGTCACAACAGATGTCCTGTCTTTATCCCAATGACATCCACAGTCATATAGGTAAAGTTCTCAAGTTGACAAAAAAACAAAACAAAAACCCCAAACCAAAACCAAACCAAACCAAATATGTATTTTTAGGATAGAGTTGCAGTTCCCAGAGAGGCTGGCTACTGAGGTAGCTCTTCCATCTGCCCGGAGGGACCTTGCTGTGGTGCCATCTGCAGGCACACTGGATGCAAAAAGAGGATTTAGGAGAGATGACCTTTTTCAGGAGCTTACGCGAGAGAGGACAACCAAGCCCTGCAGGCAGTCCAAAGGCTGCATGATTTGTTTGCCATGCTCACTCTCCCTGTTTCCACACAAGAGCAACCATGTTTTAAATTCTATGATTCCTGGCTTGTCTCACCTAGACACCATATCATTTTTCCAAGAACTTAAAGCGAGACTGTAAACTGGTTGAAATAGTATTTAAAAACAATGAACCTTTATCTGCAACATTCCCAGCAATTGTTGGTCTGAGAGCACATACTCTTCCTCCACTCCCCCGCCCCCTCCCAGCCTGTATGAATTTGCTCCACAGCAATTTGACTGCATGTTGAATAGAACTTTTTCTTGTTAAGTAAGAGTTCTTTGCCCTAGGTGAATTTTCAGGCAGCCTTGCCTCGTTCAGAAAACATAAGGCTTTTTAGAGGAAAAAAGATACTTCTTAAAACATTCCTACTTCAAACATAGTTCAAAATACCTTTGGTTTACGTGGGAAAACAGGCACACACACGCCAAGGTGTTTCAGTAGTCTCTGCACTGCTAGATTACCGGGCAAGGCATTTGCTGGCACACACACAAGTAAGAGGGACAGCCATTCAAGGCACCCAAGCACAGCAATCGAGGACAGGATGGGACCAACCCAAGGCATTTGTAATCCTGGCAGGCCTGCAGGCTACACCTCTCCCCAGCAGAAAACCAACTCCACAGGAGGGCTGACTCCACTTATCCAGCATCAGGCAGCTCCCATTTAACTCCAGAGTTACCTAAAGCTCCTGCAGGGACATTGGTGGGGCAAGCCAGGTATTGCTGTTTTCCATGGGCTAACAAGCTGCTCAGAGTCCCACCTTCTATCCAGAGGCAGGTTATTCAACTTTTTTCTCTTTTGCAAAGCAACTTTGAGTCATTGCCCTCTGGTCGAGTAAACATTGAATTTTTACAGTGCAACCGCTGGAGATAAACAGCTCCAGGAAACTATGTCCAACATACCTTGATCCTGGGAGCTTATATCCTTCATCTTAAGTCCTTGCTCCAGACCAGGGTCTAAAGCAGGTGGGGTTCAGACATCAGCTCCAACTCTACCTGCCAGGGAGAGAACAATGCATCACCTCTAGGACAGTGGCTAAACACAGCAGGCCTGTACAGTGCATTGCTTATCTACACCAGCACTCATTGATCATAGAAGGCTCAGCCCCTGCCTGACAGCGTTCACGCTTCCAGGAGGTAACACAGTCCTGACAGAGAACTGACACTCACCTTGCAGAGATTTGCTGCTCAGCAGCTTAACTGCAACTGCCCCTCCTTCTGCACAGAATTAAGCCAGAATTAAGACTTAGCTACCACCATGGTAACACTGTCCTCCAACACGTCCCTAGGCAGCCATTTCCTCAGGGGAAAATTCTTAAAAATCAATTAAAACCAATAATTAAAAACCAATTCTTTATAAGTGAAAGCAAACCAAAATTGTTCTTTGCAACATTTATACTAAGGCTGCAGAAGGGACTAATCATGTCAGTTTCTTGTGCCCCTTTGCCAAACCAGATGCAAAAAAGTCATCTGCTCAGCACTTTATTCTGCATACACCCATCAGACAAGCAAATCTAGCAAGCCAGAAAGTGGATGGAGCAACAGAACTGCCCTCCCTTCCACCACACCTTATTCTGGCTCACAGATAGGAGTCTTACCTGTGGCACATGTAGCTCACCAGTCTGCATACCACAGCTGCACTCACAGCATGCAACACTTATTCAGGTATCCCAGGACTGCACCCAACCTGTGCATGCTCCAAGTTGTCCAAACGTGGCTTATTACCCACCCCATTTCCCACTGACAGACAGACACAGCATTTCAGATGGTGATCACTTTTATTGATGTAAGGTGGTACACAAACAGATCAGTTTCTATCAGCCTCTCCACCTCCCCCAGGCTCGGGGAGAAGTTGGAGGAGTGGGGGAGACAAGGGAACAGAACTGGCCTCTCACTGCAAGGATGCAGAGCTAAGCGGTGGTGAAGAAGGGCAGGGGCTCCAACAAAAGAGAGACCTGCTTCCTAGGCAGCAGGGGGGCTGTGTGCTTGGCTCACTCCTTGGATGCCATGTGGACCATCAAGTCCACAACACGGTTGCTGTAACCATACTCATTATCGTACCTGGGGACAGAAACACAAGTGCTGTCAGGACTGACTCATTTATTTTATTTTCTTCCTCTGTTGTTCCTGCTCCCTTGCCCCATCCCACACAGCTGAACCAGGCAGCTACACCATTTAAGTGAAGGAGGCAGGAAGTATCCCACACAAATAAGGAAGAGAGAGGGCTATATTCATTTTAGGTAAGTAATCTCACTCTACTGAGACTTCCTTTTATAATGTTGGAGCCACCCTACTCAGCAGGGGGCTGTCTCACCATGCACTGCCAACCTGGCAATGGTTAGCTGCAGTCTATCACTTGTCTGTGACAACCCAGTGGTGCCCTTGCGTCTCCCCCATTACCCCCCCAGGCTGTGCCTACCAGGAAACCAGCTTGACGAAATGGTCATTAAGTGCAATGCCAGCACCCGCATCAAAGGTGGAGGAATGGCTGTCACCATTGAAGTCGCAGGAGACGACCTGAAATACAGAAAATTTTAACATGCATGGTTACCAACAGCCTTAACCAGAAGTGCCCAGATCAAGACACCAGTAAGGATGTGCCTGCCACAGAAATGAAGCAATCACCAAAAACCACAAGCCAACAATACTAGGCATTGCCTACCTGGTCCTCTGTGTATGCCAGGATGCCCTTCAGGGGCCCATCAGCAGCAGCTTTCACTACCCTCTTAATGTCATCATACTTGGCCTGAGAAGAGAGGTTCATTTAAGACAGTCAGATGGCAATTCACACAAAATGTCTTCTTGGGGTTGGGGGGAAAGGAAGCAACACATGTCAGCAGTCATGCATGGCTGGTGCTATTTTCACCAAGATCAAATCTTCTTAGGTGAGAGATCAATGCAGAGAAGATAACACTAGGCAAGAGGAGTTTAGAAGAAGCAGGGAAGATCTGGAGGCTGTTAGGGCCTCGTCCACAAGAACTTACTGGTTTTCCAGACGGCAGGTCAGGTCCACAACAGAGACATTGGGGGTTGGCACACGGAAAGCCATTCCAGTAAGTTTCCTATGAGAGCAGAGAGTCAGCCAAGAATAGCACTCCGCACCCCTCTGCCAAACCCTCTATTCTGCTAGGGACAGGCCAGGAACAGCTATGCACCAGTTGCCACCTCCTGACACCCAAGGAGGCACACCACTTACCCATTGAGCTCGGGATGACTTTTCCCACAGCCTTAGCAGCCCCAGTAGACGCTGGGATTATGTTCTGAGCAGCACCTCTGCCATCTCTCCACAGCTTGCCAGAGGGCCCATCCACAGTCTTCTGTGTGGCTGTGATGGCATGGACAGTAGTCTGGAGAAAGACATAACAGCAATGAGAACACAGCAGATACTCTGCAGAAAATGCATCCCAGAGGACTCAAGGAGTAAAAATGCTTTTCCTCTCACATGAGAAGATAGAGCAGCCTCCTGAGCACCAAGCTCCAGACCTACCATAAGACCTTCCACAATGACAAAGTTGTCATGGATGACCTTGGCCAAGGGTGCCAGGCAGTTAGTAGTGCAAGAGGCATTGCTGGAAAAGAGAAAAGTTCTATCAGTCACAGGCAATGCCTCTGCAGATGTGAAATGAGACCCCACAGAGCTGGTCAGAGCTCCAGGTTAGAAAGCATCTCCCTCTCTCCTTACCTGACAATTTTCAGAGACTTGTCATACTTCTCATGGTTGACACCCATCACAAACATGGGAGCATCAGCTGAGGGGGCAGAGATGATAACACGCTTAGCACCGCCCTTCAGGTGAGCCTGGAAAAACGGGGTCAGTTAACTTGGAATCCTTCCAACAGGTCACTTTTTCAGACAATCTCTCCACCCTCCCAGCCTCACATCGAGCAACCCTGTATATGGTGATATGCCATACAAGCAGGCACAGCAGTTTCCTTCCTCCCATATGTGACTGTGGCATACTCACCCAGCCTCTCCATGGTGGTGAAGACACCAGTAGACTCCACAACATATTCAGCACCAGCATCTGCCCACTTGATGTTGCTGGGGTCACGCCTGAGAAGGGATGAAATTGTAAGAGCTGCTTTGCAAAAAACCTGCTTTCATCCTCCAAAGGAGAAAGGGATACTTACTCCTGGAAGATAGTAATAGCATTCCCATTAATCACGAGTTTCCCATTCTCAGCCTTGACAGTGCCCCGGAAGTGACCATGAGTAGAGTCATATTTGAACATGTAAACCTAACACGGGGAAAAAAGGAGGAAGGTTAAGCACGCTGGCTACCATCTACCCGACCCTTGCTCTGCTTTTGCCACAGTCCCAGCTTCCCACCTCTGCACTGACCTTGTCCAACCACTACCCTGTACTTGCCTCTGCCAAACCTCCCAGCCCCGTGCCCATAGCACACACCAGGTTTTCCTGGGAAGCTACTAGAACAGAGCCAGAAGAGCTCTACTCCGAAGAGGCCTGAAGGGGGCACTGCAAGGCAGCTCACCATGTAGTTCAGATCAATGAAGGATCGTTGATGGCCACCACTTGGACTTTGCCAGAGAGGACGGCAGCCCGGGTGACCAGGCGGCCCGATGCGGCCAAATCTGGGGAGAGAGAGACATGGGTAAGGAGGAGCCAACTGAGAACTTGCCAGGCTGGGCAGAGAGCGCTGCCTTTCCTCGGAAGCATCCGCCGCTCCCTGCCCAGCGGGGTGGGAGGGCACAGTGTCCAAAGGCCGAAGCACCTCAGTTAGAGATTAAGAGAGACCCTCACACAGGAAAGGTCAAGCCGCTAAATTTACTGAAGGCCGCGGGGATCCGGTTTACTCCTCAGACCGGCGGCACAAGGTCACATCCCCCGGGCCGCCACTGACACACGATCCATCGGGCAACCCTTTATATGGGGTCTGCAGCCCGCCGGTGGGGTACAGGGATCCCCCCGCGGGGTTCCCGGGACCGGCGGGCTGCAGCCTAGCTTCCGTGGTGAGTCACCCCGAATCTGCAGGGGGGAAGTGACTCAGCAACCCGACCTACCCCAGCCTCTCAATCCAGTATGGGGGCTACGCTTGGAGCGGGATCAGCAGAACACAGAAACATCCCTCCTCTTCCCCCCCCCCCCCCAAAAAAAAAATCGCCCCGCGCCCTTGAGGCGACCTTGCTCTCCCTCACTCCCCCGGCCCCGCCCGGAGCCGAAGCCCAGCCCCCACACTCACCCGTTGACTCCGACTTTCCACCATCTTTGCCTCTTCGGGATGTTCCTGCTGGCAGAAAACGCCGGTGAGCTGCCCGCACCGCCCGCTGGTAACCGGCCACCGCCCCCGGCAACGGCGCCTCGCCTAACCACCCCGGGCACCGTTAACGTATCGCCCACCACCGGAGCGGAGCAGTCGTGGGCGAACGCACGCATTCTAAACCCGCCCCTCCCCCCCGGTAATCTGTCCCATCCCCCCCCTCCCGCCGCCGTCTCATCGCTCCCCTCCCCCACCTACCCCACTCCCCCTCAGGCAACATGCCCCCTCTCGCCCCCTCCCCCATTCCTCACCGCCCCCTCTCACTCCGCCCCTGCCGCCTCCATCTTGCGGCGCACCGTTCAGCACCACCTTTGTGCCTGCCGGCCACGCGGCCCCGCTCCGCCAGGGAGCTGCAGCCCGGCTCTCTCACTCCAGCCGGCCGACCCGCCCGCACACTCACTCACCCGCCCACCGGTATCGGCTCCCGGATAGGGAGCTGTGAAGGGATTCCCCCAATCGCCTCTCCCACCCCCTGCGCATCTCCTCCTCCGCCCCCAGCCCGTTACCTGCTGCCTCTATGCCTCCCTGGCGCTCAGTGAGAAGGTGGCGCAGAGCAGCTCCGCTGCCCTTTATAGACGCGGAGGGGGGAGGACTGGGTTCCACCCCACCGGGCCGGCGTCGAATGGGAGCGCAGGGGCCGGCCCGGGCTACGTGCGCCTGTGTTGTGGGTGCGGCTGCCTGGGTCTTGTGCCCCCCCCCCCCGGCTCCGTTAACAAAGGCCCCGTGGCGGGCGTTGGGGCGGGGGTGGGGTCAACTGCTTAGGTCCTCGCGGGAGGGCGGATGCGCGGAGCACGTTCCCTCCGAGCCACCCATGGCGTGGTGAGAGATGGCCCGGTTTTGGAGGGAGCCGGCTCCTCACCGTGAGGTGGGAAAGTGTCCCTAGAGAGGGGACGGGTGACTGGGTCTCAACCTGGGAAGGTGGGCAGGGCCCCCGATTGATGGCCAGAGAGATGCTGCCATTCCGGGGCTCGCTGCTGCCAGTGCCCCCGGGAGCGGCGTGCACTGTTTTCACCTGGTGTCAAAAGAGAAATCTACGCTCTGGATGCAGCCCGTGCCCCTCTCCCAGCCCACCCTGCCCCCCTAGCATGGAAGCGAGGGCAAAGGGGGCTGCAGAGATGCTGGAGTGAGAATACCTGAAGGGAGTAATGGGTCCCCAAGCATCTCCCAGTCTCATCAGCACAGAGAGGCAACAGGTGCTGTCTGGGAGCTCTACACTCTCCACCCCTCCTGCTAAGGACCCCTCGACTGTCTTTGCCTCCCGGCGTTGGTTTAAGCCGGCATGCTCCGGATGGAACCTCCAGCCCGGTTGCTTCCTCCTCGGCAGGCCATACGCCGCAGCGTGAGCACCATCTTAATGAGGCACTGCGGCACTACTGCTACCCGCGGGACGTGACGGCGGAAATACTGCCCGCCCGCCGGGCCCGCGTCCGCCGCCGTGTCCCGCCTTCACCCGCCACCGCCAGGCCTGCTGCACATCCCCTACCCCTCCACCCCCTCATGCCGGGCTCCTCTGAACTGTGTCTGGCTGCCTCCCCTGGCATGCCCCATAGGTGCTGCGGGGCAAACCCATATGTATGCGGGAGACACAGAGCGTGCTGTAAAGCCTCCATCCCTTAAGGAGGGGGTCCTAGAGGAAGACGTGGGAACGGTGGGGATGCAGATCTGGGCTGGCAGGGGATGCTGGGAGCAGGTCTGTCCAGCTGGCTGCTTGGCTGAGCCAGGCTTCAGCTGGGACCTGAGGATAAGGAGAAAGGAGACGTCTGGAGGAGCCCCACAGGTACCGGGTTGGGGGCCGCAATGGGTCACACAGATTGAACGTAACTCAACTCTTACACTGCTATTCACGGTGCTGCCGAGGGGCTAAGTTTAGCCCTGGCCGAGGTTACAACCTTTTCTTAAAGGCCAGGGGACGATGCCTCCCGTGGTACAGCAGTGAGGCTGGAGAGGTTCGAGCCCTCCGAAGGTGTAAGGGGGGTTCTCGGGGCCAGCTTCTGCACAATCACGAGGCCCCCTATGTTTGCTTGGCAAACACGGCAGCGCCGGGCGCTCTGTGCCGGGGGGCAGAGTGCGGCTGAGATGAGCCAACGCAGCCCGCCTGCCCCCAAGGTCGATCCCTCACCCGCCGTCTGTCCGCCCGTCCTCCTCCCCCTCCACCCCCCCCTTCCGCCTCCTCCACGGCCCCGGCAGCGGCGCGCTGCAGCCGCGCGTGCTGCCCGGCCCACCCGGAATGGCGGCGGGCACCCAACATGGCCCCGCGCGTGGGGCCGGGGGCCGGCGGGCTCTGCTGCCATCTCCCGGCCTGGCCCCCCCGCTGCCAGACCGACCTCCGCCCCCACACGGCCCCCCGGCCTGGGGGAGGCCACGGCTTCTCGCTGCTGCCGAGCTCGGAAGCGGCGATTAGTTCAGCTCTGTTTAATTAGCAAATGAGTCCTCAAGCACGGAGAGGATTGAGGGGGCTGCCGGCGGAGCAGGGGTCCGGCGGAGGAAGCGCAGACGTTGAGTCGGGAAGCTTCTCCTCGTCCCGCCGCGCTGCTTCCTCGCCGCTGCTCTCCTTCGCAACAGAAGCTTCCCGGTTTCGTCCACTGTGGCGTCGTGTTGATTTCCGAGTCCTCTCCTCCGGCTGTGGAGAAGCGGGGCTGGTGAGCCGTGCAGCGGCGTGCCGCCTGCCAGCTCTCCTACGCCAGCCGGCCCCGGTAGCACGGGCTGGGCCCGTGTTCCAGCCTTCACCCCGGCCGCCGGCTGGTGGTGCCCCCTCAGCCTGCCCTGCTGCCCCCGCCCCCTCGCTCCTGATCCTCCCCACCATTCATTCTCTCATGTGTCCCCTTACTTCTCCCTGGCCTACTTGGTCGAGCCTTCTCTTGCTGGCCGTCTTACCTCGGAGCCCCTCCAAGGTTAACACCCCAAACCACTGAAGGTCCCGATCCGGTCCAGTTTCAGCCCAAAGCAGCCCCTGGGCATGGCCTTCCAGGCCCAATCTCCGGGCAGTGCCCACTTGCGACTGGCAAGGGTTCTGCGCCATAGAGAGGAACGGGCTGCTCTGGCCCCCGACGGGAGGAAAGGGAGGGTGGAGAGCAGCTGAGGGCCAAAGCCAGACCCCTCCTTCGTGTCCTCTTCGGCCTGCGTGGACTCAGGCTCCAGGGGCAGCAACTGGGAAAGGAGCACCTGGGTAGGTGGGATAAACAGAGGTGAGAGGAGAGAGAGTGGCATTGGCTGTACTCCTGGTGATTAAGCTTTGTATCCCATTTGCACCCCTCTGCCTCACACCTTCACTAGGACTTGGGCAGGACATAAAATGGTGCCTGCACGCAGGAACTGTGCCTGTGGTGTTCACCCAGACACAGGGAAGGGCTCGAGCAATAGCTTCTGCAGTCTGAATGACTTTGCTGCCCAAGTGAGCAGGGAGGCAGCTGCTCTGAGCCTCTACCTGCACGCAGATTGCCCCGATCTTGTCAAACGGTGTGTGTCCCCATACTTGGAAGGCTCCAGTCCTCCCTCTTTTTGCTGATGCTGAGAACCTTCTCGTCCTCAGGCTGCTTTGTGGCATTTCCTTTTGTTTTCCAGAGGGCTGGTAGGTAGGGGGGACAGAGCTGCCTCAAATAGCTGCTGCTAAAGATTAGGGGGAGGCAGAACTGACTGCTGTGGGAGCAGATGTGAGGAAAGGGGGTTCTCCAACTTCTGGGAATACTCTAGGTTGTCTATGCAGGCATCTGCTGATCACACACCCCTGGCACTGCCAGCAGCCTCCAGCTACAGACGGTGAGCGTCAGGAAGTGTGGTGGGCACAGCAGGTGCATGGCATGGCTGCCCAGGGAAGCAGACTGCAGTAGCCATTCCACATCTGTCCCTCACGTGGGTACTGAGCTAAAAATGCCTTTGTGCAGCTCTTTTCGCCAGTGAGTTAACTGAAGCATACATGGACATCTTCAGCAAGGAGTGAAAGTGGTGAGTCATAGCAGGATCAGTCTTGTGATTTTAGTTCATGTCCTAACTACTTTCCTGTAGCTTTCCCAGAATTACGTGAAGGCAAAGTGCTGTGGCTCACGTTAGGATTTGGGCAAGAAGGAGCTGGGTAAATTTGAAGGCCAAAATATTATTGCTGTAAATGCCAAGGGTAAAAAATTTACTCGAGTGAAGAAGCCCTTAGCTGGCATCCTGACAGGGGCTCTTGGCCTTAAAGATGGGCTACTTGAGGGTATTACTGAGCTTAGGAGTGAAGATCCTGACCTAACAGGATGAGCCTTCCTTCTGAACATCAGAACCAGGACACTGAACATGATGAGAGCATGGATGAGCACTTCCTTCTGAACATCAGAACCAGACACTGAAATGATGAGAGGCATGACTGCAATTTCTGGTGGCAGCTGACACAGGGCAGAGTTGGCACTTTACCTTTAAAAGCTTCTGCAGGCAGTTGGGGAGCCCCACAAGCAGTCTGCACCAGACCAGAGAGCACTAAAAAGCTTTTGTCTGTCTGCCCTGGCGGCCCTGAGGAGCTGGGTATGAAAATGCCGTCACCTGTACAGCTGAGGCTGTTGTACTGAAGGGGGAGGGAGCAGTGAGAATAGCCAGCTGCCTCTCTTATCTGGAATCTGGGATCCCCACTCATCCCAGGTTCGAGCATGACCTCCCCAGATTGCCCCTCCACTCCTGAAGCCTCCCTCAGCTATTTCCAGTCCCCCCTACCTGTAGCCTCTGTCCTTGGTAAGGACACAGTCTGAACGCTGACGGAGAGCAGAACTAAAGAAGGAAAAGCGAGCAAGCCACGACTGTAGCCCCAGCATCATCTTCTTTCCCAGGGCTTGTGGGAGGCAAGGCAGACCTGCAGCATCCGTGTCAGATGCAGCCTTCTAACCCCTCTTTGCCTTTATAGCTTTGGTTTTGGCAGTCGCCTGGCCCCCAGCTCTCAGCTGAACAACCCCCCCGGAGCTCCTTAACCTTTCAGCCCTTTTGTCCAGGGTGATATATTTCAGGGTGAGCTCAGCAAGACCCCTTCCTCTAAAGAAAAGGGACACAAAGGTGTTTACTGAGTGTCTGTGAAGACAAATGGGACTTGAGCTGCTGCTGGCCAGGACCTAGAGGTATCTGTCAGGGTCAGGAATGGGTTGACACTGAGGCACGGCCCAAAGAAGGCTATTGAAGGCTGCATTGTACAGTGATATCGAACATGCTCCGTGTAGGCAGGGTGCTGTTAATGCTGTTTCTTTTATCATTGTGAGCATGAACTAATGAAGTCTCACTGCTGGCTGCACAGAGCTGACACAAATTCAGCTGTGTGACAATATGGGCTCTCTCATTTTTAATATTTATATCTTGGTGAGCTGGTTGGCTTGAAATGAAGAGCTCTTGTGGCAGAAGGTGTCTGAGTACCAGCACTAACTCTATGGGATTTGTGGCGGTGACAGGAGCATGGGTCTAGTGCTAGCAGGCATATAACTTGGTTGTCTTGAGTAACTCAACATACACTGTCTGGAGGGATGGGCTGAGTTTCCAGAGGAACCAGCACAGAAAAGAGCTTATCCAGGCTCAGCTTGCACTTTCTCAAGCTCAGGCACACAATGGAAGCAGGATGTTGAGGAGCAGTTCATCCCTCCTAAATCTTCTGGCCATTTAGTTCCCCCCCACCTTTGTTTGCCTCTCCCATTTTACTGTAGTTTCTCACCAGCTGAACAAGGCAATGAAGTCACTGTTTGGAGATCAGGGTGCAGAAGTCAGCTGGAGTGTGAAGACAGAAACTATTCAGGAAAGTTTGTCTGGGAGGGAAAGGAGTGACTGTACCCCCATACAGGATCAGTAGTGGGTGTGTTGGGTGAGTTTAATAACATCTAGAAATTCCCGCTCTGCAGTACAGTTGCACAAAACAATAAGGTCAAAACTTGACAGGCAGTGTTATGCTAGCTGCTTTTGTCTATATATATATATATATTTTTATTTTTTTTTTAAGGAGAGAAGAACATTAGAATAATAAAGTCTTTTGCAACTATAACGGAAGTTACAGTTCAAGTATTTGCCCCATCTTTCCTTCCCTCCCTCCCTCCCTCCCTCCCTCCCTCCCTCCCTCCCTCCCTTCCTTCCTTCCTTCCTTCCTTCCTTCCTTCCTTCCTTCCTTCCTTCCTTCCTTCCTTCCTTCCTTCCTTCCTTCCTTCCTTCCTTCCTTCCTTCCTTCCTTCCTTCCTTCCTTCCTTCCTTCCTTCCTTCCTTCCTTCCTTCCAAGCATTTTTCACTTGCAGATATATGGGTCCCTTTTTGCTCTGCCCAAGGAACCAGAAAGCTTTGCAAACAGTTTTGCACCTAGTCCATGAAAAGTGAGTGTGGGGCTTTAGTATGCAGCACTGATTCTGGAAGCAGAGACTTTGCACAGGCACTGGCATCCAAGTATGTTAGCTCCACCTGTGACCTGAGATTGTGGTTGAAGCTGGTTCCAGAGCAATGCTCTGGTGATCCTGTCTGACATTCCCTGTCATGCAGCAGATAGAAGGGCTCCCTGGGCTGCTGGCCTCCCCCAAGACATTTTGTGGGGAACAAGATTATTTTTGTACCAGCCTCTTAAACCAGAAAGCACAGGTGGCTGCTGGAGAGGGCATTCAGATGGGGTGCCTGTGCACAAAGGGAGTGCAGGATGTTTGCACACAGGCAGCCCCTCTGCGTGCTGGATGCAGCAGGGTGTGGAGCTTTGGGGTGTGAAAACTTTGGAGGCTGGGAAAGAGAGGAAGGAGGATGGGAAGAGAACACGTGTTCATCCCACATGTAAGATGTCTCAGAGGATATTCTGCATTTTGTAGTCACATTGGGCCATCCAGAAGCCACTGAGTCAGTCTGCTATTCATGCTCCCAGCAAGACAGCTGCAGGCAGATGCATCTCACGTGGAAAACACAGGTTCTAGGAGTCAACTCTTTCCTGATTGAAAGGTGGCTACAAGAGCAACACTTGTTTTTGGTACAAAATGCTGTGGTTGACATGGCATCCCTTCAATGTGGTGGCCACCATACTTGAAGAAGAATGCCAGAAATGTGTTCTGAATTCCAGCCTGTTTTCACGAAGGCTGAGCCTTGCAGGGATATACAGGCTCTAACTTCTCAGGTGACTAGGAGTAGGGGAAAAAATCATCGCTGTCCCTTACCACGCAGTAAACTGAGAACTGTAAAAAATTTGCAAATGTTCTTGCAAATCCAGCAAAGCCTGTATAAATTGCAGGTGCTCAGTGACTCAGGTGATGTGCAGTTGCAGCTGCTCTGTGTCCCAGATCCTTGCTGGGACTGCAACAGAACTGAATAGTTGCTCTGACATGTCCTGGCAATGACTGCAAAGTGAAAAGGCTTTGGCAGAAATGTCCCCAGTTGCCCCAGTTTTCTAACTCAAATAGGTTATTGTCCTTTCCTCTCTAGCACTAACAAGTTTCCTCTATAAAAACCCTTCGCTCTCTGATGCTGGGGCACTGATTTTAGAGCTTGCAGGACCACCAGAAAAATGGTCTCCTTATCAGTCTTTGGCAGCTGCTTATAAAGCAAAGGGCAACTGGAGAGTGAGAGGACTTGGGTGAAGTAGGAATTGGGTGAAGTACCCTGAAGAAACATCCCCTGGTGTACAGTGATGGAAAAAAAGCTGATGGTTGCTGCAGGCTCTAGAAGCAATGGTGATACTCATGTTGGTACCATGTATAGGAGTCTGGAGCCTACTGTGGTCAGGAGTCCCTCAGAACAGAAAGTCCAATGATCTTGGCACTGAGTAATCACACTGCTTCAAGTGAGGGAGTGGGATTACTCCTTCATTAGCAATTTTTATTTATCACAGCAGCCACCATAATGGCTATTTGTGAGGAACAAGACAGCAACTAGCTGCTTAAAGCATCAGCCACTCTGTAGCTGTTCAAACCCTCTGGGTTTTTGCTTTATCTTTCTGCAGGACTTCCTTTGTGACACAGGATTGCCAATTCCTCCAAGTACAGGAGAAGCAAGTAAGGAGAGGGAGATGCTTCATCTGAAAAGCCTGCAGAAAAGGACAAATAGGAGCTCCCATTCACTGACCTTCCACTCTCACTTGACCAGGCAGCGCTGTACCCAGAAAAGAGCAAAAGATGGACTCCAAAGCAAAGAAGGAACCATCCCGTCTGTTAGTCCAGACTGCCAAACTCTCCATCTCAGAAAGGCAGCTGGGCAGCATTCCAGAAAGAAAAAGTTTAACCACTTGTAGTGGAAAATCATGGCCTGAAGGTACGGCAGTGCTCAGAGTTTTATGGCCACCTTCATTCCTCCATCCACCCATTCTTACCTCCCTCACTACATAATGTATTATCTCAAACATACACGATATACTGCACTGACTTGTAAAGTCTTGAGTCTGGGTAGCAATCCTTATATGCTGTCCTTTATCTCTCATGCCCACTTGTGAGTGACATACCCAGCGGCTGGCGGTGGAGGAATCACGTACAGTGTGCATGACTCTGTGCTGTATTTACTGTTAACACAGCAGCTGCTGCCTCTGGCTCCTGTAGCCCTCCCTGAGTGTTTTATCAGCAAGGACAGGCAAGACAGACGATATTGCTATAGTTTTCTGATCTTTGTGTTTCATGTGATTGCCCTATTCTTACTGGTGTGCTCTGGAGTTCAGGAGGCTATCTGTATTGGCTGTTACACTAGTGGCAGCAAGTGAGTCATAGGACTAGAGGGTGGTGGTTGGTCTACGTGTCACAGCCCAGTAAATACACCTGTCATCCAATAATTCTCTCATTTAATTGTTTCTACAAGCATCTAAGGTCTTTGTGTCTGCTCAGGTATTAGCATTATAAAAACGTATCCCGGGGCCAAGGCAAAGCTATGCAATTTCTAATGCTATGTTTTTGTTTTTAAATTTGGATCAAAATAAGCTCCAGTAGTCTTTTATCACTACTTACACAGCCAGGCCAGAAGAGAACTGAGCAGCAAGCCCCACTTGCTGCTGAACCAAGGGTGACCACGAAGACTGCAGGAATTTGATAGAACCCCAGAGACAGAGAAGATGCAGAAGATCTGCAGGAACCTGCTGATAGGAGGAATCTTCCGAGTCCTACTCAGCCACTGACTAGTCTGCTTTCTAGGCAACTGACAGGGTAGGAGGAAATAATGCTGTACTAATAGCTCTGGGACACACGCCAGTTTGCCTGTAAGACAGGAGGTTAAAGGTTGTTTATGTGATTAACACAAATTCAAGTTTAGGGCACTCTCTGTTCACATGGAAGTCCGAAGAGTTCCAAGACTGACTCGAACAGTGATGTGTTGCATTCATGAAATGAAAGAGCTTAAGTGCCGGTCTTCCTTGAAACAAAATTGGATTGTAGCAAATACATTCCAAAAAGTGCAGTGAGACAACCCATATTACCAGTATACTTGGTAACTTCAGCAAATCAGAGTTTGGCAAAGATTAATTCTGAAGTTCTTTTTTTTTTTTTTTTTTTTTAAACCTTTATAAAAAAAAAAGTTGCCATTTTTTCCTACTCACTTTGCATATTCTATTAAAACATATATAGTATGTATCTGTATAGTCTAAGTCAGTGTTTCTACTCATTCCTCAACTCTTATTTAAGATCTCTACAAGAAAGAAGATGTAGCTAAGTTCCTTCAAATCCCTGCTGGGCTTTGTAGGGCAAACAGCTTCAAAAAGGACCAAACATAAAGGGGCCTAAACCCCAGCAAAATCATATTGGCCTGTGTTAGAAGCTGAATGGCATGCTTATAAACACATACCAAAATAAAAGAGAATGGAGCATTTGTACTCAGTGGCTAGTTTGGCTCTTCTTAGAAATACTTTCTTCCCGAAGTTCTTTATGTTGCGTTTTTTTTCTTTTAATCAAAGCAGCTTAATTTCATCTGCAAAGCCAGGACAAACCTAGTCAAAGCAGCAGCTAT
This sequence comes from Calypte anna, assembly GCF_003957555.1. Classification (NCBI taxonomy): domain Eukaryota; kingdom Metazoa; phylum Chordata; class Aves; order Apodiformes; family Trochilidae; genus Calypte; species Calypte anna. The sequence goes on from NC_044244.1 coordinate 88,391,495, forward strand.
GTTCATCATTGCATTTCTTTGTGAAGATATCAAAATACAGGCTTTGAATTACTTTAGCCTGGTGTGTAACTTCCATTTTGTCCTTGTTTAAAGCAGTGTCATACTATGAGGTAATTCAGATGAGACGAGAACACTACTGCACAAAATGAGTTTTATTTTTAGTTCAGGATAGTGGCAGACGGTTCCCTCAGCGCAGTCGGCGGGCTGAAGACCTGGTGATAGGAGTTGTTTTGGTGGGGGTTTCATCCGGTTCTGCTGATGGGTCTAAAAGAATAAAATGTGTCAATAACCAGCACTCCACTGCCTTAAACAGAGAAATCTACAGTCAATCTGGGTAGTGCTCTGAAGTCCTACACACCTTTTGCCCATTTCCAAAGGAACATCCCTGGTGGGCCAAATGTATTGTCTTTTTCCGCTTTGATCATACATGTAACTATGGCTTACCATCCTCAGAGCTGGTCTCATCACTGGAGAAAGTCACAAGGGCTTTCTTGGCTGGAGGGCGCTTTTGGGCATACTTATGATTTCGGAGGGTGCGAGGCTGGGGTGTGTCAAAATCTTCAGCTCTTTTCTTCATCCTCAGGGGCTGGTGGCGTGAACCTGCTGAGAAAAAAGAGAAAGGTAGCAGCCATTCTGTCTTTAAGAGTGAAGAAAAGTCCCTAGGTATCTCTGCTGAACTGCAGGATCAGGGAAAACGCTGAAGTCTCACAAAACCCCCCCCCAGACCATACTTCCTGTTGGTTTCTGCTTGGCCACCTCTGTCATTGGAGTTCTGCTACCTTCCTGGCACGTCTCTACTGAATCCAGCCCTCGGTTATGGGAGGCAAACAGCTTCTGCTCCAGCTCTTCAGCCAGAGCCTGAAGGAGACAGAACACGGTGGAAGGGAAAAAACAAACAAACAAACAAGAATTACAAGAAAATAAAAAAAGAGAAGGTGGTAAGGAGAGAATTATTACTTCTGTAGCAGAATTGCTATCAGATTCTCTGATAAATTGTTGGGGGTGAGGAATAGCCCACTTCATATGGAAAACTGCAGGGATTTCCACAGTAATTGTGGGTAAAAAGCAATTGTTTTCCTGGTCAGAACACTCGTCCCCCATTCCTTACTTTAGTCTCAGGTTTGCCGCCTGTTCTGCGGAATCGAGCCAGCACAGTTTGGAAACAACTGTAGACAGCTGGGTCTTGGACCTTGTCTGCATAGCAGTCAAAGTTGTCCTGCAGCTTCTGAAGACCCCGGTCCGTGAGAGGAAGCAGAGTAAGGCAGTAGGACAGATCCCGATGTTGACGCTCAGTTCTGGGAAAGACAAAGGCTGCAATTAGCTCTGCTGAAAAGTGGTATGTAAGGATAAGCACATGTCTTACCTAAAAGGCATGTGAGGATAAAGCTTTTCCTGAAGGTGTTTCTGCCCTGCTGAACATGAGATTCAGGTTTTTCTGTTACAGGTTGCTAACAGAGTTCTGTGCCATACCTTATGCAACCACCACTGTATTCCAAAGAAAACCAACTTAGTGTCTGTCAGAAAAACATGAAGGCTTCACTATTAATGGACACAGTAGCTTGTTTAAAAAGTGTCAGATGTTTTATATGTAAATATAGGTGGTTAGGAGGAAAAAAATACACTGTGAGATGGTAATTCTTCTTGAAGGGCCTTATTTCAACTGAAAAATAGATAAAAAAAAAACCCAGCTACTTTTTTCACATGTTTGAAATAGTCTTCAGCAGAATCTGTATTTGATGCTTTCCCTCCCTTGTCAAACCAGTTACATAAAAAAGGCCCGTTTCATTAAGATAGAAAAGTAAATCAATTTTGCTGTAACAAAAGAGGACTACATTCAAATTCCAGCAAAAGTTACTGAAAACAAAACAAAAGTTAAAAAAAAAAGCCCATCAAATGAACATCCTTAATGTAGCTCACTGTGATGGAAGGGGAAAAAAGCTGGGGTGGGCTGACACTCCTGTTACTGACATATACAAAGCAGAGGGCTGAAGTTTGTCCCGCATATACTCTTTCAGAATGCACTGTCCCAACACACAGATGGAGGCCAACACTGCAGCATCCAGGTGGTTCCACATGTGAAGTCTGAATGATACTTGGCATGTTGCTATATTTAGAGTTCCAGAAATGCTCAGGGGGGTGATGGTGGCTGCAAAATCTTTTCTGATAACCTCCTCTTTTAGCCTGGAGTGAGAGTCTTGCTCTAGCATTACAACTAGTGTGCATTAAACTGATCATCTTTGTGGTACAGAAATAGGGGGGCATTTTAGTAAAGGCTACACACAGCTTATGCACAGATGGTTGTTTACAAATGTGCTGTGAAAAGCTCACCGCTGTTCCTGGGAGGCAGTTTTGGGAAGAGAGGCTCCTGTCCACTCCAGCTTAGGAAAAAGAAATCAAAATATTTCTGGGGAATGTGCAACTCCCTGAGGCCTTTGAGCTGGTCATGTGCCCAGGCACTGTGTACTACTCGCCAAGATAAGCAGATACAGCCTAAACTTCAAGGGCAAGGCCACAATGAAGGAAAAGGAAAACCACAGGAATGGGGGAGGCAGGGTACACCAAATCCAGTGGAAGGTAAAGTGAAGATTGTCACTGAAAGTACATGACAAACAAGCAGATAAACTTGTGTCTTTTTCCTTATGAAGAGAAGAAAAAAATGTGTATGTTTGGGCCTGTGAAGTTACAGCTTGCAGAGCGTGGGGAAAAAAGCAACAAAAAAATCCCCCCAAACCCAGGAAGCAAAATGGTATCACAGATCCATGGGATGGGTCCTGCTCTGTAATCAGCACCATGACCAAGGCACACACATCTTGCAGACAGAGCAGAGTAGAACAGAGGCCTAAGTGATACAAGTGGCACAAGCACTCGAATAAGAAAACCGAGTACCTGGCAGAGTTAGTACTGACCACAGAACAAGGAGAGGTCTCTATCAGCTGCTTAGTTGAGATCAGCCCAGACAGGGCTGTTGGGAGATCAGCCATGCCCTTGCAGAGCTGCAAGGGAATAGCCTGTGGAGAAGGACCACAAACATGCATAAAACCATTCGTGGGGTGCCTTCTTGTTCAGCTGTAACGTGGACCTAAATTGTCACAAAACCTTCTCCCTAAGAAAGGTGAGAATGGAGAGGGGACAATCACAGCATAATAAAGCCAGACGCCTATTTCAGGTTATGTTAGCATTTGTCTCTTTGCCACACAAAGAACATGATGGGAACCTGTTACAACGATTGTATACAAAGCTAGTTTCTTGTAACAATTCCTAAGAAGCAGGCTTGCTTGTCAAGAAAAAAATGGATCACAACCTACCTGGCAGTCCGGAATCGCTGACAAAGTTTCTCCACCAAGCTTTCTGTCTGTCTGTCTTTAGTAATATATGAGAAGAGATGTCTACAAAGGAAAAAAAATGTCAAAATTGAGAACCCAGAGAGGAAACCCCATTTCTGCCTGCACTATGGGATGTTTGCCGCTACCCTACCCAGTGATCAGCTGGATGGTCCTCCAAAATACAACAAGAGAGCTTTGCATGCCTCTGACTTGGTCCAGGAGAAAGAACAAGCATACATATATTTCAAGCAGTCCCTGCTGGGGACAGCTGCTGTGATATATCACATAATAAACCCTGCATGTTTGTGTAAGGGCACTTGCCGAGGATGAAATTAAGAAATCCGACTAAAGCGCAGACCTTGCAGGTCTGGAGTGAGAAGCACTGATGTTTGTGAGGGGTCTGAAGTAGAAGGGAAGCTGAGAAGGCTGCAGTGTCAATTTCTGGTCAGCTGCTTCTGTCCAGTTTTAAGAGCTTGCAACACCTCCAGACAATCTCCTCACTTCAGAAGTTATGCTGACAAGACTAGTACATCTTGACAAGCAGACCTCAAAGGGGGTGGGTGCCATACAGGTTTTGTTCCCCCCTTACCCTCAAGCTCAAAACTGTGACTTTAATTCTTAGTTTGCTGAAGGTGTGTTGCTGTATTTTTGATCAATGTGAAAGTGAGCATTACTTTGCACTAAAGTGGGAACAAAGCCTAACTTAACTTAAATGCTACTTGATTACATATTTTTCTTAGCTTCTTGAGCAACAGAGTGCATCTGACATGATAACCTCATAGAAATCACTGAAAACTATTTATTAAAAAGATCCTGCTGACATCCATCCACTCATCTTTCTTTGACTTAAGTGACAGAAACTGTGGCAGCCTGCCAAGGCCAGGTCTCACCAGCACTACCAATACTTCCCTATATGTAAATCAGAAATAACTTGTCTGCTAAAATAGCAAATGGAATGCATCTCTAACATTAGCCATAGCTTTGCAGCAGAGATTGAACAATTTCTGAACATTCATCCTCACACTTCATTCTGCTAGTTCCATCTCAGTTATCACTGTAACACTCTCCTTCCGAATGAGTTACTCCTTTAACAGTGAGGGTCCCCATACCGCCCTTACCTGTTTTACACTTCTGTTCTCCAATTTAGCAAGTATCCCTGGAGCACAAGCCACTGCCTCCTTCCTAGCCCATACTGTTGCCCACCAGTTTGAGTTAAACTGGGTTCTCTCCACAACGTAAGCATTTCATATGGGAAAACAGTTCAGTTTCGAATACTATTCTCTTTTTTACCCATTTAGAGGTGGTGTGCTAATTGATGATCAGCCCTTCTTTAAATTAATCAGCTTTTGACTAATTTGATACCTATCTACTTTATTAAATCAATACTGCCTTTTCTTTTATTTGCTAGGCATCTGCAGTTCTCTCCCTGCATGTTTTTGCAAGTCAGAAAAATCCATCTGTAGCTGTCTTAATCGCACTTCAATGCAAGTGCTACACTTATTATTTTTTAAGTCTGTGGTAACATCTCCAGTTTGACATTTATTTAAAACTGTGCTGTAAATTCCACAATTATGTCCTATTCTTTTTATACAAACCTTCTTGTTTCTCTGTGATGGCTTGCCTTCCACTTCAGACACAAATTTCCTCTTCTACCTGTGCTGTCAGTCACAGCACTGAAATACACTGAAATACAGCATTTCATGCTGCATTTCCTATTATTTCACACTACTGTCCTTACTGAAAGCTGAAGCAAAACATCCATAATCAGTCTCAATTTCAGCCTCCCTAACAGACCTTTTGTGCCTTGCAATTCCTACCTGTGTAGAATTCTGTATCTCTTCCTAAATGCAGTGGAGTCCCATGGACACAAAGACTAGTTGAAAAAAAAATCACCAGAGATTTTACTATTCTCTTCAGCAACACCAAAACTTTGTCTCCCCTCTGTAATCTACATGGATTCAGGAACCTCAGAAAAACCTTCACATCACAGTTTCATATACGAGAGGAAAATTTCTGAATTTACCACTAAATTTCTGCCACCTATAAGAAACAAATACTATCAGATTGAAAGACTCCAATATGTCTCTATAGTATGGAGAAAGTCTTTCCTGAAAACAAACAAAAAAGAACCCTCCAAAATAAAAATTGTTACTTTAACCACAGCTTTACTACAATTGCTAAAAAGTAAATTGCTAAAAAGGATATAGTGAGCCACCAAAATGACAAAGGCAGCAAAGTATTTAAATTTTTTTGTGTTCTAATGTTGCAAGTCAACATTCCAATGCATAAAAACAATTGTGTTCCTTTTCTAGAGGGAAAGTAATTTTAAATGAGCTAGTGGAAGTTCTTTGTGGAGTCTCGCCTCATTTCCAACTTTGGGGCTTTAGAATCAATTCCTCTCAGCACGACTGTTTCAGATACAAACTGGAAAAGGTCAGACCAAGGAGAACAACTGAAAAAGCATTTTGTGTATGTCACTGTAGTTTCTCTTCCTCAGATCTGGAACCCCCCCTTGCATAAACACAGTCCAGGTCAAAAGATATTTCTCTAACCCCAGAATACCTCATAATAGTACGGAAGGATTCCTCCTCTACACCGCAGTTGGGATCTGAGAGACGACTGATTATGTCTGGAAGCAGGTTATAGACGGCATTACCCTGTGCAGAATACAAGGTTCTACATGAGATACAGAATTACGAAAAACAACTCAAATTCAGCAGGGGAGGGGAAGGCTCTCTGCTTAAAATCACCTCCTTTCTCTCCATCCCAAATCTACTGACTGAAACTTTTGAAATGAGATATACACAGCCTGACCAACCTCTCCAGGACTATTTGGCTGAAGATAAGGGGTAAAAATCCAACCAGTTAACAAGATAACAACAGCAGCAACCCTCAGTTTGCAACAGCTCAGCTCTTTGGCAGACTTAGATGCAGTTTCTTTGCTTTTCAACCTCCTTGCAATGGAACACAAAGGCTTCCTGTTAAAAGAAGCACCTGAGCTCAAGGGATTGCCTCCCATCTTGCCTGAAAAGGCCCAGTCCAGATTCTATTTCCCACTGCTTTTACATGGCTTTGTTATAGACACTGTAGAGATTGGAAGTCAGTGCAGTGAGGTGGCTGGCTCTGCTTTTAACAGTGCAAGTCAATACAGCCCCAGTGTCACTGCAGCTTCTCAGGCAGCAAATCTCAAACTCAAGGGTCCGCAGCAGCCCTCACATTGAATCAAGTGTACAGTGGGCAACGCTGCCTCTTTTCTTACTTGCTTGGGCTGTAACTGCTTCAATTTAAGCATCTCGATGTCACACAGCCAAGAAAAACTGAACAATTTCAGAGATGGTGCATTGCCTGAAAAATTCTCAGGGAACTCTGTTGCAAGGCCTAAAGCTAAACAGCATAAAACTGTTCCCAACTCTGTGCCAGGTGTACCCAGGAAAGCAAAGGGACAAGGCACTGGTTTGGAGCCTGCCGTCCAATGCGAAGAGATGAGGTCAAATTCAGCAATGTCAGGACTGAAAGAAAACTCACATTGCAAAGCTTCCTTTATCTACCTTCATTTATGCAACACAGGGACACAGCCACTCTACATCACTGACACATCTTCTCCAGGACTCAACTCCTGAGTCACTGACTCAACCTACACCAGCCCTTCCCCACTCTTGTTAACTAAGGTCCCCAGGCATCTACTTGCCTTGTTGGAGAGTTCATTGAAGAAGTTTTGAGCCACTTTCATGATTGTTGATTCTGGGTCTATAAGCAGCATTGCCATTTCACTCACTTGGCCCTTCACCTTTACCATGTCTTTGAGGATAAGTTGAGTCATCACCAGTGCAGCTGTATGCCTCACGCTTGGGCAGGGGTCCTGCAACCTGACAGAAACATACAGTTACCACAGAACACAGCTAAGTAAGTACCTCTGAGTTACTGACATCCCTCACAGCCTATCCCCACGGCTCTGGGCTGTTGTCTCCCTGTATCAGCTCCTTCAAATTTGGTTTCCTTGGTCATTCTCACCCTCTGGAGGCCCAGCAGTGGTCACCCTTCCACAGACCTCTCATCATCTCTCTTCTCCCAGTAATGAACATAGCATTACCTAGCATAGAGATGTGATGTCCAAGGCTCCACCAGGTTGGGGAAACGGATGGCCAGATCTCCTGCTGCAATGATGAGGTTGGATCTCACACCAGGCCAAGTGGACTTCTCCATCATAGTGAATAGCAGGCGCAAGTGGGAGTCACAGAACTCAGAGCTGACAAGACAGAGTACAGAGAAGATGGCATAGATACCAAAATCCCATCTCTCAGAGAGCCATCAGACAAAAAAACCCAACACAAAATCTATGAACACTATTTTTGTCTTCATTCTCTCCACAGGAAAGGAGTTACAACATTTGCTTGTGCTTCATTACTAGGAAGGCTGGAAAGCGAACATCAGCACAGTGAGGCATTACCTGATCATGCAGAATTTGCCAAGAGCCAGGGCTGCAGCAGCTGAGAGTGCCGGATCACTGTAGAGGCCAGGGTTGTTGCAGATCGTCAGCACCAGTGGAACAAAGGCAGAGAGCAGGTGGTTCTCTAGGGAACAGGGATAAAGAAAGCAAGTATGAGAGCACTGTTTATGTGTCCCTCTTTAAGAATAATTACTCAATTTATACAAGAACTCCTGCAAACTACAGAAACTGGTTGACTCATTTTCACCATTTAAAAACCACCTCTGGAGAGGCAGACCAAGGAAACACACAGCCTACATAGAAACTGACACCAAGCAAAAACTGACAGTGTTTCCTTCTAAAGGAAGCAGACCTCCTCCTGGATCTGTTACCCACAGTACCTGTTCTTCCACACAGGCAGACAGAGCCTGTGCTTCTCAGTGGCAGCCACACTTACCATCTAGAAGTTCTGTCTCACAAATACTGCGGACGAGCTCAGCCTCAGTGTCATCAGCTGAGGCTCCCACGAGGCCCAGCTCCTCCTCCACTGTAGTCTCATTTCCTGTGCTCTGTGCAGAAAAAAAGATGGTAAAAAAGATGACAGGCAGCAATAATCCCTCCCTTCACAAAGTACCTTTCTCCTGGGTGAGAGATGCGCATGTTACCAACAACAGCATGACTACAAGATGAGAAAAACAAACTGACAGAGAGTTCTTTAACCCACTTTTCCCTCAGAAATAAATGAAGCTGTGAAGGGTAGTCCAGGATATGCCAATCCATATGCCACAGAACATCGAGAAGAAAACCTAAGCTACTGGAGCTACTAAACTAAGACAAACATAGGACACATCTGCCATCAGTGTCCCAGTCTAGCACAACTTAAGGGACATGCAAATCCTAAAAGCAAGAAGTTCACTGTCCTTTGAATTGCTGGTCTTGTGAGCAAGACTATGGGTAACCTTTAGCAAGGCAAAAGCAACACAAGGGAAGAAAGAGATATAAGCATTGCATAGGGACCAAATCTGCATCCAACTGCTGCTTCTTGGAAAACCTCATAGCAATCTCAAATGGCAGCGACACTGATAAGCAGGGTGAATGAGGAAATGACCTACAAGTTTCTCTGGACACAGCAGTGTAGGCATCCAATAGAGACTGGATACCTAGGGGGATTCAACATTTTTCTCTATTCTTACCCAAGAAAGCCTCACTACATCAGGAAAACGTTCTGACATAGACCTAACCAAACAGGGTATTTCTATCATACAGATCCTATTAGGAAGGTTACAATTACTCTTTCATCATTACTAGCTGAGAGAGGCTAGGATCATCAGCCCTATGGACCAAGGTTCCAGCAGCCCTTTTTCAAAATCCAGGGCACAAATGGATGCTCTTCATCATTAGCAGTAATTGAAAAAGACTGCACTGGTAAGAAAGGAGGTGACAAGCTGAAAACAAATGTTTGACGGAAGCAGGCAGATAAGCATGGCCAGGACATAACCTTTATTCCCTCCCTTCCTTCTGTTCAAAAATCCAGGAACAGTATGAGTTTTATTGTACAGGGTCCTTCAAAGACCTCAGCTCTCCCTGTCAATCCTGACCAACACACATCCATTTCTATTCCCAAAGCATGCATTATCCTGAACTTCATGCATCTTCAGGAGACCATTCTCTACATGTTTGTTGTGGCTGTAGCTGGGACACTAAAAGAGCTGCCCAAGGAATAAAAAACCAATAACCCTCAGTCCTCACCCGGGGTCTCTTCTTCTTTATGCTGCTGTCAGAGAGCTTCTTGGTCGCCTTCTCCTCCTCTCTGAGGGTGCGATGTCTGCGTAGCTCTGCACTCACTGACACTTCCAAATATACTACCTGCTGCAGTGCCACCTGTCCCACAAGTGACACCAGATGCATCAGCAGGAATGTGGGGAGACTGCTAGCACCATCAGAAACTCTGCTGGGAGAAATCCCTGGGCATAGTGGAGAAAAATTACCACAGTTCAGTGTTGATCTAGACCTCTTCCTCCATCAGTCACTGCCAAGTCTCACCATATAACCCATCTTCATGCCCCAAAGGCTCCTTCAGAGCACTCACACTGATCCATGCCAACCCCTCCACTAGCCCTTCAGCTCTGTTCTCTCCTCTTAGAGCTAACTCTGGGCTACCCAATCACAGCATTAGAAATGATGGGTACAGATTTTCAGACACTTTTTTCCTCACCGGCTTCCTGCCCATCAGCCTCCTGAAGTTTCTCTAGAGCTCGCTGACTGCACACCTGCAGGATGTGAGCACAAATCTCCTCTGCCCCTTCTGCTAGCTGGTAGACGAGCATTACTGCTGCCTCCATGAAGGGGATCCAGTGACCACTTGGCTGGACAAAGCCTGATGAGGAAAGGGAGCCATGTACCACACAAACCAGGGATAACACAGCCCAACTCCTTCAAACCTGCTGCTGACTTGAGCTCACCTTTACTCAGAGTCTCACTAAGGCACTCAAAGAGCACGTGGTCCTGTGGCAGTCGAAAAGGTGCAGTGCTCCTCCCCGCTGCTGGCTGCAGAGAGAACAGATGAGTTACTCTTAACACCTAAAAGATTCCTGCCATGCCCTTCCCAATAGTTAACCTTCCTAAGTGCACAATGCTAATTAAACCCGTGATAGGCCTGTGGCAGGGACATCCAGTACTGCTCTGTAACTGAACACAGAGCAGGGTAATTACTGCCACTTCTGAAGGCAGGCACTGGGTAGATTTAAAGCTTGGCCAAAAGATGATCTCAGGCCAACCCATCCACTTCCACTATTTCACCTGAAATTAAAATAACTCTTCTTTGGAAATCTCATAGTGACTCTTCTTGTATCTGATATTATTTACTCATTCTCCACAATGAATGAAGACTGAAACCCTTCAAGCATCTCCAGAGTTAGCAGCAATAAGTCAATGAGACACCCATGTCCAGGGGTACTCCAGAACCACGAGATCTTGTTTAAAAGCAAATATTTAAAAGCCCTAAATTAGTGAGTCAAAAACCAAAGAGGGTTTTTTTCCCAAGCTCATCAAAAAAATAGAGTATAAAATGTTTCCCAGACAAAGAAGCCATCTGATAGGCAACCATCATATTTTCATAAGTACAACATGGACAGGTTTGAAAACCTTTCATGTTTTATATTCAGCTGTACAGCTGACAACTCTCAAATATAAATTAGAAGAGAGGGCAAAAGAATCACAACACCAGAAAACATCAGTAGAGGAAAGGGCTTCATGGTTGAGGAAACACAAATCAGCTTAGAACTGGGAGTCTGAAGAAGAGAATTGAAAGGAAAACAGATTTTCTTGTGCACTGAACTCTTTACTAATTGAATTCAGTCTGTTGCCTAATGAAAATACTTTTATTACATGTTCACTGATGTGTGCTAAGCTTTCCAGACAGTGCTGCTGAATGGTCTCAACCTACTTAATTTGTAAGTCGGTAAAAATTTAATCACTTCTCTCTCTTCTCAATACAAATTACTTTGCCCCCCTACTTTGTTTCTGGATGACCTCAAAACCAAGTTGAGACTCTTACCTTAGGGCTAGTAGCAAGTTTGGAGATGGCATTGCATACTTCTTTAGCCAGGCAATAGTCTTCACATACTTTCTCAGACAACCCTACTGTCACCAAGATGTCCAGGTTGCTACCTATGATCTCTGGCTTCCCTCTATGGAAAGAAAAGCATGGGGAAGTATTACCCTGCATGGATAACCAATAGAAATATTCCTTGCACCTTGTGGAAGGCAGTGATTTGCATAAGGGGAGGGGGATATCCATTCAATAACTCAAGATACAGTTATAGCAGTAGCAAACAATATTGCACAAAAGCCAGTATAATCCACACTCCACTAAGAGATGAGGTTCTCCCAAGTGAACAGCACTGGGCATGCTGTCTATTTGTGAAGAAAGAAGAATCTGGACTATTTTTTTTCTTACCAGAAAGAAGCAAAAATTTAAAAAGAGTAAGATAAAGAAAAATGTTGGAGAACAGAGTCCATCAGCTCAGGACTGGTGATGTGTGACACTTCCTTCCCTACCATGGGAAACAAACAACCATGCCCACACATCCACTCCCTTTCTGAATCTGAAAGGTAGAATTATGCAGGCCTGCTCTCAAGAACACATGATCCGCTGGGTGAAGGCAGCAAGAACTGAATCTAATTTAAAAAGACAATTTAAAAAGTTTATAACAGGCATCTGTAAGATAAAAAGCAAAATCACCTCCCTTAGCAGATTCGTGAAGCAGTTAGTACTGGTTTTATTTCACGTGCTCACATACCCATGGACTTGACGAAGCATCTCATGGCATACCCTGGAAACCTACAGTTCTTTTTAATATATTATTTTAGAGAAAGGTATTAATTCTGAGATTATAATTTTGCTGCAAGCACATCAGATGGATTGGTAGAAATACCTTGTAAGGAATATCTAATAATTAAATTGCAGAATTGGCTGCAAGCTCCAGATATGGCTCCAACTCTAGAACCAAGGACATTAAGATCATCATGATGCAGACCTATTTTTGACTGATGAGGGACTTAAGTAGAAAAAGCAAGAAATCAGCAGTTAAGTTAAAATGCCAAAAGGTTACTGGGCAAGGAAAATGAGAAAATTAGAACTTCATAGTGCAATTATACTCTTTTTGCCCTTATAAAAGGAAGCAGATTAATTTCCTTCCATGCTAAAGACTCCAGACATCTCTACTCAGCAGCTTCTCACTGCTCTTATGCAAACACAGACAAAGCTGCAGAGCTGTGACACGGTAAACTCTGAGAGGGGAGGGACAGTCAGAACACAAAGAAAGTAATGTCATCATACTCACTCAAAGACCGTGCTGGTGGGACCCAGCACAACTCTGTTTAATTCCAGGCTTCATTACCCCGTGACCTGGTTACTATTTTCAAAGCTGCAGAACAAAGGGTGAGCTGACGCAGCACCCACAGTCCTTCAATAAAAATCAGCTCCCCGTACATCCTCCCCCTGGCAGTGTTAGGACCAGGCCCTGGGCTCACCGTGCCATCATCCCCAGCAGCATCACAGCAGCACGTCGTTCCAGCGATGAGCACTGTGATTTTTCTGTGAATCTCTCCCAAAGCAGTTGGATCACAGCAGGCTTTATTTCATCTTTCTGCACAAACTCTGAGATCTGGGGAAAAAAATGTAATAAAACAAGTAGGGAGAGGCAGAGGAGGAGGGACTTCAAGCCAAAGACATTAAGTGCAATGACTACCATTTTAATGTAACTGACACCAAAGATGACAAATACCATCTAAACCCAGGCAAAACAAGTACTCACTATTTCTTCTAAGCACTGTATCATTCCTAGTGATGCGTCCACCATGATGAGAGAGAGAGAATGCACCAGGCCCTGGGCCCTGTCCCTTTGAAGGTAGAAAAATAAAATAATTAAAAAACATATTAAAAGGTAAAGGAAAAGAAAAAGCAACTATCGCAATTACTCTCCTATTCAGAGAGCTGAGGACGTCTATTAGGTAACAGACCTCATCTCTAGGGACAAGCTGAAATTCTCTAAGTCACCCTGCTCAAGTCTCAATAAGCATGACATGAGCACAAAAGTGCCTTCTGCACTGCTGTTCCTGCTGGTGCTCAAAGGCCCAACAAGAGGCACTCAGCAGCCACTTCCTAGGTTGCTCACAAAGACAAGACAAAGTGCTATTCCCCAGAGTGTAAGAAACTGAAAATCTCTATGAACAAATAAGCCCAGGGCTCAAACTTAAGGAGACCTGCTTCCAGGAACTACTATCAAGAAGAAATAAGTTGTGAACATTTTTTACTGCCCTGATGGTTCAAATGAGTGTGAGGTATGGTGCATTTCACACTTATCTGATGAATGTGTGTTCTACAGGATTTAAATTCAAGCAAGTGCTGAGAAAAAAGAATAACTGCCACAGTAGAGGACACACAGCTCCTCTCTGGTGTAGGTGTCACAAGCGGTACTCAGCTCCCACCTCTAACTCTTCAATAAGGATCAACAACAAAGACCCTATTAATATGCTCTCACCTGTCACGTGGAGGTTTGTTACAAAAAGATTTAAGATTGGTCTGAATGAAATACCAACAGAAATGTGTGTGAAAGTACCTAGACAATAATAATAAATAACCTTGTATAGTGTGAGGGATAAAGAAACAGTGTATATTGAAAAATCAAGGACACCACTGACAGCGAGAAAATCAGTAAACACTGAGGAATATGTTGTTTACATCAGAAGCAGAATGCCTACACTCAGATAAGGTTACAAAATGTAAGACTTGTCCTGAGCTCTGGGAACAGAAAGATAGCCCCAACTTTATACAGCACTCCACACCTCTTATTATCCCAACTACAGCCATAAGAAACCCAAAATGAAGGAACAGACATTGGACAACAACTTTGTCCACAGAGGGTGAAGTAAGACTCTTAAACCTGTGATGACTCTGGAAACAACAGCTGACTCCCAAGGGGGCTGAACTAGCCATCCAAAAATCAGTCCATTGCTACAAATTAAGAACCCTGCTGACATGACAAACATTCCTAATTGACACCTTTCCTTGTTCCCTGTCACAGAGGCCCTACCCAGATTGTTTGGGCACATGTATCTCGGTGCAGTTTTGTGTGAGAGTGAATTTATGAGAAAGTTAAGCATGAGTATTTGATACCAGTTTCATTGAGACTCATTCTCAGCTTCTCCTTCTGTAACATCTCATGTGAAATTTGCTGCATGAATTTTCTACACTTGAACATTACAGCAAACTAAGAACAGAAGCTCAGCAGTAGGTCCCACAGGATGACCAGGACACTCCTATCTATAAAAACACCTTGGAACTGCGCAAGTGTTGGTAACAGCTGAAAGAGTATCCTTACTAGTGGACACAAGTGCTACCTTTCAGCTCAGCATGAAGCATGACAACTTTGATTTCTCTTCCTGTCCATAGCCCCATTCTGAACAGCTCCACAAAAGAAGAAACAGGTGAGAAAAAGAAAGAAAGAAAAAACAAACAAGAAAAGAAGTGATTAGGATGACCCTTACCTCTCTGAATCCCCGCTGGGACTCAGATAGAGCCGTCTGTAAGCATTGAGCACAGCCTCCTTAATACCAGACTCTTTTGACCATATGAGGGGGAGCATCCTGCGGACTCCAGGCAGTGCCTGGGGCACCCCGAACTGTGACACTGTCACAAAGAACTCAATGGCTTCCTGCACCACTGCAGAGAGAACAATTGCATTAGTAAAGTTCTTTCTTTATCTTCATTAAAGAGTCTTATAAACAAATTCCTAGATGTAATGCTCTCACAGCAAGCCCTACAAGCATCTGCTAGTGTCCTCAGGCAGCTCAAGTGCATGTCCTCCAGGAAACAGGCACAGGTTAACCCATATTACAGTTAAACCTGATACATTTAAAAGAACACAAAAACTGTATCTAAGAAAGAACAAAATTACTTTCTGGGAAACAGTAGCTTTGGAAAAAGTATCTCTTGGTCACAGGGCATCTGAACATAAGTCCCAGTGCAATGCTGTAACCAGAGGAACCAAGCTATTTGATGTAGAAATGGGTTAAGGGATAATGTACTTCATTCAAGGTTGACTACTCCTGAAATATACTGCCCAGTCTTCTGCTCATAAGACAAGAAAAAAAACATTAAGTTGGACAGCACTCAGAAGAGAGCCACAGTAATGTTCAGAGGAATTGTACAATGAACAGTTCATAGAACCTGACAATATCACAGAATATCACAGAATCATTGCAGTTGAAAGAGACCTCTAGAGATCATCCAGTCCACTCCCCCTGACAGTGCAGGACTGCCCAGAGCACATTACATAGGATTGCATCCAGGCAGATTTTTAACATCTTCAGAGAAGGAGACTCCACAGCCTCTCTGGGCAGCCTGTTCCAGTGCTGTCTTCACGTTCAGATGGAGCTTCCTATGTTCCAGTTTATGCCCATTGCCCCTTGACATACTGCTGGGGACTACCGAAGAGTCAGGCTCCATCTGCCTTACACTCATCCTTTAGATATTCATAGACATTTATAAGGCCTCCTCTAAACCTTCTAAACCTCCTTCTCCTTTCCAGGCTAAACAGTCCCAGCTCTTTCAACCTTTCTTCATAAGAAAGGTGCTCGAGTCCCCCAGTCATCTTTGTTGCCCTCCACTGGACTCTCTTCAGCAGTTCCCTGTTTCTCTTGAACTGGGGGATCCCAGAACAGAACACAGTATTCCAAAAGTGGCCTCACCAGGGCAGAATAGAGGGGAAGGATGATCTGCCTCAACTGACTGGCCACAGGGACACAATGCTGACTCATGATTGAGTCTACCAGGACATATCACCTACCACAGGATGGGGGGAGCCTCTATAAATTAAATAATTTTGGTTACCAGACTTTGAAAAGATTTTCAGCCTTGGTATTTAAAAGAAAGCACACCCATGCCCTAACACAATCTCTTCATGATGCCCATTTAGATGGTGCCAAGCTGTTCCAACAACCTGAAAGTGTCTATGACATCTGCTCAGTGAAGAGCAGCTCTTCCAATCTTTTCTCCTTTCGCTGGAGCTCCACTACTCCTACATCTTCTCTTCTTCAGCAAGGGGAAAGATCTGGAAATTCTGGATGAGGCAGAAAGGGCCCCATGGCTATTTCACACACCTGAAACACAGTTTTCGTACATCATCTTGCTGATCAGGCTCAGGACTTCTGTGATTTTCACTGAGAAGTCATAAGCATCTTGAAGGTATTGCACCAGCATCTCCTGTTTGGCCAGTTCTGTTTGAGGCTGCTCTTCTGATACAACTTCTGCAGTCTTAAGACTCTCGTCACTTGAAGAATCCTCACTGTTCTCACGTGGATATGAACCTGCAGAAGATGAACACTTGTTTATGAGCAGCATTGAACGTACAACAGAAACAAGCACAGTTCAGGGCATTTCAACCCTTTTCTCTCATAGAATCACAGAATGGTTTGGGTTGGAACAGACCTTAGGGACCCTTAACCCGCCTGCAACAGACTGGGACATGTCCCACCAGACCAGGTTGCTCAAAGCCCCATCCAGCCTGGCCTGGAACACTTCCAGAGAGGGGGCAGCCACAACTTGCCTGGGCAACCTGTGCCAGTGTTTCACCACCCTCACACTAAAAAAAAACTTATTACCAACATCTAACCTAAATCTACCCTCTTCCAGATTAAGGTCATTATCTACCCCTTGTCTTATCACTGCATGCCACTGCATGTCCCATTCCAGCTTTCCTGTAGGCCCTTTCAGATACTGGAAGGCTGAAGCCTTCTCTTCTCCAGGCTGAACAACCCCGATTCTCTTAGCCTGTCCTCACAGGAGAGCTTGTTCCAGCCCCCTTGCTCATCTTCATGTCCCTTAAGTGGCTCTCCACACTGACACCTTCCAACAGCCAGAAGACAAACATCCAAATTCTGAAATTTGAGAAATCCAAAATGCCAACATGCTGTAGATCAAATTCAAGTACTACAATGTGATGCACCACAGAAATGCCAACTTAATAGGGTGGAGAAATGCATGGTCCAGATGGTACAAGTGCCATTAAAATGTTGAAGGGGTTAATCTGACCTTGACAGCTCCCAAAGATGGATGAGGTCCTAAAAATGAATCAGGACAGAGTAGGGAGAAGGCAAACACTACTACTTCCTAGAAAAGTTTGTGCTTAGTGTGGAGAGGTGACAAAGTTAAGCAGATTAAATTATTGAAATGGCAGCCTTTTGACAGTAATGAGCTCAAGGGGATTAGCTAGGAAACCTTATTCTGAAACAAAATCAAAGATAAAGCACGTGAAGTCTTAAAAAAAAATGCCCAGAGGCTTGAGCTCCAGGCAGGCAAGACTTTACTTGAATGAGATACTTGGTCGAGGCCACTGAGGGTGAGCGTTATGTGCCACCACCTGTTCAGGAAGCAGAACTCCCGACAAATTCAGACAGGACAGAAGGGTGTGAGAAGGTAAGATTGGCTTCTCTCACATTTTCTCCATAGCAGATAATATGTGAATTAAAGCATCAGAAATGCACTTCTAGTGATAACACAGAGCTGAGCTATTCTGACTAGAAATGAAACAACAGAACTACTGTGATCCAGCCAAACTGTCAGGCCACTAAGCCAGTGAATGCTCCAGAGATGATGGAACTGCCAAGTACACCCAGACTAAACCCCACAGAGCAGGAGGAACAGGGGATTCCAGTGGGTTTTGGTCTAAGTCTGGCATCAGCTTGGACTTAAGGAAGAGAGAGTGATCTGAAATACTTACCTATGTAAAGTCTCTTCAGAACACCCAGGATTGTTGCCTCCTCGTTTTCCTCCATAGGACCATTGAAGGGCTCCTTCCCCTGGAAGCAACACAGGGCCTTCTGTGTAAGGCAGGCTGCACTCCTGGACAATGACATTACACAAGAGAAGAATATCAGCAACCCATTAGGGCAGAACACCAGGGGAACCAGCCCTCCTTTGCCCCAAACACCTGGGAAAGCATCTTCTGCAAGCATCTTCTGCAGGGTCCCCATGTTGGTCTCTGTGTACAGAGTAATGGTACTGAAAATCATCCCTCTACCCTGAAGCTCAAACCTTTCTTGAACAGAGAGCTAGAGACTGACACATCCCTTGGAATAAACATTCTCTCAAAGTAGAGAGCTCTCTTACTTGTAATTCAGCTTCCCCAGTAGCTCAGTGATTTGCTTCAATGTACTCTCCACTGTTTCTTCAACTTCCAGCACCTCCTCTTCCCCTTCCTGCAGTGGTTGAAAGAGCTTCTGTATGGCAGCCCTAACTTCTGGTAGCATTGCTTCCCACTCTTCCTCTGGGGTGATCACTGGAGCTATGAAGGAAAAAAAGAAAAAAAAACCCACTAAAAAAAAAGGAATGAAAAATACACACCCTAAATGGGAAGAGAAACTCATCTGGAACTTAAGAATTCTAATTTTTTTTTAAATTCTACTCTCCCTCCCTCCACTGGGCAAATTCTATTCCCATTGCTGATCTCACAGACCACAGTAAGAACAGACAAGAACTCTGGCATAAGAAAAAAAACCCAAACCAAACCACTAAAGGCAAAAAAAAAACCAGATAAGAGAACCATAATTTACTATTTGTTGATTTGTCAGTAGCCCCAAGTCTAAGGCTAACCACATTTAAGTTATCTGACGAGAATTATGGCTCAAATCCCTGAACAGTTGAAAATAGAAACCTGGAAGGCTTTTTTCATAGGTATTTTCAGTTCTTATTATCCTGAAAATAGGATAATTTAGCTAAAAGGACAGTTGATCAAGATACAGACAGTCCTTTCATAACAGCATTGTATGAGAAAGCTGTGAATTTAATTCCAGTTATCTCTTCTCACTGCCTCATGTGAGTCAGATACAAGACAAAAGTCACCACAAACTGGAACCAAATCTAAGAAGAGGAAAAATAAACCCTGGTAAGCCCTGGAGAGGGCAAAGAGAAAGAAGGAAAATTACCTGCTGTGGATCTGTCACGGTCCTTCATTTCTTTCAGCTTCTGCACCTCTTTCTTCAATAGCTCAGCCAAGTCAGCACAGCTTAACTGAGTATGTCAGGAAGAGAAGAAGAAATATGTTGTTATCCTCCTTTTTCTGAAAACGCTAGGATTCCCTTTTCTTTACAAGTCCCTGCTTGAAGTTGTCAGTTCTCTCAGATATCTCTGGTTTTGGAAACTGGTAGAGTAGGCATCATCCTACACTGAGAACTGCTGTAAATTGCCAGTCTGATGCTCAGAAGCTTGGGAGAAAGTGGAGCATCCCTGTGCAGTGTTCTAAGTCTGATCCAAAGGGAAGAAGCACCACAACGGATTCAAATAAAACTGCTGCAGGTTCTTCCACCATAAAGGACACCCGTTCTAGCCTTCAGCACAGCTAAAAATTATGCCATGCGAGGGAAGAGCCAGGGAAGGCAAGATCCAGACTTGGGAAAATCAGAAAACTCTCACCTGCGTAGTCAAAGGCTACGTTGCTCCTCTAACAAGATACAGAAAGGCTGCTGCCCTGGCTGTAGCACACTGCAGATAGCCAGCTTGCAAATAGACATCTAGCATATGCATCATACGAGTTGCAATTACCTTGCAGGAGAAGGGATTGTTGGACAAAAATGCAGCCAGCAACTGGATTGCATTTTTAACTACCACCACGGATTTGTCTTTGAGACGCTCGACAGCCAGCGACACCACAGACTGAAACTGAGTCAAAGGCAGGGCCTAGCACACAATGAGAGAGCAAAGACAAAGTTATCAAGATGGTCTAGAGATTCATGAAAAGTATTCTGCTGCAGACATGTTAATTTACTAAAAGGCACAGACTACAAACTTACAGAAAAATCTCAGGGACCTCTAGATATTTTCTGGTCCAACCACTGTTGAAAGCAACTACATTATTATCCGGAGTCCTGCTGAGTCTTACACTATCTCGCACAGGGGTTATTTTCCCATTCCAATGTTCAGAAAGGGTTTGCTTACTGTGCTCTTCCTTCTAAGTCTGTCCCAGTAATAAAGAGCAGCATAAAGTTTCTGTTTCTCAGTTCCCTTGTCCCTGCGATCTTTAATCTCTTGGAACAAAGGAACTGTAGACACCACAGTACACTGGGACAGCACCTTTCTCTGTTAAACTTCAGTCTTTGCAAACAAGGGTGACAAAAATTCCCTAAGAAAACACATCAGGTGAAGGCATGGCTGAGGAAATACCATTTCCCCAGCACAGACTTGCCTTGCACTGAACGATTCGAGTGAAAAGCTGCAGCACACGACTGCGGACAAAGCCATGGATGTCACAGACGTGGGCCTGCAGTATACCCAGGAACTGGTCCCGAGTACCACAGGCAGCCTCCTCCAGCTGGTTACCATTCAGGACCTGCACCAGGATTTCTGCCATAGCTCCTAGAATCGCATTTCGCATCACATAACTCTGCAAAAAAGAAGAGCTGTTGAATCAGGAAAAGACAAACAGATCTGACTTGATATGCCAGGCACTTCCCAGAGTTTCGACCTTCTAAGTCCCAGGCTTCAAGCTTAAGTGAACTTATTTCTCCCTTATGGGCTACATATTAACCTTGGGTAAGCATGGCAGTGCCTGCAAGACAGAGTAATCCATCCCTGCTATTCATCTGGGTCCACAGAAGCCAACAACCAATATGAGAAACACTTTGGGCTTTTAAGGGGAGTTTAAGAAAAAGTAACACAGCAACAAACTCCTTAAGTACTGAAGAACAAGGACAACTCAGTCTAGTATGCAGTCTCCCATTCTCTGATATCTTGCAGTGACAACAAGGCAGTAGATATCACAGTTTCTTTTTCCTTTACATCTTTTAGGTAAGGGCAGAACCTATTCCAAAGGGCAAGTTTTGGCTACTCAATCTCTGTGAGAGAGACTCTGCATTCAGACAGAAAAGCTGGATAGCAGCACCTCCACCACTTGACTTCTCCAGATAGGCAATATTGTGGACACATACCTCTCCATCCAAGTGACGCAGGAGAACGCTTATGTTGGATAACACCAGAGCTGGAATCTGTTCAGCCAGCTCAGTTATAAAAGTAGCATAACCCTTGATTCCAGAAGCATCGCGCGCCGCATCCTGTGGACATTTCTGTCCAATTTCCCTGCACAGAGAGATGGAACAAGGAATAGGGTGCCTCAAGTTGCTAGAGGCAAAATGACAAACCTTGGGCTATTTTTCTCACCTTAGCAATTCACCCACCAGGCTCTTCAGACCATACTCCGTAGCCCAGAGGCTCACAGCCTGCGCAAACACTGGGGCTACGTGTTCAAAGTGCTGCAGCATCTGAGTGATCTTCAGAGTGGCACCTTTTGACCATGAGGAGGGAGAAAGAGGTCAGGGAAAGTAACTGGGAACAGCTTCAGGAAAAAGGCAGAAGAGCAGGAACTCACTGAACATGTGATCATAGTGAGTCAGAGCTGCAGCAAGCAGATGTGTCAAAGCCTCCCGTGTGGCCCGGTACTTCTGATGACCAATACTTGGATTTTCCAGGATACGATAACAGGCTCCTGTCATTAAGCTAAAGCCACAGAAGGGAGACAGTCAGACTCATTATCACAACTTACACCAATATCATTCTCAGCACACTGCACTAGGCAAACATTTCTCTCAAACCAGAGAGGTTCTCCGGTATCCTTAGCTGAACAAATAACACTTCAGAGGCCTGCATGAGAAAAGGAAGAGGTGCCTAAACACACTGCTTTTGCCTCAGGACAGCCTCCTCAGTTTCCCAGAAATCTGCACCCTGCTGAGGGCTGGCAGATTCAACATTTAACCCCATGATCCAGAAAATCACTCTTACCCATCCCACCTCTGCATCCACTCCGTTACATACCTGACAAACTCTTCTTCCACCACCAAACCACCCCAAAGCTGACGGAGATCCAGCTGCAGCAACTGTGTGAGTAGCCGCAAGAGTGGCTCCCTCTCCTCTTCCCACAAGGACCCAGCAATCCTGGCACGGTTCTTCTTGTTCTAGAAAGGAGATTACATGATGTGACAGATCAGCAGCTTGGAAAATAAAAAACACCACCGTCACCCTGCTTCCCTCAAAACAAAAGACTGTTTCACAGTCTTCTGGCACCTAGTTTCACAGAGGTCCCAATACCCCACATAAATCTGACTATAAACATCAAATAGGTAATACAGAGTTCGGCAAGCTTACACATTTTCTATTGTCATCTTGTTTTCCCAGCACCCTCACCTACCTTCCCACTAGCATCCACCTCCAACAAACCACTCTTGCAGTTTTCTATTTCAAAGGCGTCCGCCAGGCCAGTCAGCAAATAGCAGTTCATTTTGAGGGCATTGAGGTGCGCAGCATGGTCCGTACGGCTCAGCCCAGAATCACCCAAGATGGTAGCAAGTTCATTGGAATGATGGGACACCACTGAAGAGAGGCAGAAAGTCATGAGCACTCCTTGCCAGGCCCCTCAGCCACCCACTCTTTGGTAGACTTAGAGCAGTCATCAGATTACCAAAGATGTGTGCTCACATCCCACCAGCTGTTGCACGGGCTGCCCCCTACAACCCAAACCTCGGATGTGCCATCCCATCCTATCCCCGTAGCCCCCCCTCAGCTCATAGAAGCACTCACTAAGAGCTGACACATCCCTAAGATTTATTTCCCAGGAATGCAGGGAAGGGGATTTTCTGTCGGCCTGCCCTTACAGCAAACACGCACAGCTCTGCGTTGTCCACCAAGATTACAGACCCGTATTACTGGAATGGGCTGAGGGTGCAACCCAGCTGGTCAAGTCACATTAGCCTTTATATCATCATTGAACTGCCGAAGGAGAGCAACCCCTCCATTACTCCTGCTTCAGCTGGAAACAGCAAATACCCACCGTGCATCATCAGCTCCAGGGCATCCTCCTTTACAGCAGTCTCCACAGTTCGGAAGCGGCTGTAGGGACAGCAAAGCTCATGAGAACACCCAGTAAACACCACCAGGGAGAGGTGTGAGCACCCGGGAGCAACAGCCTCTCCGCAACCCTCCTTCACCCGATCACCTCCCGGTGTCTCTGAGAGATCCGACCCCACGCTCCTCGCTCTGTACTTACTGCAGCAAGCTATAGAGTGGGTCGAAGTGCTCCAGCACTGCCAATGCACCCCGCGTCCGGACAGCGGCTCTGAAGTCTGCGGGGAAACACGGGGGGCGGGATGGAAACAAGCGGTCGCAACTGTGAGCAGGCGGTGGGAAGGAGCCAGGGCAGGACGAGGGAGGATGGGTGGGTGGGGGGTTGTTACCTTTGAGGGCGGGCAGGAGCTCGCCTACACGCAGCACCTTCTGCACCACGTACTGCCCGGGGCCGCGGTCCTCCAGCAGATCGCTGGAGGCGAGGGGCAGCTGGAACTCCCAAGTCGCGTCCATGGCCCCCGACTCAGCCCCGCAAGCGGCCGCGACCGCCGCCACCTCCTTCTCACCCTCCTAAGCCCGGGCACTCAAACCAGCGCGCGCGGGCCTCGCCGGCCCCGCCCCCTCTCTCAGCCAATCAGCGCCCAGCAGCGAGACGCAGCGCGAGCATCTGGCCCAATCCTCGCCCGCTCCCCTTCCCCGCCCCTGACCGTTAGGCACGACGTCACCCTCTCGCCTTTCCGTTTCCCGACGCCCACTGGGGCCGGAAGTGGCCGGGTCGGAGGTGGGCGGCCCGGCGGCCCCGCTCCTCCTTCTCCTTCCCCCCCTCTCTTCGTCCCCTGGCGGTGGGGCACCGCCGGCGGGGTCACCCCTAGGGCGGCGATGGCGCTGGTGCGAGCAGCGGGGCGAGCCCTGCTGAACCGAGCCGCGCCCCTGCTCGGGACTGAGCGGAGCATTAGCGGCGGTGGGGCGAGCTGGGGGCCTGTGCGGCCCGGCCTCCCTGTGCCCCTTTCCTCGCCTCTGGCAGGACTCACTCGGCCCATCCGCATCAAGGAGCCGCCGAAGCGCAAGCAGGTGGATCGGTGGACGGAAAAACGGGCCTTGTTCGGGATCTACGACAACGTGGGGATCCTAGGTAAGGCCTCCTCACTCTCCCCGCTGTGGTCCCAGAGTTGGAGAAGAGGGATGCTGGACCCACCTTCCGGCGAGTGGCTCCTCCAAGCTGCTAGAGGGACAGGGTAGGGGCAACTGGGCCGGGCACGCTGGGAACAGCCTCATTCTCTCTGTTCTGCTCTCCTATTCTCAGGTGGCTTCCAGATCCACCCAAAGAACCTCATCGTGGGCCCCAAGTGGCTGCGAGGCTGGCGGGGGAACGAACTGCAGAGGTGCATCCGGAAGAAGCAGGTGGTAGGAGATCGGATGTTTGAAGATGACCTCCACAATCTCAAAAAGAGGATCCGGTACCTGTACAGGCGCTTCAATCGCACCGGAAAGCACCGCTAGGAACAGTTAGGGCTGTGGCATGTGGAGCATGGATTTTGTGGCATTGTGGTCAGAATAAAGCCAGCTTTCACACAGTTGGGTTCCCAGTGCTTTCTGTAACCTTTGGTGTGTAGTTCTTGTCTAGTTGCAAGGTTCTGCTGCTGCTCTAGGCCTGAGCTCCTCTGTGCAAGTTCTGCCCCCACAGTCATTTGACATGCTTCTCACAGATGTACTTTCCAGCCTGCACCTCTGAACTTGACCTCAGAGTCCTCTTTCTTTTTAGCCAGGTGTCAAGCATCCTTTCATTCTCTTTGAGCCCCAAGTTCTCATGTCCTGCTCGACAGTTTCACACCAGCTTAGCTTTTTCTTCATGGAGAAATTCTCAAGTCACCGCTAAGAGTGCCTGCCAATACATCTTCTGGCTTCCTGCTTGCCCCTTCGCCTTTCATTTATCTGTCATGAAGTGTAAATGATCCAAATGTTAGTTGAAATGCATCCAGACCTGTCAAGAACAGAATTTCTCTTTCACACCCATTATGAGTTAATCCCATACTAATGGCAAGTGGCCTTTTGTTTATAATTTAATCAGCATTTGCAAAAGTAGTTCCAGCACTTAACTGGTTTTAAAAAGCTTCTAGTTTCCCATAACTGTTTACAGTTCCTTTAGAGGAGAAGTTACAGTGAGTCAGAGCTAGCATTCGTCTAGTCCAGCATCAGCAAGACCACTGTGTTCTTTAGGAAAAAATATGAGATGAACAGACATTTGTCTGTCCCTGCTCCCTTAGTTCAGCTGGTAGCTGACTGGGGAGATCTGATTTGATGCATCCTGTTACAGAGCAATGTTTCTCTCTCTCTAAAGCTGCGGAGAATCAGTAGAACTACCTTTAGTTTTAGGGAGGTGAAGCTGAAGTCCATGTTCTTGGGAGCCCGGTGGCAGAACTTGCCAAAGGTGTTGTGGATTCAGGGAGAGTGTGGATTCAACACCCGGAAGAGAGCAGCAAAAGGTGATTACATAAACCACAGGTGTAATTACAGCCCAGGGTTTGCTACATTATGAAGTTCCTCGGAAAAGCATCAAAGTATCTCGTATCCTTTGCCAGCCCTTAGTCCTTCAGCCCCAACTTGGCAAAAGCTTTGTGGGCCTGTAGCTCCACAAGCTCCATCTTCTGTTATCACAGTGGTTATTGGAACGGGCCTCAAACTGCGGCAGGAAGGTCGCCAAGCTACCCAAGCTTCTTCCAATACTCGTCTCCTTGCAGCTTGTCTGAAGCCACAGCTTGAAAGCCTCCAGGCTGCTCCTTATCCCTCAGCAGTCCTACCTGCAAACCACCTGGCTCCAGTCACAACTCCATGCAGAGCCTGAGCCTTCCTTCTAGCCTTTTGGTTCCCAGGCTATAACTTGAGTGTCTACTGTACGTACCTACTAATCCATCAGGTCTTACACAAACCTTTTATTAATGGTCTGACCCACCTCATGAAAGGAACCCGAAGCTTAGCACACGTGTGAAACAACTGCTCCGCACCTTACTTACCACACTAGCTGCAGCACACAGGGACGTGATGTCGTGTCCCAGCGCACTCCCGCCTCCTTTCATTGTCCCGCACTGTGGAGCCCTCCCTTCTGTTCCAGTAGCCACCCCACAGCCTTGAAGAAAGGAAAAGCCCAAACGCGTCGCAGTTCTCGGGGACGCTGGGGCCTGGCGGGCAGCCGAAGCTCCTCCAATGTTCTCTTTGCACCGAGAGAAATGGTGGATGCGGGCCAGCAACGCCATCTCATTATTGCAGGGACAGCGGCTTCAGAAGAGCGACGGAAACCCCTTGGGAGGCGGGAACGATGGAGTTGCCCCGCACCCCCCGCCCGTAGCGGCACCGGCGGGGCTGCCAGGGGAACACTGGACGGGGCAGGTGACCGCGCTCAGACCCTGCCTGCCCCAAACGGGAAGCGGCGAAGCCCCAGCGAGTGGCAGATCCCTACGGGAACGAAACCGAGACCAGGAGAGCACCGTTCCGTGACCCGCCCCCCCCATCCCGCTGACCGCAGGGGCCCCGCATGCTGTGCGGGGGGGCGGGGTCTGCTCCTATTGGGTGATACACGTTAGGGGGCGGGGCTTTTCTCTTCGGATGTCCGGGGAGAGGAAGGGTGCTGATTGGCTTGGGAGGAACGGAAAGGCGGTACTGATTGGCTCTTCCCGCAGAGTCCCGCCTACGCCCCCTTCTGATTTGCTGCTCGCTCTAGGGGGCGGGGCACCTGTACCTAGAAAAGTGGGACCCCAGAACCAGGGCTGGGGCGCAGCTGAGGGGTACGGGTGGTGGCTTTGGGTCGCGGCGTGCCCAGGGGTTCTGGTTCGGTTCGGCGATGTGAGTGTCTGATCGGCTGCGGGCGGGGTGCGACGCGTACGGCGGCGGGTAGAGCGGGAGGGAGCGGGATAAGCGCCCAGCCTGCGCCCTGGTCAGCGGTGGGGCTGAGTGGCGCATTGCAGCACCCGCGGGCAGCGCTGCCCGCACCGCCTTCCTCCCCTCCCACCCCCCGGTCCCTCTCTCCCCAGCCTGGCGTCCCGTAGAGAAGGGGAGTGTGCACGGGTGGGCTGGGCCCCATCGGTGGGGTGCCGGGCCATCGCCCCCCCCCCCCCCCCTCCTAAACTGGCTGCGCGTGGCCAGGCAGGGGCTGCCCCCATCCCCCTCCGCTGCTTCAGGGGCACCCACGCCCCTTTGACCTCCCGGCGCTTGCGGCACGCTGCGGGCCGCCTCCCGGTCACCTCCCCACGGCCAGACGGCTCTCACCCCTGTCCATGGCCCCCGGGAGGCCGCAACTCCCCCTGTCCACGGCCGCACCCCTGAGCTGTCCCCTTCTCGCTCCCCTCCCAGACCTGCTCCTTCTCCCAGCTCGCCTGTTGGGGGGAACCCGGAACGCCGGGGGCACGGCTGTTGGCACTGCCTCTGCCGGGCAGCACCGCTGGGGTTCTGTTGGTTTCGGGGGCGGGTGATGGTGTGCAGTGCAGTCTCTCTGGAGCTCCCGACTGTGTTTTTTCTTTGCTCCGTTATCTGTGTTTCCCCAGGTCTGACCCAGCTCAGCAACCTGCTCCTGGGGCCCCCGAAGGGGCAGCCCCTGGCGGGGGGCCCCCTGGGCCACCCCCCAATCTGAGCAGTAACCGCCGGCTGCAGCAGACACAAGCCCAAGTGGAGGAGGTCAGTAGCTCTGCCAGACCCCACTGGTTTCCCGTGGGCTGCCAGGGCTCATCTCCTGCTGCTCTGCAGCAGCAATATTCCAGGCAAATGTATGTTGCTGAGGGAATGGATTCTTTCATCGTGCTAATGCTAGAAAATCCATGATACTTTATATTAAAAACATGATGTCTGATCTATGAGAGGATGGAGGAGAGGTTGCTTGATGTTTAGAAGCTGCTTAATTCCAGATCTGACTTCTAAGGAGCATGACTGTTAGACTTTTGGTACCTTGCATCCTACGGCTGTTAGGGAATTAAAGCTATACAGCATCCAGAAGCAGCTCTTAATCCCTCCCAGCTGCTTCTAGGAAAGAGACTGTGTACAGGCGCAATTGGATGTGCGGGGAGCCTTGTCTGACTTTCGGGGGTCAGTATCTGTAGCGTGGATGCTGACATGCAGTAGCGCCTTTGTGCCTCACTGTGGCAGCAACACGTAGTTTACGGTTGCATTTACCACCGGGGTGGGCGGATTATTTTTCTCATGAGGGAGGTTGCTTGGGCTTGCTGGATTTGAGAACTCTTAAAAACAGGTGAAAATGTGAAGCTGAGGACCTGGTTTAAATGTATGTGAATCGGACTTTAACAAGGGGTCTATGAGGTTTTTCTCGCTTCAAAGGAGGCAATAACTTTAAAGCTGTTTCTTTATCCTTGACTTTTTTTGCCTTCCTTGGGGTTTTCAGTTGTTAGTATCTCAGTGTTATTGGCCAAGTTACTCCTTACTTTTTTAACCCTTTACCAATACAACTGCTGCTACTATTCTTCCTTCTGCAGGTGGTTGATATAATGCGTGTAAATGTAGACAAGGTGCTGGAACGAGACCAGAAACTGTCAGAGCTGGATGACCGGGCAGATGCACTTCAGGCTGGTGCCTCGCAATTTGAAAGTAGTGCGGCAAAACTCAAAAGAAAGTACTGGTGGAAGAACTGCAAGGTGAGTTTCCTACTACAGTCACCTCTTTAAATAGAAAGAAATTGGATTAGTCATCTTCTGTAGGGCTTTGAGAGGATAGCTGGGGCTTTATAACTTTTGGATGCATAGGATTCTTTCAGTGTGGAAAGACTTGTAGGCCTTGGCTGTCCTACCTTTATGGTCTGTCTTATATTCTCTCTCAGGGAAGATGTGAACTTGTCTGTTCTGAGTATTACTCTTTGACAATCTCTCTCTCCAGATGATGATCATGATGGGAGTGATTTGTGCCATTGTGGTGGTGGTGATTGTAAGTAAGTACCCAAAAACCCAGGATCAAAGGTGAACCAACTCTAAAGTGCTTTAAGCTCTCTTCATTTTTGTTTTAAGATCTGGAGGGTCTTGATTGCATAAGTGTTAACTTCAGCCCTTGGGGGAGGGAGGTGGCCGTGCTAGAACTCACACTTATAGTAGAAATAGTATGCTTTACTAAGTAAGGGAAGGAATTGGGGGTGGTCATCATTATACAAATGGGAAATTCTGTCTGCCAGGTCAGGTAAAACTGTAAGTATGAGGGGCATATACCCTGGAATTGGGTGGGTTGGCAAGTCCCTTCCCTGATGGGGGAATATGGAGGTCTCTCAGGGATCTTTGGTGTAACTTGCCCTTTTGTTCTTTCCCTCTTTTTCCTGTTGCTTTGTCTCCAGTCTACTTTTTTACTTGAATGTAGCTCCTTGGGTCTGCAGCCTACTGCCCCCTGTCACCTTGCCTGTCTCTTCTTGCCCGTGAATCTTCCCTTCCCTTCCACCCAGCTTCTTCATTGATTTCTTTATTGGTTTTAATTTGTCTTCTGTATAGGACTCTGAAGTGCTCTACTGAACATGGTTAGACTCTTCAACAGCTGCTGCAGCACTAGAGAGGGTCATCTGAGTTTAGAGGAAAGGGAAGTAGAGGAGGAGTGGGTAGCTATTGCTCCTGCTCTTGTGCAGGGAGTTTTTGTGGTTTATTTTTGGGTGTGATCTTGTCAAATAGTGCCTGTGTGGACTTTAGTAAAATAAGAATGCCTTAATGCTGTGCCTTTGGGAATGAAGGACTTCAGCATGTGAGATTCTTTAGTGTTCTGCCTAAAAAGAGTGGCAGCATGACTTAAGCTTTTCATTGAGCTTCTGAAATAAAGGCTAGTTTGTGTTAGTCAGTGACTGTGAGCCATCTGACTGAACTAGACAGTCATCTGGATTTCTCAAGTAATGGAGAGATGAGCACTTGAAGAAACAATTGATACTGCTGTCTGAACATGGCTGCTTCAGTTATTGTAAAGGAGAGCCTACATGATTACCTCAGTCAAGTGCAACAGACTAAACAGCAAAAGGAGGTTTGTTACTATCAAAAAGGCATGTGTGGGAGTAAATCTCCCTCCAGAAGGAACAAAATGACAATAAGGAGCCTAGTGGAGGGGTGTCAATCTTTTCATCTATGCAGACACAAGCCAGGGCCCTGTGGCTTTCTACTGTGTTGTAGCTTTCTGGAAGACTTTGGGGTAGCAGGAGAATGGGAATGGGTGTGTTGCTTTTGTTTTACTGGGTTGAATGTTAGA
Source organism: Calypte anna (assembly GCF_003957555.1). NCBI lineage: Eukaryota > Metazoa > Chordata > Aves > Apodiformes > Trochilidae > Calypte > Calypte anna. Next base: position 88,421,838 of record NC_044244.1, read on the forward strand.
GGTAGTCTACTCTGTAGCAGATGGAGGTGAAGGAGGCTGAATGTATTTGAGATGAGACTGAACGAGCCACACAGCTTCATGATTACCTGTTCTGTTTCTCCTACCACAAAGCCCTAACTTTTAGCAGGGATTAGAAAATACTTTGGTCAGCTAGGGATTCAAAGGGAAATGCTGCTATGGGTGTGAGTCTTGTAAAATGACATCAGATATCCCAGTTTGACAGATTAGATCTCTAGAGATCTTCCCTATCAAACTGAAATCCTTCTGCTTGCTATGAATTCTCTTGAATTTATATCCAATGTGGTCTCTCCTGGAAGTAAATTTGCAGCATGGAATGCTATGGCTTTCTGTAAGCAATCTCCCAGTTCTCCTTCAAAAATACATAAGAGCTGGAAATTAATTGCTTGAATGCATTGTTAAACCTGCAGTTAAATGAGCTGCCCTGTACCTCAGTTTCTGCAGAGTCTTCTGAGAAATGTCTATCTTGTCTTTCACAAGCTGATCTACGGCCTTTAATTTAGGCTGGAAAAAGGGCACTTTAATTTAGGAAGCTTGGCCTTGGTTCTAGAATGCACTGGGATCTGTCTAGACTTAAGAGGATGCATGGAGGCAGGGGGCAATATCACTGGAGTTCCCAGATGGGAGTGAAGTTCAAAAGCTGGGAGGAAACAGATGTTTTGTTTCATTGTGTGCCAGGGAAGTCCCTTTCATCCTCACAGGGCATCTGGGAAGGGGCTAGGTTTTGCATGCTCACTTCCATACTGCAGCATTTCATTTGCACCAAGTTCATCTCCCTGCAATTCCATCCCTCTCCACCTTGGGTGAGGGCAGAGATGAAGATCTGGAGTGAAGCAGCCCTCGTCCCCTGAGCACTTCCCTAATTCCCTGTGGAACTGAGATGTGAAGGATGGTCAGAAGTGCATCTACTGAAGAGGAGCCAGGGCCTGCTTGTACTACTTACTGCTATCCTTTTAGGGGGTGGGCATCCAAGCTCGAGGCCCCCAGACCAGCAATTCTCTTATTCTTCTAAACATGCCTTTGGTGCCCCATTCCTCCTCTTTCTCTAGGGGCTGAGGTTCCCCCTAGGCTGTCTCTTCCATTTCTTTTTCTCAGATGTTGTATGTTGCCTCTTCTGCTCCCCTTCCCCTCCCCTGTGTCTCTGCATGGGCAAAAAAAAAAAAGTCACCAAGGTCCTCTGAGTAAAAGCAAGGGACTCTGCTGTCCTCAGCATTACAGCCACTCACGCACGTGTGGTTTATTTCCTTACTCTATAAACACGACTGTAATCTCTGGCATGTTATAGTAATCAGCTCATGTACTTTAAATGGTCTCTAAGAAACACAATTCACCACCTTACTGAGTCTGTCTGGTCTGTTAGTGGGTGGGGAGGGTCTGGGATACCAAACTCATTTTTGAAACATCTTTCTTTGGCCACTTCCATACTCCGCACACAACTGAAGTTTGGGCCCTCAAAGTGGTGTAGTCTTCCTTCCATTGCAATGGTAGGAGTTCCAGTTGTACTGGAAACATGAGCTGGAGTGACTCTATGGTAAGTCTGTAACAAGATGTATGGACCATCAGCTCTGGGGAAGAGGCTGACGGATCCAGCTCTACTTCTCTCCACCAAATGTATAGTCATGGTGTAATGCATGGGGAGGTAGTCCCCTGATTTGGGAGGATGTGTTGCTGGTACCTTCTTGTTCCTAGAAGTGCTGCTTTTGCATTTCAACAACCTATCCTCAGATCCTTAAATGCAGAAAACACTTCCCCATGGGTGTTGGGATGTGTTCATGATCCAAATGAAGATGTCCAAGAGTAGGATGCTGTTCATGGCACAGCTGCAATAAAGGTAAGTGTCCCCTTGTTTTGCCTCACTGTACACCTTAAAACTCATTAAAAATAAATGACAGATCTTTGTCCAGTGCAGACTTATTTTAAAATGAGGTACTTTTGCCCTTATCTGCCCCTGCTGTTAGAAAGTTTAGGTTGTTAAACAGCATGTGCTGTGGTTTGTGGATCCTTACTGCCTTTGTCCCACCTTGCACATCACCAAAATCACACCAGAACAATGTATGGTCTGCAAGAGTGCAGTTAGGCTAATTCTCCCAAAGATTAAAGCCTTCCCAGGAAAGGGGGGTGTTGGGGTGGGCTAGTGGATTAAAGTAGCATGAACAGTGTAAACTTAAGCACACATAAGGCCTGCACAGCCTGAATGAGATACAATTCCTGACAAGCTGTGTATTGTCTTCCTGATAGTTCTTAGCCTTTTTTATATAGAGGGAGTAGGAAAAACTTATTCTTAAAGCCATTGTATTTCCAGACTGTTGACTACTCAGTCTCCAAATCCTCCGCTGAGCCTAAGGGATGAGAGTGCTTGCTTTCCAATGTTGGCCAGGTGCTCTGTGCCACAGAGCTGGGGCTGAACATGCTGCTGAAAGTTGCCCCAGGTTTGTGTCCAAATAATGAGTCGTGTTCAAGTTTTCAAAAAAGAATTGCATGTCTAACAATAAACCCTTTTTGTAGGTGTTTAAAGTACCATAGTTCCCATTATGGGAGTTCACCTTGTGAGGTGCCATCCTTTAAACTATCAGCACCTCTACCACTTCTGGAGTCTGTTATCCTGGGCCAAGCATAGTTTTAAATTTGCACTAAAAGCAAGATCAAGGCTCTGGTAAACAGTAGGTTCATTAAAAGTATTAGAAATTCAGGCTCTGCCTTCAACCATGCAACTTGCATATCAACTGCTTCTTCCTGATGCCTTCAGATTTGGTGGGGCTTCTACTGCTCTTAAATGGCTGTCTCAAACCTTCATGTTTCAAAATATCTATTCTAGGCCTTGGTGTCCTCTTTTCTTGTGGTTTCTATGTTTAGATTGAAGATGGCTGCATGCTCTCGTCAGCTAAGAAGGATGTTGGTTTCTTGTCTTGGTTGGAGAGTAATGAAATGGTAGTGAGGAAGACAGAAAACATTTCTTATCAGAGTACGAGTGCCGCATCAACACTTGTCTAACAGACTGAGCTTCCCTGTGAAGTGACAGGTACCTGCTCCAAAGTGGCCACTGGGCTTTGGGAGCCTTTCCTTGTAGAGATGAAGTAAGAGGGAAGTACAGAGCTTTTAAATTAATTTTGACTTCCAAGCAAGTAATTACTGAGAGATGTAACATAAGAATATCTGGATAAAAATTTGAAAGCTCCACATAACCAGGCCTGGAAAAAAATCCAAAGGAGTTACAACTGAAAACTTTTGCTGGTCCTAACCCTCACACGGAACCCTACCCACAGCACCACCAACAATAAGTCTATGGGTTTTCTTTAGTACCAAAAACCTGGACCATACCACCCCTCAGCGGTTACTCTCTTGCCGTTGCTCAATATTTCTCCAAAACTCCATACAAAATGGCCTAGCAAAAAAAAATGCAAAGGGTGACTGATGTAACCACTGTGAAAATACGAAATATGTCTCTTGAATCAGTATTTTTTCTGCACTTTTAAAAATACACCCAACATATTCTCAATTAACAGATTTTTACCCCAAACTTAACTAGCTTCTGTTTTGTATCATGCCTGACAGGCACCTAAAGGTAAGACTGCTAATCAGGTTGCCTCCTGGTACATGGTCAAGACAAAGATAAATCTAGCAGGGTAACAAGGACTGAAAGGTAATAATAAATAAAAGAGAAGTTCTTGGGATGGCAAAATCTGTGTATCATCTTTAGCAAGTCTGTGTGCCAGTGATTTATGAAAAGACAGAACCCCATTTTGCTGTATAAAAACTCCAAGAGAGAAGAAGATGCGGCTCTCTCCCTTCCACCCCTTTTCTCTCGCCATTTCGGCTTCAGCTACGGGACAGCAACAGCGGAGGAAAGGAAAAGTGGAGAACAGCAGCCAAGCAGGAACCATGAGTCCTACATCCCCCTCCCGAGGCCAGGGCCGGCAGACAGTGATAAAACTTAATTGCTCTCTTGTTTTCCTTTCCTTTTCTTAACAACTCTCTCCCCAAAGTGACTAATTTATGTAAATTCTCTCCTCTTGTAAACTTGCTTTTTCTTTTAAAGGTGGCGTTATTGTCTTCTTTCCCTGAAATAAATCTTTGTAATTTGCTTAAATTGTAAAGCCTGTTATTTTTGTAAATTCATGCGATGTCTATGAATAGTGGCTGTTTTTCCCCTCACAATCAAAATATAAAATAATAGCATCAGAATATCTTTAATTGGCGCAGCAAGCAGGGCAATTGAGGAAAAGTATCAGAGTATCAGAGAGAGTATCAAAAGTATCAGAGCCTGCTCTTAGTCCAGCACCTGAATTGTAAAACTAACTCAAAGAAAGTTAAATGTTTAAAATTCTAATTACTTTAAAAACAAAAATAAACCCAAATGGATTCTAAGGCTGGTTTTGCCAGTACCAGTGGTGCTCAAGACCCGACTGTTTCCTTCTATAAGGAGGAAGAATTTCATGAATATGCTCTGGTTTGTCTCTTCTGGGAGCACCCAGCTCATAAATATACACCAAAAGAAACTCTTTATGATGGGATTTACCAAAATTGTAAGAAGGGAGACTTTGCTGCCATCGCTAGGTCTTTAAAAATTTTAGATAATCGTTCGTCTCTTGACAAAGAATCCAAGAAACAAATGAAAAAACTCGGTATGACTTTTTCAATGCCTGTGCCTTTTTTATCCTGGCTGATATAATTTGGCAGGAGAAAGAAGAATTTCACCAAAAAATAGAAAATATTGAAAATGGCATGTTAGTAGAATTTGGAGACTTCATAAAATTTGATGAAGTTGAGGAATCTGGAGAGCAAAATTCTGAAATCAGTTCTAACCCTAATCTGCTCCTAGAGCACCCCCCATCTACGTCTGAATATACAACAGAGGAAGGGGAGTATGGTTTTCCTGAAAGGCCATATAAGAAAAAGGTGCCTTTTGCATACAAAAAGGGGAAAAGATGCCCCTCTATTTTAAAAACAAAGCCACAGCCAAAAGTTGCCAACACCCAGACACACACACACCCTCAGGCTGTTAACCTGCCCAAGGGAGAAATGGCAGAATTACACCATTTGGTCAGCACATTTATATAATCTGGGGCTAAGATTTGATAAATTGGGGAAAAAGGTCCATCACCTCACTGTAATGAGTGAGAAGGCCTCCACACAGTCTTCCTCCTACCATGATTCTTCTGATAGTTCAAAAGATGAGAAGAGACCTGTGCCTGTGTCCTGTAATAAGAGCAGAACATACACATGAACTGGGAACAGGATGAGAACAAGTTACCCATAAAGAAACTCCATACTCTCCTCTGAAGCTGACACAACTGAAAAGATAATTTGGCAGACTACCCTCGGAAACTGATACAGATTATGTAGTAAGGGTTTCATCTTCTGGTGGAGACCACATTATTATCAGAAAAAGAAGCCTCAGGCCACTGGGGTCCTGGAGTTATGTTAACTACCAGCAATCCCAGAGCTCCATGGTCCCTGACCCAACGAGCTGCTTATAATGTGGGCTTCACTGACCCCATAGCAAGGGGAGAACCCCGTGTATTGAGAGGGGGTCTCACCCAGCTACTGGACAATGTTCATAAAGCCAGTGTGATCCAGATGATTTATGACCAGGCTCTAGTAAGTAACCAGGATGATCCACTTATGCTTAGGGTAAGACCTGAAAGAATGGATATTTTCATCCGCAGGCTACCTGCACAACTGCAAAATCTAGCCCTGCAGATCAAGGCTAGAATTGAAAATTCAAATGCAAGTTCGCTATTAGAAACAGACTACACTTGGTCTGATCTGCTTCTAGAATTGACAGAATTTGGACGCAAATATGTGGCACCTGAAGCCGATTGTACATCTGTAAAAATTCTTCAAACCCCAGCAAATGATAATGATAATCAAAAATTGACTTACGCCCCTGCAGCTGCCATGCCTCCCCAAATTCCTCCTCACCAGCAGGAGACATCATGGGGTGAATGGGCAGTTGTAAACAGGGGAGGCAGACAAAGAAATAATAATAATCGTCAGAATAGAACCTCCCGAGACAGAAATAATTTATCACGGGGTGAACTGGGTCCTTTTGCGAAGCTTAAAGAGGAAGCTAAGCGAAAAGGCATCCCTCCTTCACTCTTAAGTCACAATTTTACTTATGGCAATCTAAAAGCCTTAGTAGAGGAATGGCCCACCAGGTCAAATTCAGGGGAAAGATCTGGAAATTCCCATAATTGAGGAAACTAAAAAGCCCTCTCTCTGCTAATAAAAAGAAAGCAAAAAGATGGCAGAGAGATGAGCCAGGTCCTGATCCCAGTTCAGTTAATTCTACTGACCTCCGGAGTAAACCGTGGGAAACCACTCTTACAAATCAAAATGATTGGTCTGAAAATGATAAACGATCAAATCCTAAAATATCCAGTCCTCTAAAAGACTGGCAAAATGTGCTAAGAATGGTCTTGAATAAAAATGGTGATTTAGAGCTTACTTGTCTTGGGCCAAAGTGCTACCCTGCAACATTTTTAGTAGATAGCGGTGCAGAGATCTCCATACTAAAATCTGATACGGCCAAAAAATGTGTCATTGATTCTTCTCTGAAGCCAATATTCATGAATGGTGCTTTGGGAAAGCCTGTTTTACAAAAAACTGCTAAAGTTTCCCTAAAGTTACCAGGAGACGAGGAGTTAATTCGAACCCAAATGATAGTAGAGGACATTCCTTACAATCTGTTAGGAATGGAAGTATTGATTGGTCGGTCCTGGAGAGACGAAAATGGCTGGGTTTGGAATTCCACACCCCCACACTAAAATTTAGACTGTTAAAAACTGCCCCACACCTCCTCCAAAGCACAATTACAAATGTTAAACAGTATTCTATTCCCATAGCAGCAAAAGAAGGTATCAGAGAAGTAATTTCTGACCTGAAACAAAGAGGTATCATTGTGCCTTGCCATTCACCTTACAATTCCCCAATTTGGCCCATAAGAAAACCAAATGGTAAGTGGAGAATGACTGTAGATTATAGAAAATTGAATGCTGGTGCTGAGAAATTAACTGCAGCTGCCCCGAACATTGCAGATCTGGTGCTAGAAATCCAGGAGGCAGCACACCCAGTGCTTGCTTCTCTTGATGTGAAAGATCTGTTTTTCCAAATTCCCATTGATTCCGAGGATCAAAAATATTTTGCTTTTACTTGGGATGGAATACAGTATACTTTCACCAGGCTGCCTCAGGGCTACAAACATTCTCCCACGCTTGTCCACCATGCTCTTGCACATGAGCTGGAAAATATTCCAGAAATAAAAAACAACCCAAATGTAAAAATCTATCAATACATCGATGATGTGCTGATAGGTGGTCAAAATGAGCAAGCAGTGAGAGCAGCTTATGATGCCATAACTGGGCACTCAACGAGCTTGCAAATAGAAAGTCCTGAGGATAAACAGCAGCCTCCCTCCCAGGAAACAAAATTTCTAGGAATCAAATAGAAAGGTGGGCCATGGAATATCCCTAGTGATACTCTCTCTCACCCAGGAGAAATAAAGGCACCCACAAATAAAAAAGAATTACATGAAATTATGGGAACTTTGCTATACTGGCGAAAGCACATACCTAACCTATCAATCACATTTACCTCTACCCACAGCACCATCAACAATTGGGCTACGGGTTTGCGTTTTACCAAAAACCTCGAATATACCAGCCCTCGGCGGCCACTCTCCACTGTTGCTCAATGGAGCTCCCAAAACTCTGAACGAACGGGACTGGCAAACAAATGCAAAGAGTGACCACTGAAACCTTGTTCTGGCCCTAACCCTCACATGGAACCCTACCCACAGCACCACCAGCAATCAGGCTATGGGTTTGCGTTTTACTAAAAACCTCGAATATACCACCCCTCGGCAGCCACTTTCCACTTTCACAATAGGGCTCCCAAAATTCCAAACGAACGGAACTGGCAAACAAATGCAAAGAGTGACCACTGAAAACTTGTATAATCATGTGATTATACAATTTATTTAAACTATAATGAAACACTTGTGATCACAGAATCAGACCATAAAACTGCTATTTATGTCAGACTCTTTGAATCAGAAAGGCCATGGTTAAGAGTCTCTCCATCTCATAATTTTATGCCAGTACTCAATTCTGTGTCTTGTTGACTGTAGAGTAACAAGGCAACCAGGTGCCTCTAATTGCCAAAGAGTGGGTGTGAGCTTGTGTCAAGCCCACCTGTGCCTGGTTAGGGCAGGCCCCCTACTGAGCATGAGCAGGACCAGGGGGCCAATAAAAGGTGAGGCTCACACCCACTAGTTAGCTCACTCTTGGGCTAGGCAACAGAGAGGCTAGTAGCTCTTTGAGCCACAGGACCGATCTAGGCTAGTTCCACTCTGTGAGCTATAGACATAGAGCACTGCTCGCAAGTCTCTATTACGACACCTGGTTAGACCTTGAAGCGCCGATCCCTAAGAAAGGTTCGTCTTGCTACAGTTGACAGCATTGCAGGAGACATCATTTCACATCCTGAAAAGGCCAAACTATGTAAATAGTATTTTCTATCAAAAACAGATACTGTTTTGTTGATGTGGACAACTATATTGGAACAACAGATCTCTATGGTGATTTTTCCTCTCAGAGAAAATTTGACCCAAAAAGAAGTTCCATTGATTTTAAAAGATTAAAAATGTTCAATTACTTAAAAAAAAAAATAATAAAAAACACTTATAAAACTGTTCCTGACAGAGTCTGAACCAAATCATTTGCGAAATCAACACAGATCTTTCCATTGACTTGAACGTATCACAGGTCTGGAGTAATTAACACTCTCTCTGAATATTTAACACTAAAATCCTGCCTACCACAATGTTAATTTGCCATTGCTGTGCTTTACACCTCATGAGCACAGTTCAAGGCAGAATGCTGATCTCAGTGGGGGAACAGTAAGGGGTCTTGACTGATTTGCCTGTTGCACCTACGATTTCACCAACACAAATTACTCAAGTAACACAGGAACGTGGGGCTGTAATTTGGCTTCTCATGTACACACAGTGTCAAATGGTGCATTACAGCAGGATGCACCCATGAGTTGGCTGGCACCGAATATTTTCATCATAACTTGTAAGAACTTGAAAACCATAAGGAATGATGAATTCTGCCTCTTGGAAAAGTCATACAATTCAAAGAATCACACTGTTATTTGTTTGAAACCTGTAACAGGACCAGGAGTACCCGGGCGAGGCATGAATGGATCTGACACCAAAGAGTTATACCCCTCATCCTTTAAAACATTCAAAAGCCACGACCCTGGCGTGTGATGGACAGGAACAGTCCCGCCTGCCGGATTCGCCGAGCCAGCAACTCAGTTCTGCTCCTGACCTCAGCAGGGCCCGGATTTTCCTTTTTGTCTACACGGGTCTGCTGCAGGAAGCTGGCTCCTCTCTGTGCCAGCGTGTCCTCGGGTTGGGGTTAACTCCACGATGGGGAGATCTCCTCACACGCAGCACAACGCCGCGGAACCCTCAGCCCCGCCCGACCCCTACCCGCCGCTAATTCGCCTCAGGGCGCGGATGCCTCAGCGCCCGCCTACGACCAACCCGCGCCCCCCCCCCCAGAGACCCGCCCTCCCTGCCCGGCTCTCCCATCCCCTCCGCAGGGCACCGCACCCTCGCCCCTCGCCGCACCCAGGGGTGCGCTCGGCCTCCTAAGCAGCGGGAGGAACCGCGAGTTCCCCACATCCTAACTCGGCTCGCCATCCCCTCACCACCCCAGTCCCTCCCTTCCCTTTCCGCAGCCCGAGGAGGCACCACCTCCCCGGAGCTCCTGCCCGGGAACACCTGCCGGCAGCCCACTCCTTAGGCACAGTCGCCCCTCAGGGCGCGGCCGCCGCACCTGGCGGAGGAGAGGCGGTGCGGGGCGGTGCGGGGAAGCGCCAGGGGGAAACCGCTCCCCTCACGCGCGTGCCCCCAGCCCGCAGCGCCGCGGCCGCGGCCGCCTCCGCGCGGCACCGCAGTGGAGCGCGCGAGGCTGCCGTTGGCCAGGGGGCGTGCGGGGCGGTGCGGTGCTGGGCGGTGCGGAGCTGGGGAGGGCGGAGGCACCGGGGCCCAACGCAGCGGCGGCAGCGGCGAAGGGCTGGGGCAGGCGGAGGGGGGCAGCCAGCCCGGGCAGCCACTGAGAGAGCGCCAACCGCGTCTCCCCAGCAACGGGCCTGGCAAGTCAGGGCTGCGCCTCCTCCCCATGTCCCTCCCGCCCTTGTGCCGTCCGCCCGTCCAGGAGGGTCGTTAGCCCCGTCAGCTTTGGCAGGCCACACGGGGCTCAGGCTGCCCGCTCCCTCCTGCCCCCCGTCTTCCGGGCCGGGGCTCCGGGTGTGTGCATGGGAGATGAGGGGGGGGAGGTTCTTTATTGGCCTCGTCCTCCCCCCCCCTCCCCTTCTCTTCCACACTCCACCCAGAAATGATCCAGTGAAACTAGGAGGAGGTGATTCTCCTCCTCCCTCCTGCTGCTGCTCCTGCTGGCCTGGAAGGGACTGCAGGAATCTGTGTTCTGCTCTGGGGAGGGGAGATCGTTCTGTTGAGAGAGGGGCCGCTCTTAGCCCGGGGGTGCAGCTTTCCTAGTGCGCGGCGGGGTGCGCAGGGGCTGCTTGGTTCCTGACCATGGGGAAGGATCAGGAACTGCTGGAAGCTGCTCGCACAGGCAATGTGGCTCTGGTGGAGAAACTCCTCTCCGGGAGGAAAGGAGGGATCCTGGGCAGTGGATCTGGAGCTATTCCCTTATCCAGCTTACTGAGGTAGGGACATCGTTCCCCATCAGATGCTGGGGATATTAACCTCTTCTTCCCTATCATCATCATCGCCCTTCTCATCTTCATTACCATTCCTGCATCCTTCATAGTAACAATAAAACGTTCACTCTCTGGCCAAGTGCAAGTGTGCCTGTGTTTAAAGTCATAGGCAGTAATTTTCTTAATACAGTGATACTGAATTTGTTGCCTTCAATGCGTCAGTAAGGTAGTTGTTCATTCTGTTACTAGCTGTGGTGCAGAACTTAAATTTTTATTGCTGGGCTAATATTCACCATAAACTAATTACCCTTCCTTTGATATTTTATCTTCAAATCACTACTTTTTGTCGTGGGTGGAAGCATTAATCACAGACGAGGCATTTCATTGTGGAATTATGTGTAAAAAGCCATAGCTTTACCCCATGCCCTCACCCATAGTTGCTACCCTCACTTGCAGGAGAAATTAGGCATGCTGTAGTAATGAGCCTACAAACCAGAGAAAGGGAATCTCTTTTTTTTTTTTTTTTTTCTTTTTTTTTTTTTTTTTAAATCATTGTGGCAGAGGAGGTGTAAAACTTAGAGAGCAGGTTAGATAGTAGCAGCATTACTTTCAAGGCACCTCGATTTAGTGGAGTGAAACTGGGTTACTGATCATGTTGGGTAAAAGGGCTTAACTTTAGACATTAGTCATATCTTGGGCAATCTGCAGCATGGCTTTGATGCTCAGTTTCATCATGCTCTTAAGTAAGAGCATTATGACAAGCATTTATGACATTTTACAGTATTCAAACAAGAGGAGGTCTGCAGCACACAGTCCACTGTTAGTGTTCAGTAATGCACTAGGAATAGCAAAAGAACACTGAGACACTGTTGACCTAGAACTTGAATTATCTGTTTGTTTTTTTCTTAGTTGATTTTTTTTTCTGGAAAAAAAGAAAAGGCCTAGAGAAATCGAAATTGCCTAAATAAAAATCTATTTGTGATTCTATTGCCAGCACATCCTCATCAATATTTTTATACTGTCTCAATATTCACTCTCAGAGAAAACTGAGTGCAACTGCTGAAATTATACCTGTTTATGCTCTATTATAAAATATTGTTACTTTAAAGCTGGGTTTAGTGCTGTAAACGTTAGCAGTTCAGATATTAGTGCTTTAATAAAGTTGTATGATACCCCAGCTAAATTAGTTATTGCACTATTGTTTAATTACAAGCCCATTGAGCAAAATCAAAGCACACGGCTGAATTTCTTTTTGTGCTGTATTTGAATAGGTTGCTTAGCAAGGAGTATGCCAGATTATTGGTTTAATTTAAAATATGAGTAATCTTAAAGTGTGATAACTTGTTTTTTTTGTAAGTACAGAAGTAGGCTGACTTCAATACAAATGACTAGCCATTTACAATCCAGTTCTACTGCATCACTTGTGTAGTGACTTTCTTCAGGGCTGGTGCCTGTGCTATGTTCTTGCACTGTTACTTTCATGCCGTGTTCTTTATGTCCAGAGGGAGTGTATTTGCTTGTATTTTTTTATTAAACAACAGTGTTTTACTTTGTGTATACAGAACACATTAAGTATGTGTTTTGTATATACAGATGTGTCATGAGGGTCATAGTTTGTTACTCTGAATTTAAGTATTTTAAGCTGTAAACTCAACTGCGGTCTTTTTTTTTTCTTTCCTCTGGAAGAGCACTTAGCTCAAAAAGAAGTAAACAAAATAACGCTTGTACTGCTTTATTTATGATACTCCTTACTAATGTTATACAGAATGTCTCTGGCTTCTGTAATTGTAATTTCAAAATTAAAAGTAAAAAATACATTTTAAAATAATAATGGATTAACGCATAAACATTCACAGTCTAATACAGTATTGAACATTATGCTTTTTAAAGAGTATCTTAGGAATGTAATTGGCTTCACCAGGAATGCTCAGAGTGTAAGGTACTGTGCATTTTAGAAAGTGTTTTCAAGAAAGAATTCTATGTTCTAGGTATGTTAACATACCTTTATCTGGAGAAGTTGCATGATCTAACTGCTGACAGTAATTATGACTTAAGTTCGGAATAGCATGCAAGATTAAGCTTTGATATAACTTGGTATAGAACATATGGAAATAAAGGAAAATACTGAAAGCGAGTCTTACTAACATTTTGATCCTGTTCAGGAAACCAGCACTTACCAAAAATAGCAAAGTTGTAGAAGAGTACAGTAGAAAAACTTGAATTTGAGGTGATCTGTAGGTTTTTCTTAACTGAAAACCAATTAACGGAGCTTACTAGTAGAGCTATACTAGGGTTTTTTTGTGTATGTATTTTTTTGCATACAGTTTATTAGAATAAAAACTACTTTTGAAGGTTAAGGAGAAAGCAGCAGAGAAAATGTAAGATTTTTTTTTTTTTTTAATAGAAACTTTAGGAGACATTGTGTTTGAGAGTAACTCCTGGTGTTTCATTGATCATAATTATTGCTTAGTTCCTAAAATAGTGCCCCAAAGCTGTACCTGTCCTGTTCTGGTGAGAAGGGCCCATCTTGCTTTTTCATTTTTCTTTTGGCAATGGTCCTCTTAGCATTAGGCTGGAAAAGTCCAAGTCACTCAGCATACAGATGGACTAATACTGTGCCTCTAAGTAACAGTACACTTTGGCTTTGGATCTCTCCTAAGTGCTAGAGATAGTTCACGGGGCTGAACCCTCTGTGTCTTGAAGCCTTTTTTTTTTTTGGTGGACATTTGCTTTGCAGTAATTGTGTGCTTTGTGAATGAAATTTAATATTCATGAATAGACAAATGCACATTGATGGTTACCTGCACCAAGGAACAACCTACCGGAGCGCCGATCTATTTCTGTTTTTATAACAACTTTTTTCTGTCTCTCATTGTATTTTATGGAACTTGGGCAAGCCTTTGTATGTTTATATTAGTTGAACACTGATCTTAATTACATGGTAGATGATCTAATTTTTAAAAGGCTCAGGAAAACAACATTGCTCCAGAAGGCTATTTAACCATACATACAAATACATGAATGAATTCCTGTGAGAATTTAAACACATGCTTAAAGCAGAGTACGTGCAAAGTGCATTAAAATTATATATACTTAATTAAAATGTCATCTGCACACGGATATCTATAATAGATACTGTGTAAGACCTCATGCCCTTAATGATCCATCTAAAGCAGTGACAACAAATCTGTTTCTGTTTGACTGTGGGTGGTGCAACTTGCTTCAGCTGAAGGAGGAGCACTGGAAGGCTGTGGGTCAGTTTGTGGCCACCTGCTTCAATTGCCATACTTTACTCTGGAATATAAAGGTTGTGGGCGGGGGTACTGAGCGTGAATTCCTCGGATGCAAAAATTAGCATGAGGCACTGCAACATATTAGAGCAAATATAATCCTCAGTAAACATCTGGCATAGAACAATATAATTCCTTAAACCTAGGTTTTTATTGGCATTTTAGATGCCCATGGATTTCTGAGGCATCTGCATGGGCTTTAACAAAGAACCATGACCTGTGGAGATACAAGTAAATTCCAGATAGACACTAGGATACACTAGGACATCTAAAGCTGTGTTAAGTGTGTGTTTTAAGCCTACAGTCTCCAACTCAAAACATTAGTGTAAGGCTATATGATCTGTTCTTTTACTATGAAGCAAGGATATTTTGAGACATCTCAAAAAACATTCAGAATTTAGAAGACTGAAGTAAGTGTAAGGGAAGTTTCTTTCTGTTTTTTCTGGTATTGCACTTCCTGGGAATGTCACGCATTAGTATATTTATTGTGTTTCCCATAAAAGAACAAACAAATAGTTTTTAGGTATGTAGTTGCAATGAGAATTTTCACAGGCAGAGTTTTAAACTGACTTTCAACTGACTTTTGTATTATTCTAGTATAAACACGAAAACTTAAGTGTGAAATCCTGCAGTCCGCCTAAGAGAAAATGTTTCTAACAAAACCAGTATTTTTAATTTACTTAATTTTATTATCTTTGTATGTAAAGAACATGTTTTTATTGACTAAACAGTTTTTTATTTTTGGATAGAGACAGGCTTAATAGCTTTCAAAGTGTTTTCGGAAAAATAACTTTGAAGGTTGTCGTGTATCACAGAGACATTATCTCATTTTGCCACTTGCAGTCAAGCTTGTACCTTTTTTCCTCTACTAATATTTTGCAGCTTAAAGAAAAACTGATAGTTCCTGATAAAATGCTAATTTTTAGTCTTTTTCAACTTTACAAGTTAAAAAGGCTTTGGGTTTTTAGCAAGACTGTGGGACAGAATATGAATTGATGTGAAGTGGCACAGAGTGGAAGAGAAGGGTGAGTTGCCCCTTCTTGCTCTTTGTTGGCTACTGCTGTTAAACTGCGTGGGAGGGTGGAGAAGCCTGCATGGAGCTGTGTTTTTCCCCTTCTGTACTTGGCAGACTGTGGCAGGGCATGGCTCCGTTCTTTGCTTATTCTGTGTGCAGCTACACCATGTATAGTCCTGGCCCAAGATATTTCTCCTCTAAAGATTAAGAAACCCAGCAAGCAGATTGTTAGTCTGCGAGTTGCAATCTGTTTGCTCATCTGTTTCTCAGAGCAGTGTCTTGCTCGCAGCGCAGCCACAGTTTAGCCTCATCACCTCGGTGCATGCTGAGAACCACACATCTACTGCTATCCTTGTGCAGAGCCCTGCAACTCATTCAGCTTCCTGTGCAAAACCAGATATGGCTTATAGAGCAGAAAATATTTAAAATATTGAAATAATTTGTGAAGCTTTAATTAAAGTCTCAACAAAATAGTTTTCACATTATAATGTAAATAACAAGTGGATCACCTTATCAACAAAATCAAAGGCTCTAATTCTGTTTTTCATCACAAATAGTGTTGTTTAAAGTAACACAAACTTTCTTAACTCAATTTTATAAAGAGATTGTATTGTATTAGTAGCAGGTTTCTGGGTTCAGGTACTTCTGAGCTTACTTATATCTGTGTTAGAAGGTATTTATTTCAGACAACCCGTGCAAATAATAAAATGTATTATGGCAAGGATTGTTATGTGTAAAAAAATGGGGCATCCATTTAGTCTAGTTTAGTTTATTTCAAGTTTTTTAGTTTATTTTTAGTTTAGTTTATTTCAAGTTTTGGTTACACGACTTTTAATTAATTAATACATGGAGACTTTATTACTTATGTCCCAAACAGAGACCAGCATTTCCATATTCCCATGTTACCTTTGTCCTGTTAGAATAGGAAACATAAGTCTTTTGAGGACATATTTAACTTTTCTTCCTTTTGTCTCTCAGTATGAAATGCAAAATTAATGATCACTACAACAATTAATGCTCTTTGATATTAGTTGATTGCTGTCTTTCAAATGTATGAGCCTCTTACAACAACCTCAGTTTTGGTTTTTTTTTCATCCTTCCTTAGACTTATTTTTATTATTTCCGATAAATGCTTTCAGTTGAGATTTAGACAAAATTTTACTTATGGAATTCCTTGGATTCCTTCAGAAGTTTGAACCATCTACAATACATAGCAATTCATAGAGTGTCCAGGACATCCTGGTGGAAATCTCATTGCTGGAGGGCAAGGCAATTCACAAAGTTTGTGTAATGATCCTTCCCTAGGAACTCAGTGTGATGCTGTATTCTCGGCTCAGTACTTCATCTGTATGGATGAACTTCCCAGTTCTCCTTACACCAGATCTTGTTTGTTGAGTATTCTTCAAGTGTGTGTTCTATCAATTTTCTAAAATATGAGACCAAAGGAAAAAAGTTACCCTCAAGAACCGTAGATCTAGTGTAAAATCTACTGAGATCATATTTTCTGATACACAGGATCAAGATACGAGATGCAGCAGTGCTGGTAGGACCGATGGAATTTATGATGTAGTCAGGAAGACTTATATGAGAATTTTTACAAGCATGTTAAGGAGAAGGCAAGGGGAAAAAAAAAAAACCCCAAACCAGTTGAAGGGTCTGTAACTTAAAAGAATTCTCTTAGAATTCTTCTAGGATTCTTAGCTACTACATGCCTAGTGTCTAACTCTACAGAGGATCATATAAATGTATTTTGATCACCATCTTATTTTCCCTCTTGTCTGACAATGATGATTTTAGTAGTCTGGTAATTCAGTAGAACTAGTGCTTCTTTATACATTTGTAGAGTTGATATATGACGGTTGCTGCTTTTAAGTGGTAGTGTTATAGCAGAACTAAGAGAATGGATAAATGAAATAAAATGAAAAATGATGTAATCTGAAAGGTCTACAATCTTGTGACTTGTCAAGGTTGGAAATTCTATGATGAGCAAATACAGATGCTTTTAAGACAAGCATTTTCACAGTCATTGCAGTGATCAAGAACATAGTATGTTTCTAAAATTCTACAGGTAGTATTTGGCTCAGTTTCAGTTTTTATGGACATTCACAGATGAGCTACTAAGAAACTGCTTATAGGCTGACATAGGCACTAGTTGAAACATCCTCTAAACTGCTTTAATTTATGCTACTGGTATATAATCCTTAGGGAACAATATGCAGTTGCACTCCATTTCCTTCAGCAAGCTTAGCCTGCTCTCCTGGGCAGGTGACATATAGAAGAGTTCCACAGCTGGAGTTCCCTTTTGCCATGTAATATTTCTACTGACCACTTCCAATCAGAGTAAACATCCTAATTCTTTTTTTTTTTGCTTCAAAGTAAAGTATTTTGACAACTTTTAAAGTTAAACGTGTAAAGCATAATAAGCAGTGTTACTTCTTGCCTACCGATATGGCATTTTCATGTACATGGATTCTTTGGGGATGTAGGGAATACATTTTGTTTGAACTTTATAGCCTTTATGGGAAAACTTTTATTACTTTTTAATTACTTTTTCCTGATGCCATTATTTTCAGTATGTTAGATTTGTATTTTAAAATTAATATAACAGCTCTTCTGTACCTAATTAAACATCTATGAATTTCTAATATTGCACATATATCTAATATAAGAAAGGTTCTGTGAGATTTAATTCCAGTAGCTTGTGCTTTTATTAAGATAATTTGGCACTCTTTCCCACTTACTCTACATATGTTTTCTAAAGAAAAAAAAAAGAAAAGCTAAAAATGGCATCTTGAGTACAGTTTGGAAAACACCCAGTGGTAACAATGTTTCAGGTAGTGGTCTTGTCTGTGCTGTGTGTCTAAGTTCCTATTATAGCCAATAGAGATTTAGTCAATTTAGAGAGTAATTCTGGTCACACCAAAGTAGATCTTGAATGAGTTTATTCCAAATGGAACCAGATCCCTAATTTAAATATCTTTGTAGGTAAAAATACTGCAGTGAAGAACAGGAGAACATTTCTTATTGAAGGTATCTTAAAGGTATATGTAGAATATATATTAAAATAGCTAGGTTGAAATAAAGTATGGGTAGAATTCCTCTCCTATTTGATAGCTGATTTGGATGAATTCAGAAGAAGTAGATATTGGTAGACAGCAATAATTATGTGGTCACTACCTAATGTCTACTACTTCTGAATCAATAAAATCAGATAATAGATTATCAGGTTCGAAATAGAATCCTAGATGGTTGAAGCTAGAGATATGTGAAAAATATATAAAATGCTTGATGTATCAAAAGAAGTTTGTTAAAAAAAATGTGCCAAGTGTGCAAAAAAGGTTAGGGTTAGGAATGGAGTGACAAAAATCTTGGCTGGAGTGTAAACTAGCAAGGAACAAGATGGGAAGAAGTACATATGTTGACAGCAAAAGAAAATGTGGACCCACTACTCAGTGGGACTGGAGACCTAGTAACAAAGCACATCGAAAAGACAGGTAACCTTACTGCCTTTTTTGGGTTTCTTACCCACATTACCCACAGTACAGGAAGATCAGGGAAACGCTTAAAATCAAGGGACCAATGTTACTGTAGAAGGGAAGTCAAGGGTATGATGATCAGAAAAGGAAAATGTCATCACCTCCAAAAAGGTCAAGAGAGAGGTTCTGGGGTCATGGGGCTCATCAGTCTAACCTAGGTCCTAGGGAAAGTTACAAAGCATTTTCTTACGGAAATAATTTTGAGTCACACAAAGGACAAGAATGTGATTAGGAACAGCCAGAGTAGATTTACTAAGCTCAAATCATTCCTGAGCAACCTGAATTGCTTTCCAATAGATAGCTGCCTCTGTGCACAAGGGGACTGCTGTGAATGCTGTTTCACTTTACGTTGGAGCAGTCTCTTTGAGTCAGGATGGTGAGCTATGGGCTGAACAAGAAGATGATAAGTTGGGTGGAAACTTGACTAGGCTGCATGGCTCTAAGGGTTGTGATCAACAGAACCAAATCCAACTGCTGGTGTCTGCTGGAGGGTTTCCTCAGGATTCAAGGGCCAGTACTGATTACAATATATAAAGTCTATGTAGATGATACCTAATTGGGGAGAAACTGCTATTAGGAGGGACATGAAGCCATTGTGCAGTCCAGCTGGGAGTGAATAATTGCTCACTCCCCTACAAACTCTTACACTGGATTTGGACATTTGTGTGGTTTTCTTCTTCTGTCATATTAGTCATTGCAAAAACATCAATATCACATTTAGTCTTTTAGTTTACATATTAATAACTTCTTTCTTCTGTGAGAATTTGGGGAGAGAATTGTGTGATTGCTGGGTGGATTTTTTCCTAACCCTTCATAGCCCAGACAGAGGCTGAAATGGGTTAAGGTGTAAAGTATTAATGTTGTCACAATATGAGAAGTGTTTACTTGCTGACTTGTCAGGGTCATTGTTTTCTATTTTAAGATGCCACCAGATAGGAGTACTGAATCTGTGTGTTTAGGTTATTTTTGCAGATTAAAACACCCAATACATCAACATTAGCATTTTGACCCCAGAATCTTAATTAAGAAATTGGTAGAGGTTTCCTAAAAATGTAATTTACACTTATTTTTAGTTTTAAATTTTCTTGAGTAATTATTTATCCACTTCCATATCCTCCTTGTCATCCGTATAGCTAAT
Organism: Calypte anna; assembly: GCF_003957555.1. Lineage (NCBI taxonomy): Eukaryota > Metazoa > Chordata > Aves > Apodiformes > Trochilidae > Calypte > Calypte anna. The sequence goes on from NC_044244.1 coordinate 88,441,572, forward strand.
TTGACACATTATGCTCATAAGTAATTTGCAATCACTCTGCTTCCTGTTTTGTGCACATTTATTGCAGAGCAGTAACTTGCATAACCAAGTGGTCCAATGATCTGCCAGGGATCTTGTCACATAATGTGCACAAGTAACTTTTCAGAGAACCAAATATACCAAAAGTAGAAATAAAACATATGGCATATAGTATATGGATATGTTACAAATCTGTTGTTTGCCAGTCTCAATAGTTAATTCTATCCCCTCTATTTTTACTTTCTTATATACTATGTAAGTTTTGATTTCAGAAGGATAGGAGACAGGACATAAGCAGAAAATGAAAGCTCTAAGAGAAAGTGAGAGAAATGTGTTTTGGCTGAGATGTGGGTAGAACACAGGTGGAGGGAGAGACCTGACTAGGAGTATTTTGGGAAGCAGGCTGTGTAAAAAAATATGTGAAAAGGCTGGAATGCTAGAAGAGGTTGGTAAAGGAAATAGGTATAAGACTTGAGACTGGGAATAAGATCTGAGACTGGTTTACCATGAAGGTTAGCAGCAGTGAGGAGTGGGAGAGGCAAGAGAGAAGAACAGGACAAAAGGAGTAACAGATCTTAATTAAGCAGAATAAAGAGATTGTATATCCATTGAAATATGGTTTTCATTCAAGGACTGACATTTTCATGTTTTCTTTCCATGACAAATATTTGTGATAGGCATTTGCAAAGTGTCTTATTTTTTTTAGTGCTAAAATGGATGGTAGTTAATGAAGTAATTCCATTAAAGTGGAAGAAGTTGTGATGGATAAAGGGCTCCTAAAAATCTAGTAAAGTTCTGCCAAGGTACTCCACATGGTGAAATTTCAGGAGTTTTAGTTTGCTTAAAAGAGCAAACTAAAAATTACCATTAAATTACCATTAATTAAAAGATTAATGGTTAAAATAAGGCTGCTGGTGGAGTTTTTCATTAGACACTATCCTGTATTCTCTTCTTTTTGGGCTTGTCAGTGCTGTTTGTCACTATAGTATCTAACTGTTTCACAGCATTAATGGGTTTACTGTCATTGCACTGAGTAAGCACTGAGTTGACTGAGTAAGGTTGTGAATATCTGCAGTTCACAAATGTTAACTGAAGCACAGTTTGACTATGATATCCACTGTCTTGATGCTTCTAACTTGTGCTTCAAGAATCTCATTTTTCACAGTATTAATAGTTAGTGTAAAAACCTGGGAATAGCTCTTCTTGGTTAGAATAAAGGTTTGTCTAGCCAAGTACTCTTCTCCAGTAGTGACTGGGAATTAAGAGGCTGATCTTAGTAGAATGTAGTAGCAAAGCAAGCAAACAATAAGTAATATTTCCTCTAGTATACTCTCACAGCTTCCAGTGAATTACAGCAGCTTTCCAAGACACATGCCTTGTCTTTGTGTTTAATAGCTCCAGTGAACTTTTCTTCCATGCATTTGTTCAATTGGTCTTTCAAGCAATGCAAATTTTTAGCATTCATAGCATCTCACATCAAGGGTTTCACATCTTAATAAAGTATTATCTGAGGGACACTCTCTATAAATTAAGTAGTTTACAGACTTGAACATATAAAAATACATTTGGTCAGATATTCAGAGGTTTGTTTCTGGAGACATGGATGGGATCCAGTTCTGTGGTGCAGCATTAAACTGCTGTTTCTCTTCTGAATGTGGCTAATCGATTTAGTAAGTACCAACACACCTTTTAATACCTTTGATTTTCAAAAAAGAAAATTGTTTTTGTTCGGTCATTGCTGTTATAGGAGACAGGCCTTCAGCTGTGCCAAGATCAGCATTCATTGCACAGGGAAAAATAGTATGGAATCATGTAATTATTAAAGCTCATACATATGTGTAAGCAGGATGATTTAACACCAGTGTTTAAATCCTTGCCTTTGCAACCTAAGTAGATTGGTAGGGGCTCCTTTATTCACCACTCATTATGACCTACATCATGTATGTCTATTATTTATAAAAATATACCATTCAAAAGGTGAATTTGCTTTGACTATATGGAAGCATGTACTTAAAAAGTACCCAGCTTAATGCTTTCTTCAGTTCAAGGATTAAGATGGCAAATATTAGACAAATACCCAAATTTTGTGGGTTAAAGTTCCAGATATTTTGTCAAATGATCTGTATGTGTATTTTTTGCACATCTTTTCTACATCTTAGAAGCCAGTCTACATGTAATAAGCAAATGCTTAAAGAGTTGCCCCTAAAGAATCTAGTAATTTATCTTGAGATATTTGCTTTTCCACTCCCAGAGTACAGAGTGCCAGAATCTTCATATTAAGATAGAAGCATATTGCACTAGGTTTGAAAATGCTGCAAACTTTTGTTCTTTTAAAAATATATTTAAATATATCTTTTAAATAAAGATAATAGTTTAAAATAAGTACATTTTTGTTGAAAGGAAAGCCAATTTATATCATTAAAGGGCTCTCAGCAACAAACCACAAAAATCTGTTAGATTTCAGAAATACTTCAAAGGCATTAACTTGAGAAAAAAGACCCAGTCATGCTGAAATAAGAGCATTTTATTTTCATCCTGTATTTTCCCTTGTTGAATGTCTTATACAATTAGAAGAATTTTTTTCTTGTATTACTCACATTGACTCAAACTAGACCAGTGTCGTCTTCAGTTAGTGGTCAGGAATAAGTTTTACTTGGTTGAATTTTAATACTGTTTCTTACAAAGTACTAGATACTCATCTCATGGCTAAAGAAAATAGGGCTGATTTGAGATGTCGGTTTTAACAATGCTAGATACACAAAATCTTAATTTTTCTCATGGTGAGCACTGTATAATGGAAAAATAGACTTTTCATTGTCAGTTTTCAAACCATACTGGTTGACTTGAAGATACACTCTTCTGTAAGTGTTCAAAAACTGTGATCGAGATAAAAATGTAATAAAAGGAGTAAGAGCAACAGAAATCTTATGATGTGTTTCCAAGGCATAGTTTTTGCCATGAAGTGAAATGTTGCAGCATTTGCTGCTTCTCCTCTTGCTCTAAAGCTTGCTTGGTTTTAACAGTAAACATACTTTGGAAATAAGTTTTGAGAAAAGCAAGTGAAGTGGCTAAGAAATCTCTGCTTTTTCAACAGCCGAGGGTGCCTACTTCAGTAGACAGAGGGAAGGAATATAATTACAAATAATTATAATATTGGTAAGAGACAAACAGAGCTTTCTTTCCCTTCCCTCAGCATATGAATATTGTTTTCATATATATAAGTATTTTCTCCCCTACCTCTTTTTTCCTAGTGTTTTTCTCCTTTTCCTTTCTTTCACTGTGACACCTAGCTTAAAAAGGGGGAAGAAGTTAGGAAGAGTCCTGAAGTTCCTTTTGCTGACTTTGAAAAAGACCTTGCTGCAGGTACCCCAAGGCCAGGGAGTCCAGTATTAAGAAAAATGAAGATCTAAGTTAAAAAATTAATAGAATCAGGATAGAATCCTTGCAGCCCAGAAAGTGAACTGTATCCTGAGCTGCATCAAAAAAAGTATGGTCAGCAGCTCAAGGGAGGTGATTTGTCCCTTCTATTCTGCTCTCATAGGAGAGCACCCCACCTAGGGTACTGTGTCCAGTTCTGGGGTCACAGCATAAGAAGGACATGGAACTCTTGGAGTGAGTCCAGAAGAGGGCCACGAAGATGAGCAGGTGCCTGGAGCACCTCTCCTATGAAGACAGGCTGAGAGAATTGGGGTTGTTCAGACTGGAGAAGAGAAAGCTCTGTAGAGAACTTATAGCAGCTTTCCCGTACCCAATGGGAGCTACAGGAAAGCTGGAGAGGGGTTTTTACAAGCGCATATAGTGATATGATGAGGGGAATGGTTTTAGGTGAGAGACAGTAAATTTAGGTCAGATACTAGGAAGAAGTTCTTTCTTGTGAGGGTGGTGAGACACTGGAACAGGTTGCCAAGGGAAGTTGTGGATGCCTCCTCCCTGGAGAAATTCAACGGCAGGTTGGATGAGGCTTTGAGCGATCTGGTCCAATGAGAGGTGTTCATGCCCATGCAGGGTGCTGGAACTTGGTGATCTTTAAGGTCCAGTCAAACCCAAACCATTCTGTGATTCTGTGAATTAATTGGGAAACTTGAAAGAACAAACTCAGTGCTGGGCAAAAGTGACAAGATTTGGGTTACAGGACTGACTTAGGAGCTGTGCATGATAACTTCCTGGTAGAGCAGTAGAGATCCAGTTTCAGAACCTTCCTCAAAGACTGGTGTAAACTAAGAAGTATCAGATTTATTTTAAGAGTGGTAAGAAAATGCAGGCAAGTGGTTGGATGTTGCTTGGTCTTTGCCCAACAGACCTGTAGCACATGTGAGTGAATCAGTATAACTACTTAGAAAAAGTGCCAAAACCAAATTCACCAGCTCTGAAAAAGGGCAGAAGGAAGGGGTATTTCTTTGTGGTATTTCTGTTTAAATATGTTATTGAGTTTAAAAAAAATATGAGACAGCATGCCTCAGGATTACTCTTTAGAGGATGGAGCCAGGGTGTCTAGACCTCTTTGAAAGGAAATACACTACTCTGGCTAGTCTTCAAATCATAGTAGATAATTACTCAAATCTCTTTTGAAAATATGACTTTCTTAAATGACACAAGATGTCACCATTTCTGGATGAGATCCCAATAAACTCTGAAGAGGAAATAAGAACAATTATTCCAGAAGGTCAGCTCATAGTACACTTCTCTCTCCAAGGTTCATTTAACTTGTGAGATGCTGTGGCATTATCAGTAGTTTCAGCGACCATCATGCAGCATGCATCATTACAGTCTTATGGGATTCTTGGAAGAGTCCAGAATACAGCTGAGATCTTACTGAGGAGACTCGACCTTTGGTAAAACTGACAATTCATTGTGTATGTGAAAACTATCTTCAGTTATTTTTAGATCTTTGGGCATTTTGTTTCTCACCTCCATAGAGCGCAATTTATATACCAGATTCATTTCAGGCTGTTGCACTGCCTCAGATAACCCTCCTATGCAGCATATGAAACTCTGCAAAGGATTGCTTGGTTTTCACTCTAACTAAAAGGCAGATGCTACCTTTCCAAGCAGTTGGATTAACACTCACATAAAGTGTTATGGGGAACTACTATTAATGAGTACAGGGTTAAGTGTGCAGAGCAGAAAGGGGGCTGTCCTGCCTGGGTTATCACTGCTCAGTGCGTTCTTCTAATCATGTGCAATTTTAGTCACATGGCCTAACATTCAAATCATCACAGGCAAATGCACTATAGTTTTGATGACAAATCTCTTTGCCTTTGCAAAGTTCATTATTGTCCGTCTAAGCATACAGAACAATAATTGACAATAATTCAAATTATTAAAATATTTATTGTTAACTTAAAACTACTGTTTAAAACATTCTAGGTTCACTTATGAAGAATTATTTTCTTTCTAAAAGTGTTTTTGGTTAAGTTTTGGTGGTCATCATTCAGAGATAACAGCTAGACTTGAAAATGCTGGATAACATGTAAACACGTTGTCAGAAAAGGAAATAACAGCCTGACTTGAACTCCTCATTTGAAATGTAATCTGTCTCTTAATTATTTACTTAGTACTGTTGTGCTGAAGTTGGCCATATGTAATACAGTATCTGATTTTTTCCATCATGTTGAAATGATTGTTTGATTTTGAATGAATTTTTTGGGCACTAAGCATATGCTCTGAGTAGTAATGACTCTACCTAAAGAGTAGTTTGCCATGCATCCATTAAAGGTGACTCTTAGTCTAAACTGTGAGGATTTATCTTTAGTGTAACAGCTGAAGACTTGCAGACCTAAACAGTAATTCACCTTCAAAGTTAACAAAAAGTATTGTGGCTAACAGCAATGTATTTTGTAACTAGACACTGAACATACTGATGATACTGTGTAACTGAGTGTTACTGGTCCCGTTTGCACTAAATCTTACGCATCTCAAATTCTGTTAGTACATTAGATCATTAGATTCTCTTTTCCATTGGAAACACTATCAAGTTGTGTTTATGTGTTTCATTGTTTTAATCAATAGTGAGCTGGCCTACTGTTTTCTCAATAGGTCAGTATTTTCCACAACAGCTTAAAAACTTTAATGTAAGCAATTGTTCACTTTATTTACACACTTTTCCCAGTTAAGTGGTGTTACTTAAAAGCTAATGAGATACAGCTTGGGGTCACCATCTTCCAGAAAATAACAGAAGTAAGAGAAAATGTATTGAAGACATTTTGGAAATAAGTGAATATTGCCTTGCTTACAGAGAAAATACTGAAAAATCTGGAATGAGCTCAGTCATAGGTAGCTGTGTCAATTTTTTAGATCTGTGCTTCAGTAAAAAGTGCAAATTCCTTTCTCTAGAGGCATTCCTCAAATGATATGATGACGTTGAAGTTACGTGACCTTTCCCCTCACCCCCTATCTTTTTTTTGAGAAAGTAGAGGTGTCTGTCTGAATACCTGCAGGTATGAGTGAAAGTGTAACTCTGCCCTGAAGGGAAGCCTTTTTTTTTTTTTTTTTTTTTTTTTTTTTCTTCCTTTTTCAATTAGCTTTAATGAAGAAATAAATACCCTTTTAACTTTGAACTGCACTAACTTTTATTATATTTGTAGTGATCCAGGTTTCTCAGCACAGAAATGACAATGAGTGTAAGAGAATCCTAAACAGCAGTAAGCTTATAACCTACCTTAACACCCACCTCTCATTTGGAGACTAAGGTTCAAGTCTCTGGTCTTTCATTTTACCGAGAAAGTTCTTAAATACTGATATACCCAACACACACATTTTCCTTGGCACAAAGATTATGTATAGATGCATAATATATTGAAATGCTTTTAAAAAATTAAAACCAGAACTTAAAAGCATTTTTAGTCAGGAAACTTGCTTGGAAAACAGAACAATGTTAAGGAAGGACTTTAATTTTCCCATCATAATGCAGCAATCTTGAGTATTTTCCAGTGTGAAAAAATACGCCCCCCCACTTGAGGATGATTCTTAGTTTAAGTCTCACATCGGAAAGTGTAATTATCAAAAACTGAAAAAGTCAAAGTCAAATACTTTACTGCTTCTAAAGGCATTATGTTGCAAAGTAAGGGAGTGTTCTGTTTGTAATACATTGTATCCTTTGTAAATTACACCTCTAAACTCCGTTATTTCTGTGTGATGACTTTTTTGGAATGAGTAAGATGCATTAGGTCTTTGGTGGTAGCTTCAGAAATATTAGCACTCTTCGAAATGGACTTGCAGTTTTCTCTGTGGCACTCTGAACACATCAAAGTATTATGGCTGTGTTTTTATAGACTTAGCAAGGCCTAAAGAATTATACATGTATCAGTCAGAGGTTTGATTTGTTTAGGAACTGAACAGGATTTAAAACTCTCCCCCTTTCAGATGTGTATTTTAAGTCATTTCGTATCCATGCTGAAGTTTTGAATTTGTACAATAATTTTCATCTGCTGAAGTAATTCCTGTTCATACATGATTTCTAGTTGAACTGTTTTGGGAAAAAATATGTTCATTAAAATATTAGTTCACTGAAATACGCCAATTTAAAGCACAGAGATCTCTCTTAAGTCACTCCTTTTCTTTCTCTTCCTTTTACCCCATTTATCTTTGTTTCTCTGTCTGCCTGTCTCCCCATCAGTCTCCATTCCTCTCTTTTCAGCCATCTCTCTGTCTCTCTGCATCTCTTTCCCCACTTTAATATCTCTCTCTGCCCCTTCTCTTCATCTATGTCTCTCTCTGCCTTACTCTTTTTCTCTACCAGTTTAAATCATAATGAGTATCACCTGAAACAGGATAATACAAAAACAGAAATCAGAATGCCTTGGTTATTGAGCTGGAAATATTTAGGTGCAAGTGTAAGTATAGTGACAAAAGAGAGAAAGTCAATGTCTTTATTTAGAAAAAAACTTGATATTCCTTCCTTTAGGATGATCCAGTGACAGGTATGATTAAACTGAACCAGGACAAGTCACCCATAACCCTATCCAACATCAAAAAGGAAAAGAGTGAAATAGAGATGTTTTATTTAGAATATGGAAATATGCTATCACAGAATCATAGAATAATTTGGAAGGGACCTCTAAAGGTCATGTAGTCCAACCACCCTGCAGTAAACAGGGGCATCCTCAACTAGATCAGGTTGCTCAGAGCCTTGTCAAGCCTCACTCTGAATATATCCAAGGATGAAGCCTCAACTACCTCCGTGGGCAACCTGTCTAATTTTTCCACTACCCTCATAGTAAAGAACTTTTTCCTAATACCCAGTCTTAATTTGCTCTTCTCTAATTTAAAACCATTCCCCTTTTCATATCACTGCAGAGCCTTGCAAACAGTCCATTTTCAGCCTCTAGATACGGGGAGGCCACTATTAGCTTTCCCCGGAGCCTTCTTTTCTCCAGGCTGAACAACTAGATTTTGTTGAATGAGTATCAAATGTTCAGAAATGTTACAGAAACAAAAGAATTTAACACTCAAGTGCTTCAGGTTTACAATGGAGCCACTTTGGAATAGGCATGAAGAATAAAATAATTAATGTAATGATTTGTATAGAAAAACAAGAAGTGGGGAAAAGTACAGTGGCAGGATAATTTAGTGTTTTATAAGAGGCCTAGGGAGATGATTTTGTTAGTTAAAACATAAGTATGGATATTCATAATATAGATATTCTATTTAGAAGAGATATAAAGAAAACAAGGAAGGGAAGATCTTTAGTTAGTTTAGTGTTGTCTTAAGAAGGAGGTAAAAAAATTGTCTTGCAAAGATTGAGGTGCATTTTTCTGCTTAGATTCAGGTTTGTGGAGGGATGACACCCAGCCTAAATCTACAGCAAGTTTGGGTCTAACAGGACTTAGTTCTGGTCTAGTGGCATGGAAATGTGACTACAGTTCTTCCAGATCTTAGCTTGTTCTGGAAGCATTATGACTGCACGTGGTTGTCTAAGAAGTGCAATTAGATCCCGACTGGCTTTATGCAGGCAGTTCCTATACCTCTGTATCCATGTTTGTCTGCAGACAGTCTGCCTGTGAACAGTGGCGTGTAAATGACGTGTTGTATGTACCACTGAATGTCGTACACTGTTATGTGGTTTTCTTCAGGTAAAATTCAGTCTCCTTTCATAGTACAAGATGGATGGTGCTCCCTTTGTTGCTATTTAGTATTTACTCGAAGTGAGTTTATGCCTTTAGTGAACATTATGCAGATGTACAGAGAATTATTTTCCTCACATACTTATCAGTAAAGTTCTGCAAACATAATGTATTTATTTTCAAAACAACCTTGTGTTATGACAGGGTATTATTACTCCATTTTACAAATGGATATATCAAGGCCTGAGACATTAAGATATCGACCTTGTTGTGTAATTTTGGATGTCTAGTTCAAAACACCTGAAACCTGATTTCTGATTTGCAGAATATTTGTCATCACATACTGTTTAAAAGTGCAAAGTATAATTTCCTCTGACTATCAGACCAACTGCTTTTACAGTCAAAACTCAGGGTATGAAGTCGGGTACCCTGGAAGTTGCATGCTTAGTAGTCATTCTTGCAAAGTTAGATTTAAAACACATTCCTACTGTCAAAAAACCTCTCTGTGGTAGAAAAAGTCTACATCTCTAGGGCAACCCTACAATACTGTGCATACCAAGTCATTCTGATCTCCCCTTGCAGTCCTCTAGTTCATTCAGAGTATATTCCCCTTTCTGTCAACATTCAACAGATTCTGTTGCTACAGAATCATGACCTTTGGAGTGGGTTACATAGACAGGCTGAGGAAAAAACATTCATGCAGTTAATAAGTTGTGGAATCAAAGTTTATGCATTCATAAGTATGTGTTGAATTAAGATCACAAATATTATTTGTGCACTTGTCAGTATGACTTTTTGAAATATTTTGACAATTGTATCTATGTAATTTACATTTTGTTTGTTTGTTTGTTTTGTTAAAACAAACTAATAAATTATGTCGGTGGTGTTGACACTTAAGTGCATTAGGCCTGTCCAATTTTTGCATCACAGTTGACCAGCTGCATCATAACATCTTGTGGGTTTAAGCACTTGGGTATTCATGGCCAAAGAAGTTATCTTTCAGGCCTGATCAAGTTTGCAGGCCATTAATTAGATGAATCTGATGTTGTGTCACAGTTTAACGCTGGACCAGCAATAAAGCAAATGACAGATGCTCTTTATTAATCCCCCTCCCTGATGAAGAAAGGAGAAGGAATAAGGGAGAGAGACTTATGGACTGAAAACTAAACTACACAGCTTTAGTAAAACAGTAATGATAAAAAAGGAAAAAAAAATTAAATATATACAAATATACAAAAAACTATACCTTGTTCCTTCCCCTTTTCCCCTCAATAACATATCACCATTGAGGCTGCAGGGCAGCCCTGGGAAAGTCCAGTCTGGACTCTTGGAGTCAGCAGCAGTCAGGAGCTGGAGACAGGAATACATGGATTCAGGATGGCACAGATTGGGACTGCAGGTAAATAAATGGACGGAATCCTCCCAGGATGCTGATGAAAGCAGGAAGAGGTGAAGAAGGGCCGAAGAGGCTTGAGCCTTTTGATCCCTCAAATTCCTACCAAATATGAGGCATATGGAATGGAATGCTAGGTTTGATTAATTTTGGTCACCTGTCTTGTCCACTCCCCCCTAGAGGAGGGTTGCAGGTGTGACTCCTTTACTCCATTTCTCTTTTCAGAGCACAAGATGTTCCTCAGACCCAAGCAGTGGCCTTGGTTCTGCAGACCGTTCTTTCGTAGTAACTATAAACATTGAGCGTTATCAGTCCTAGAAGCCGACACTGACTGAGGAATTTGCTCTTAATTTCAACAAGTACGGCTACTTAGAAGAGACTTAGCTGAAAGCAAAATGACAAGACAGAAAATTAGTTTTATCCTGGCCCAAACCAGGATGTGTTGGTAAATAACAGAGATGGCACTTCAAAATGTTGCACAGAGCTCTGTGTGCTTTAGTGAAATGCTTGGTAGGACAAGTCAGTGGTCATGTGCATTATTTTGCTGATAGTGTTGCTGACATTTGCTCAGTTATCCTGGGATTCAGTTCAGAAAATATGTTCAGGCAGTGTCTAACAATATCTGCTCATTCCCTGGAAGTTCAGCTCTTCTTTCTACTTAGTTTTTAGCCTTTACTTCAAATATCTTTTGCATCTTTGTATCCTTTCACAACTCTTCATTTTACCCTGGAGGCTGTTGCTGTGGGAGTTTTTACTCAGCTATTTTCATTCTTTCAACTTCCCCACTTCAAAATTCAGGTCTTGCCTGTACCAGTTTGGTTCTCTTTTCTGTCTTCTGATTTAATTTTAATATCCTGTGACTTTCCCTTATTCTGCTCACTCACATTTCCTGCCCTGAGGAATCCTGTGTTTTCTTCTATGATTCTAGATCTCTTTTCTTAGAACTCTTCAGTCTAAGGTAGATGTCTGACAGCAGCTGTATTAATAGGCAAAGTAAAATGTAATTTTACACTAGAGATTGGAGGTAATGCTTAAGAATAGGCAATGTTGCTAGGGCACTTTCTAAATTTACCATCCATAAAGAAGAAAAGCTAGGTAGAGAAAAAACATCCCCAGATCTGGTTTTTACTGATGGGCAATAACTGTTTAGGATGGTTTGTACAGGAGACCATGATTTATTAAATTGTGCATGGTAGGATGAACAGATTTGTAGAGTGCATCAGTGTGTAAACAGTACATTCAAGGAACCCAGTATTTATAAAAGAAAATCTGATTACTATAGTAGAATGAATGGAATACTGCAATCAAGTAGTATGGAAATAGTTTGAGAAATAATAAAATAAGATTTAAAAGACTTTTCAAAAAATCATGCATGAAAGTGCATGAAAATTTGTGGGTTAAAAACATGCTGGTTGAAAGGAAAAAATAATGGCGTTTATTTATATGTGTGTAAATACGTATAAACAGAAAAATTAAATACCTCAGAAAATGAAGCTATTTTTATTGGTTTATCTAGTTAATCTGGAGAGTGAATGGGAGAAGTACTTTGTGCCAGAAAAGCACTGTTTTGCTTCCATCCAGCAGGTTACAGGTACTTTGTATTTATTACACTAGTACTGCTGTACTGGTGACGTGTTCCGATTGCAGAAATAGCTTCAGGATGTCAGTATATTGAACAGCTTTGTAAGTCAGGCTTCTTATAAAAGATACATTCTCAGAATATTTACCCAATAAATAGTGGCAGAAGACTTTGTAAAATTTATCAAAAATTCTACAAGTTTCAGAATGCATGATACTCCAGTATTTTTTGTTATATAGAGTGGATGTTTTATTTTATTTAGGATATTAGCTTGAAAATATACTCTACATCTATGAATTCTTTTAAAAATAAAATTATGAAGATCTAGAATCATCTCAGATTATAGTTTTCCAGATAGAAAAATATGGTACTAAATATTTCTTTCTGTAAGCCTAATACAATCTTTTACTATCATTTTACGTAGAATATGAATAAAAATATTGATTATCTAGAACCTGGACAGAAAACAGTTATGATTCCTGATTCATAGTTTATGGAGAACTGAGTTACATTTTAAGACAGAATTATAAAACCAGCTAATGAAAGGAATACAGAATATGCAACATTTTTATTTTAACTATATTTAAGTAAACCAAATAATACTCTGATTCTTAAAATCTTTATAGAAAAAAATACATTAGCTTGAATATGAATGACACAATGGCTTAAAATTTTATCAGAGACTTTAAAATTGGAGACTGTAAATGGTATCTTATTCTACTGAATTTTAAGGTTAGTAACTATAGGTTTATTCTAACAGTAAAAAAAAGATGAAGATACATTTAATGTTGCTAACTCCCAAGATAATCTCAAGAACATCTGAAAGGAAAGCTGTCATCTTCCTCCAACCTGTTTATTTCCTTTGTTCAGTGTCTTGAAAATAGTTGTCACTTGGAGACATGCCAAAGTTTGGGTCTACTGAGGAAGAAACCAAAATTACACCAGTCAAATAGATAGATGCTGAAAAAATGGGAACACTGCTATTTCATAGGACAGGGCAGTTTGTAGTAAAATCTTGACAATGCATTAGATAGGAAGAAGTTCATTAGGGTGGTGAGACACTGGCACAGGTTGCCCAGGGAATTTTTGGATATCCCCCCCCTCAGAAGTGTTTAAGGCCAGGTTGGGTTTGAGCAACCTGCTCTAGTGGGAGGTGCCCCTGCCCATCCAGGGGGGGTTGGAACTATATGATCTTTAAGTTCCCTTCCAATGCAAACATTTCTATGAATAATCTGTGTGAATGGTTTGAATTCAATAAAACAGTTTGATAATGGACAAATATTGAAAAGAATACCAATAAAATTATGAAGACATTTTGTAAAGAATGCTGAAGATGCAGAAGTTGACATCAGATCCTTTAAATAGTTCTGTTAATGCTATCAAAAGAACTGAGAGTTTTCAAGGAAGCTCAGGGTACCTGAATTCTCTAGTAACACATAGTTACTAATTAAGTTAAGAATACTTCTAGTCCCAAACAGTTTGCAGCCCAAAAGCAAAGGCAAACAAAAGTCATAGTATAAAGCCTGACGTTTATCTCATTTTTTCCTCAAGGCTACAAAAGAAGGATGTGCCAGAATTGTGATTGCTTTTCACATCTTTTAGCATGGACAAGTGGTTCTTGTCTTTTTAGAGTCTTGAGTTCCTCAAATGTCTGCAATTTGGTATTCAGTTTCTTTCAACTTTAGCTTGTCTACTTTCAGTCTTCCACCCCCTAGCTCCCTGTAGGAGTTGTTGCATTTGGTATTTGTTTTCTTCTTCTTTGATGTCTGTAATAAAAATGATGTCTCTTACACAGTTGATGCCTGGGAGGCATTCTGGTTCCTAGTTCATTTTGCGTTGAAATACCCAGAGGAATTAGTATCTCTCAGTACTTGCAGGTAGTTGGGGCAAAATCTGTTATTTAGCTATGTAGCTGATCTAGTACAATATGCCAGGATCTGTCTTTGACACTCAGCACTGGTGAGGCTGCACCTCAAATACTGTGTCGTGTTCTGGGCCCCTCCCTACAAGAAGGACATTGAGGTGCTGGAGTGTGTCCATAGGAGAGCTACCAAGCTGGTGAGGGGCGTAGAGAACAAGTCCTGTGAGGAGTGGCTGGGGGAACTGGGAATGTTTAGTTGTAGATGAGGAAGCTGAGGGGAGACCTCTATAACTATCTAAAGGGAGGTTTTAGGGAGGTGGGTGTTGGCCTCTTCTCCCAAGTGAATAATGACAGGACTAGAGAAAGTCTGAAGCTGTGGCAGGGAAGGTTTAGATTGGGTATTGGGAAGAATTTCTTTACTGAAAGAGTGGTCAGGCACTGGAACAGAATGCCCAGGAAGGTGGTGGTTGAGTCACTTCCCTGGAGATACTGGCTCTTCAAGGCATGCTCTGGTGGCCAAGATTGAGGTGTGTGGAGCTTTTTGTATTTTTCATGTTTGTTTAGGTTTTTGTTTGTTTGCCTCTTTGTGTGTGGGTTTTTTTTGTGTGATTTTTTGTTTTTTGTTTGTTTGGTTTTTGTGGCCATTATTTGGTGGAGTGTATGTGGTGTTTGTGTTTGTTTGGGGTTGTTTTTGGTGGGTTTTTTTTGTGAGTATGGTGGAACTCGGTGATCCCAGAGGTTCTTCCCAGCCATGACTATTCTGTGATTCTGTGATATTATCACTAGTAGTGAGTTGTGATATCTTTTCAATAATTTTTTAAATAATTTGAAGCTAAAGCAGATCCTCAGATTGGTGGGAATTTTCTCATAATAGACTTCTGATCTAATCTGTGCTATTTCACTTGGTAAAATTGTGACCTGAACCTTTAGTTTTCCTAGATCATTTTCAGATGCTTTATCAAACCTAATGTTAATCTGACATTAGTCAGATTTCACTCACTACTAAAAGTTAGTGACTATGGGCAGCACCTAACATGTTTATAAAAAACTTACACTTGATATCCAGGTGGCCATGTTTTGAAACAGATCCTGATGTTTTGTACAGGATCTGTGAAAACTGTCCTCCCTATCCTTCCACAATGAAGATGAAATTTGCAATGAATTTAGAAAGCAACCTTCAGATGGGGTGTTTGAGGCTGAATGTGACAACTGAAATGCCTATAATACGTTTCACTTTCAGTACATTACCAAGGCTGTTGAAGCCAATGGGATCTTAAGCATATCTTTGGACATTCTGAGTATTGTATTTCAGCAGTTGGATTGGTCACATCATAT